>NC_052163.1:110567267-110867267 GCF_902713615.1 Scyliorhinus canicula | reverse complement strand
CAGCAGTAAGATGTGCTCAGATTTAACACTGCTGCCTCATGGCGCTGAGGACCCGGGTTTTATCCCGGCTCCATGTCACTGTCCATGTGGAGTTTGCACATTCTCCCCGTGTCCGTGTGGGTCTCACCCCCACAACCCAAAGACGTGGAGGGTAGGTGGATTGGCCACGCTAAATTGCCCCAGAATTGGAAAAAGAAGTGAATTGGGTACGTTAAATTTTGATAAAAAGTATAAAGAAAAGATGTGTTCAAATGAAAGTTCTTGGACAGGATTCTCTGTCCCGCCACACTCGCTTTTTGGTGCGGCACGCCCTCCCCGGCAGTGGGATCCTCTGTCCTGACAGCCGGCCAATGGGGCTTCCCATTGTGGGCACCCCCACGCCGTTGGTAAATATGCCGGTGTGAGTGTGCTGCCTGCAAAGCGGAAGATCCCACCGACGGAGAATCCGGCCCCCTGTTTTACAAACCTCTGCAGCTTCATTCTGCAATTGCCAAAAAAATAAATCTGCTGGTAGCAGATAAAATAATCTGGAAATTGACGATGCAGAAGTTCTTGCCATTGCCTAAAAGCTTTTGAGAGGGTCGCAGGCCTCAACCAAGCTTAAGTGTGGCTGAATTGTAGGGCAGCAGGGTGGCGCAGTGGTTAGCATTGCTGCCTCACGGCGCCGAGGTCCCAGATTCGATCCCGGCCCCGGGTCACTGTCCGTGTGGAGTTTGCACATTCTCCCCGTGTTTGTGTGGGTTTCGCCCCCACAACCCAAAGATGTGCAGGATAGGTAGGTGGATTGGCCATGCTAAATTGTCCCTTAATTGGAAAGAAAAAATGAATTGGGTACTCTAAATTAAAAAATGTCTGAATTGGCATTGGAGATTTGCCAGATACCACATTGCATTGGGCTCCAGTGCGAAGCGAGCAATGAGTGGGTCAGTATGCTGTTATATGTAATGGGTAATTGTACAGATGATATCCTCAACATGGAGGGTGTGATGAGAAAAAAAACACGTACAATGAACTAATCAAAGCGTTTGATACACACATCAATTTGAGGAAGAATACCATTGTTGAAAGGGCTGAATTTGACAAATGTACCCAACATCAGGGGGAAAGTGTTGATGCATTCATAAATGAGCCATATCGGCTTGCGGGCAAATTTCAGTATGGCAGCCTGGAAGATGAAGTGATCAGAGGCAGAATCATTGTGGGGAGTGTTGAATGATGACCTGTCCAACACTTGCAGCTAAGAGATGATTTAACCTCAGCAAACAATTCAAACTGAGATCAGGAAACAGAATTGACCTGCCGTACGAGCTGACATCCCTCAATCTCAAAATCAGCTGGCTTTGTTGGGTATGTTAGACATAGACATAGTGCAGAAGGAGGCCATTCAGCCCATCAAGTCAGCGCCGACCCATTAAGCCCCTCACTTCCACCCTATCCCCGTAACCCAATAACCCCTCCTAACCTTTTTGGACACTAAGGGGCAATTATCATGGCCAATCCACCTAACTGCACGTCTTTGGACTGAGGCAACGGAGCACTCCGGAGAAACCCCACGCAAGACAAGGAGAGAATGGGCAGACTCTGCACAGACAGTGACCCAGCAGGGAATCGAACCTGGGACCCTGGAGCTGTGAATCCACAGTGCTAGCCACTTGTGATATGTTAAATATCAAGAAGGAAAAGCTCTTGTAAAAAAGCCAGGGGGACAGCAAAATGCCTATCAGAAACCTCAACTGGCTGTAATAGGTGTGGCAGGAAAAAAACAGTGTGTGTGAAACTGCCCTGTCAAAGAAGCTGAATATATTTATGTGGAATGATGGCCACTGGGTGTGTATTTTCGCCAGAAAGAAATCTGTACAGGATATGCACAAAGGGAAGCCTTTGAAAGTTGGCAAGATGCATGGAGTAGATGATATCGAAGGTATCGTTCCCTGGAGAGACTTGGGAAGTAAATGGAAGATACTGGAGTGCCTGCTATCCTCGCGGACAGAAAAAAGACCAACTTTCAACACAGATGCAACAGTTTTGTTTTATCTGATGCTGAACCATTGGTCGGAGAAATATTCTCTTCAGCCCTCCTGTAAAAAGCTAAATGCGGAAGGGGGGGGGGGGGGGGGGGGATAGAGCTGGTCACATCAGAATTGAAATCAATCTTCCGATAGCGAGAAAAAGAAATTACAGAAATATTAAATATGAATCAGAACCTGACTTTTTAATAAATAAATTTAGAGTACCCAATTCATTTTTTTTTAATCAAGGGGAAAAATTTAGCGTGGCCAATCTACCTAGCCTGCACATCTTTGGGTTGCGGGGGCGAAACCCACGCAAACACGGGGAGAATGTGCAAACTCCACACGGACAGTGATCCAGAGCCGGGTTCGAACCTGGCTAACCACTGCGCCACTGTGCCAGAACCTGATTTTAACTCTTGAACAGAAAGGCCTGTACTAAAAGGCCTGAAAGGATTTTACTGAAAGGACTCTACTAAAATGCCAGAAAGGCCTGTACTGAAAGGCTTGTACTTGTACAGAAAAGCCTGTACTGAAAGCCTGAAAGGCCTGTACCAAAAAGCTTGTATAGAAAGACCTGTACCAATAGCCCAGAAAGGTCTGTACCGAAAGGCGGAAAAGGCCTGTACCAATAGGCCAGAAAGGCCTGTACCAAAAGGCGAAAAAGGCCTGCCTGTACCAAAAGGCCAGAAAGGCCTGTACCAAAAGGCCAAAAAGGCCTGTAACTAAAGGCCAAAAAGGCCTGTACCAAAAGGCCAAAAAGGCCTGTACCAAAAGGCCAAAAAGGCCTGTACCAAAAGGCCAAAAAGGCCTGTACCAAAAGGCCAGAAAGACCTGTACCAAAAGGCCAGAAAGGCCTGTACTAAAAGGCCAGAAAGGCCTGTACCAAAAGGCCAGAAAGGCCTCTACCAAAAGGCCAAAAAGGCCTGTACCAAAAGGCCAGAAAGGCCTGTACCAAAAGGCCAGAAAGGCCTGTACCAAAAGGCCAGGAAGGCCTGTACCAAAAGGCCAAAAAGGCCTGTACCAAAAGGCCAGAAAGGCCTGTACTAAAAGGCCAAAAAGGCCTGTACCAAAAAGCCAGAAAGGCCTGTACCAAAAAGCCAGAAAGGCCTGTACCAAAAAGCCAGAAAGGCCTGTATCAAAAGGCCAAAAAGGCCTGTACCAAAAAGCCAGAATGGCCTGTACCAAAAAGCCAAAAAGGCCTGTAGCAAAAGGCCAGAAAGGCCTGTAGCAAATGGCCTGAAAGGCCTGTACCAAAAAGCCAGAAAGGCCTGTAGCAAAAGGCCAGAAAGGCCTGTACCAAAAGGCCAAAAAGGCCTGTACCAAAAGGCCAGAAAGGCCTGTACCAAAAGGCCAAAAAGGCCTGTACCAAAAGGCCAGAAAGGCCTGTACCAAAAGGCCAAAAAATCCTGTACCAAAGGGCCAAAAAGGCCTGTACCAAAAAGCCAAAAAAGCCTGTACCAAAAGGCCAAAAAGGCCTGTACCAAAAAGCCAGAAAGGCCTGCACGAAAAAGCCAGAAAGGCCTGTATCAAAAGGCCAAAAAGGCCTGTACTAAAAAGCCAGAAAGGCCTGTACCAAAAAGCCAGAATGGCCTGTACCAAAAAGCCAGAAAGGCCTGTACCAAAAAGCCAGAAAGGCCTGTACCAAAAGGCCAAAAAAGCCTGTACCAAAAAGCCAGAAAGGCCTGTACCAAAAGGCCAGAAAGGCCTGTACCAAAAGGCCTGCCTGTATCAAAAGGCCAGAAAGGCCTGTACCAAAAGGCCAAAAAAGCCTGTACCAAAAAGCCAGAAAGGCCTGTACCAAAAGGCCAAAAAGGCCTGTACCAAAAGGCAAGAAAGGCCTGTACCAAAAGGCCAGAAAGGCCTGTACCAAAAGGCCTGTACCAAAAGGCCTGTACCAACTTGCATCTGATTGGCAGAGTAGAGGAAATGGAAAGCCAAGAAGATCAGCCTAAAAAGTCAGACCTGTATTTCCACAGCTGTTCACAGGACAAGGAAAGTTGATGACAGTACCACATCACTCTGCATCGTGAAATATGTACACCCAGAAATGTTGCTCATCCATTCTTGCCAAAAGTAAAGAAGGAAATTGATCCACGTTGCAATAGAATTATTTCACCTGTGACAGGCCCAACAAGCGGCTGCTCGGGGATGTTTCCTAAACCCAACAGACAGATCAAAATTTGGACAACTCTTACCCAGCTGAACAGAGTAGTTGAGCACAAAGTTCATCCTATGTTGGGCGGCCGGTAGCACAGTGACTAGCACTGTTGCTTCACAGCACCCAAATTGTGCATCTGAGCTATCATCTAACTCCAATCCAAAATTATTTAGCAACAGGTTGATGTACCATCAATTGGACTCGAGACACGATGAAGATCCAAACTGTAGCTTTAATCAGCTAGTTGTTAGCCCGGTGGTCGACTACAGAGAAAGGCCGACCGCCGGGAACTCTGGGTACTTATACCCCGCCTCGGAGGCAGGGTCTACTTGCCTCTCGACCAATTGGTGAGCAGTCACATGACTAGTCCCAGCCAATCGGACGAGAGGCACATGACCAGCCAGAGCCAATGGGAAACCAATGCTCTGCACCAATGGCAGTGCTCACATTCATACCACCACACAGGTGAACTTCTAATGGGAAGAGGTCTAAAAGCTCCATTTCCTGCTCTCTCTCTCACACACACACTTATGCTACGGGTAAAACTGATGACTTGGACAACGCAAGAGAGACAGGGGTCAAATATTGTTCCAGTCAGGTATTGGACACATGCATCCTGCTAGATCTCCAACCTGGAGAGCCAATTTGGATCCAAGATCGAGTTCACGATGGATAAATGGTTGAACAGACACCATGGGCGGGATTCTCCAACCCCCCCCCCCGCCGGGTCGGAGAATCGGCGGGCACCGGCGTCAATCCCGCCCCTGCCGTGTCCCGAAGTCTCCGCCACCAGAGATTTGGCGGGGGCGGGAATCGCACCGGTCGGTGGCCCCCCCCCCCCCCCCCACCCCGGCAATTCTCCAGCCCGCGATGGGCCGAAGTCCCGCCGCTGTCAAGCCTCTCCCGCCAGCGTGGATTAAACCACCTACCTTACTGGCTAGAGCAGGTGGAGTGGGCGGGCTTCGGGGTCTTGGGGGGGGGGGGGGGGCGCGGGGCGATCTGGCCCGTGTGGCCTGGCCCGCGATCGGTGCCCACCGATCAGTGGGCGGGCCTGTGCAGTGGGGGCACTGTTTTCCTTCCGCCTTCGCCATAGTCTCCCCTGTGCATGCGCTGGTATGACGTCAGCAGTAGCTGACGCTCCGGCGCATGCGCGGACTTCCACCGGCCGGCGAAGTCCCTTCAGCCCCAGCTGCCGTGGCGCCAAAGGCTGTTCCCGCCGGCCGGCGGGGCGCCAACCACTCCGGCGCGGGCCTAGCCCCTCAATGTTAGGGCTTGGCCCCTAAAGGTGCGGAGACATCCGCACCTCTGGAGCGCCCGACGCCGGAGTGGTTCACGCCACTCCATCACACCGGGAACCCCCGCCCAGCCGGATAGGGGAGAATCCAGGCCCATATCTATAGTCTTACCTTATTCAAACAGAGCACGGTGCAGTGAGACAGAACAGACATGCCCTGTTTGCCACACAGAAGCAGCCTCCTACCCCACTGAAACAGTTCCCTACCCAATTTAACCAGCCAGAGATGCTGCATTCATCCACCAACCCAGACTTCAACCCGACTGCCGAAGCTGACTCACCTACCAATTCCCCTCCTGCCCCGCAGAGTCTGAGAGAGCACCCACAGGACCCCCCAGGCCCCCCAGAGTCTGAGAGAGCACCCACAGGACCCAGGCCCCCCAGAGTCTGAGAGAGCACCCACAGGCCCCCCCAGGCCCCCCAGAGTCTGAGAGAGCACCCACAGGCCCCCCCCAGGCCCCCCAGAGACTGAGAGAGCACCCACAGGCCCCCCCAGGCCCCGCAGAGTCTGAGAGAGCACCCACAGGCCCCCCCAGGCCCCGCAGAGTCTGAGAGAGCACCCACAGGCCCCCCCAGGCCCCCCAGAGTCTGAGAGAGCACCCACAGGACCCCCCAGGCCCCGCAGAGTCTGAGAGAGCACCCACAGGACCCCCCAGGCCCCCCCCAGAGTCTGAGAGAGCACCCACAGGACCCCCCAGGACCCCCAGAGTCTGAGAGAGCACCCACAGGACCCAGGCCCCCCAGAGTTTGAGAGAGCACCCACAGGACCCCCAGGCCCCGCAGAGTCTGAGAGAGCACCCACAGGACCCAGGCCCCCCAGAGTTTGAGAGAGCACCCACAGGCCCCCCCAGGCCTGGCAGAGTCTGAGAGAGCACCCACAGGACCCAGGCCCCCCAGAGTCTGAGAGAGCACCCACAGGACCCAGGCCCCCCAGAGTCTGAGAGAGCACCCACAGGACCCCCCAGGCCCCGCAGAGTCTGAGAGAGCACCCACAGGACCCAGGCCCCCCAGAGTCTCAGAGAGCACCCACAGGACCCAGGCCCCCCAGGGTCTGAGAGAGCACCCACAGGACCCAGGCCCCCCCAGAGTCTGAGAGAGCACCCACAGGACCCAGGCCCCCCCAGAGTCTGAGAGAGCACCCACAGGACCCAGGCCCCCCAGAGTCTGAGAGAGCACCCACAGGACCCAGGCCCCGCAGAGTCTGAGAGAGCACCCACAGGACCCCCCAGGCCCCGCAGAGTCTGAGAGAGCACCCACAGGACCCAGGCCCCCCAGAGTCTGAGAGAGCACCCACAGGACCCAGGCCCCCCAGAGTCTCAGAGAGCACCCACAGGACCCAGGCCCCCCAGAGTCTGAGAGAGCACCCACACGACCCCCACCCCCCAGAGTCTGAGAGAGCACCCACAGGACCCCCCAGGCCCCCCAGAGTCTGAGAGAGCACCCACAGGACCCAGGCCCCCCAGAGACTGAGAGAGCACCCACAGGACCCCCCAGGCCCCGCAGAGTCTGAGAGAGCACCCACAGGACCCAGGCCCCCCAGAGACTGAGAGAGCACCCACACGACCCCCCACCCCCCCCCCCCAGAATCTGAGAGAGCACCCACACGACCCCCCACCCCCCCCCCCCCCAGAGTCTGAGAGAGCACCCACAGGACCCAGGCCCCCCAGAGTCTGAGAGAGCACCCACATGACCCCCCAGGCCCCGCAGAGTCTGAATGAGCACCCATAGGACCCAGGCCCCGCAGAGTCTGAGAGAGCACCCACAGGACCCAGGCCCCCCAGAGTCTGAGAGAGCACCCACATGACCCAGGCCCCCCAGAGTCTGAATGAGCACCCATAGGACCCAGGCCCCCCACAGTCTGAGAGAGCACCCACAGGACCCAGGCACCCCAGAGTCTGAGAGAGCACCCACAGGACCCAGGCCCCCCAGAGTCTGAGAGAGCACCCACAGGACCCCCCCCCCCCCCCCACCCCCCTCAGAGTCTCTCCGAAGGAGAAGACAACCCATTTCTGCTGGTTTTGTGAATTCGTCATAGTGGTTATTTGATAAGAACCAGGGAAGAAAGAAGAGGACTGAGAGAAGTAACCATGATCACTGACTGAAACACACCAGAGTAGCAAAGACAGGAAGGCAGATAATCATCCGAATGATCATAAATTAGGAGAGGGGAATGTGCACCGTGACCTGGGTCTGCTCTCGTACACCAGTCCCTGAAGGTAAGCATGCAGATACAGGAGGTGGCAAAGAAGGAAAATGGTACATCGGCCTTCAAAGTGAGAGGATTCGAGTACAGGAGCAGGGATGTCTTGCGGTATTATACAGGGCCTTAGTGAGGCCACACCTGGAATAGTGTGTACAGTTTTGGTGTCCTTGCCTGAGGAAGTATGTTCCTGCTATATAGGGAGCACAGCCAAGGTTTACCAGACTGATTCCTGGGATGTATGAGGATTGAATCAGTTAGGATTGTATTCGCTGGAGTTCAGAAGAATGATCTCATAGAAATCTATAAAATTCTAACAGGACTGGACAGGGTAGATGCAAGAAAGATGTTCCCGATGGTGGGGGTGCCAAGAACCAGGGGTCACAGTCTGAGGATACGGGGTAGACCGTTAGGACTGAGATGAGGAGAAATTGCTTCATCCACAGAGTGGTTAGCCTGTGGAATTTGCTCACACCGAAAGCAGTTGAGGCCAAAACACTGGTATGTTTATAAGAAGCAGTTAGATATAGCACTTGGGTGAGAATGACGCCATCCGGGGAGAGAACACCAGAGGTGGTCATCACCCTGGAGACAGAAGACGCCTTTGACAGAGTGCAACTGCCTCATTGAGGTACTAGAGCAGTTTGGCCTGGGAACAGGGTTCAACTCCTGGGTGAGACTCCTGCACAGCGCACCCATGGCGAGCATACAGACCTGTGGTGAATTATATGCCATCGTAATTCACACTGTATTGCCTTGCATGTATTGTGTCCTTGTGGGCTCTGTATGTGAGCCGTTGCGCGGCTCTGCCCATAGGGGGAGATGAGGAGTTTGTACTGGGCTCCACCCTTGGCTCTGCCCATGGCTCCGCCCATGGCTCCTCCCACTAACCGGAAGTATAAAGCACTGCAGCCAGAAGCCTGCTCTCAGTTCCTCTGGTCGCAGGCTGGCTTAGTTGTAAGACTATTAAAAACACAGTTTACTTCCAATCACATGTCTAGTGAATTGATGGTCACATCAAGACCAACACCGCCAACTCTAAATACTTCCAGCTGCGCAGAGGCACAATGCAGGGGTACCCACTGTCCCTGCCTCTATTCGCCCTGGCAATTATATATCCCAAGATGGAGATGTCCCAAGATGGCGCCGGAGAGTGGCGACTCTCTGCGAGGCCTCTCACACAGATACTCTTCTTAGATCTCCATTAACTATTCAAATCCCTAAAAACTTTTTAAAATATAAATTTAGAGTGCCCAATTAATTTTTTCCAATTAAGGGGCAATTTAGCGTAATTCAGGCAGTGTCCCATTGCCCCGCCCCCCCCTCCACCAACACCTGACTCCCTCCCTCCCCACCACCCTCCTTTCCCCTCTCTCCCCCCCCCCCCTTCCTTTCAGTTCTGTTGGTACCGAGGCAATGGTATCTGGTCCCTCCAGCGCAAAGTTTAGTGCGTGTACCGTTTGATTTTTAGTACAACAGCTGTGAACTGTTTTAATAATCAGAGTATCCTACCTCCCCTCCCTGTACGTTGGTACTGAGGGGAGGGTACCCTCTTTCTCCAACACAAAATTAGTGTTTGTGCCGTTTGGCCTTGTATATATTTTTTACTGTTTTAATAAAAAGATATGGCAATCCACCTAGCCTGCACATCTTTGGTTTGTGGGGGCGAAACCCACGCAAACACGGGGAGAATATTAATCTCTTAAAACTTAATTCTAACACTATCACTAACCTCTCTCTTTTATGTTTTCTTGCAGGTTTGAAGGCCCGTGGAATGGACCTGATGACCTGACCCGACCCGGCAGGACTTCCTGACCCGGAAGTTAAATAAGCCCAGACCGGAAGGTCGACCCCGACCTTGATTTGGACTCGCCCCAGACCTTGGAGCGCCTGACCCAGCGTAGGAACCGACGCCAGCCCCTAGACCGCCTAATCCAGCCGCCGGAGCACCCGACCCGGCCCCCGACCACGAGGCCTGGCCTGACCCGACCCGGTGAGGCCCGCCCAGCCACCCTATGGAAGGAAGAATCCACGTGGAGGCCGGACCAGCCCTATTCTAAGGCCCGATTCCAGGAGCGCCCGACCAGAACACCAAAGCTGGAACAGAACAGTGGATCCGGCCTAACCTGACCCAGGAAGCCCCTGCTGGCCATCCAGATGCAGCCGCCGACTGAGGAAGCGAGGGAATTGCGGCAGTCTGCAGGTGAGACTAAAACAACGCGGTTTCATAACTTCCCTCCCCGGCATACTCCTGGCAAACATCCAAGCGATCGAAAACAAGCTGGACAAACTTAATGCTAGATGTACCTCTCAGAGGGAAGTGAGAGACTCTGTTTCACTTCTGCCTCACCGGATGGTGCCAAACAATCTGAAGGCTTCTCATACACCGGGATGGACCGCACCGCGTCATAAGGCAAAGCGAAGGGTGGAGGGGTTTGCCTCCTCATCAACTCTTCCTGGTGCTTGGATATGGCGACCTACTGCTCCCCGGACCCGGAATACCTGACCGTGAAAGGCCGCCCGTACTACCTTCCACGTGAGTTCACTTCAGCCATTATCACGACGGTCTACATCCCACCCCAGCCAGAAGTGGCGGGTGTCCGCTCGAGTTATTTCAGGCAGCGCCTGCTGGAAAATGGGACCTCCGACCTGCGGGACACAGTAAAGCTAGCGACCTCGCGAAAGGTGACCTCCCAGAACCTCAGTGCGTTCCCCGTTGGCCTGGCGAACCCCTCGTGGACACCCTCGTCACGGCCCCCGTCGGACCTGACTACGTCGCAGGCCTGTGCCGCGCGTCTGCCTGCCCAGCCCGGGGAACCGCAATGCTACTTCTGCGGCCAGGGCCCACACTCCCGGCAGCGCTGCCCAGCCCGCACAGCGACGTGTAGCGATTGCGGGAAAAAGGGGCACTTTCCTAGGGTCTGTCTGGGCCGGCCTAAGGCCCAGAAATCGAAAACACACCAGGCCCGACCCATGGACTCGCAGCCCCACAGACCCCGCAATGCGGCTGCGTGCCTGCCCGGAACGCCCCCGTCAGGTGCGTCATCGGCATCGTGCGACTCATGGGGGTCGCCACCTTGGTCACCGACCACACAGACTGCCCGCTGCTGGGCGCAGTCACCCTCGACCAGTCGCAGCCAAAACAGCTGAAGAACTCCATGATGGTCGTCAGGGTCAACGGGCACGAGACCCCCTTCCCCTTCGACTCCGGGAGCACAGAGAGCTTTGTCCACCCCGACACGATAAGGCCCTGCTCCCTCCGCACCTACCCAGCCCCCCAAACAATCTCCCTTGCCTCCAGATCCCATTTGGTTCAGATCCGGGGGTACTGTAGCGGCAATCTCGCGATGCAGGGCGCCGAGTACGCTCGTTTTAAGCTCAACGTCCTCCCACACCTCTGTGCCCCCCTACTGCTCGGATTGGACTTACAATGTAACCACCGAAGCCTGACCCTACAGTTCGGCGGACCCTTGCCCCCCCCCTCATAGTATGCAGCCTCGCGACCCTCAAGGTCTTTCCCCCCTTCGCTCTTTGTGAATCTCACCCCTGACTGTAAGCCCATCACCACCAGGAACAGGCGGTACAGTTCCCAAGATATGGCTTTTATCAAGTCGGAGGTCCAGCGACTGTTGAGTGAAGGGATCATCGAGGCCAGCAACAGCCCCTGGAGAGCGAAAGTGGTGGTCTTCCGGACCGGGGAAAAGAATCGGATGGTTGTGGACTACAGCCAGACAATTAACCGATTCACGCAACTCGATGCATAACCCCTCTACCGCACAGTGGATATGGTCAACCAGATCGTGCAGTACCGTGTGTTCTCAACAGTCGATCTGAAGTCGGCCTACCACCAGCTCCCGATCCGCCCGGAAGAGCGCCACTACACTGCTTTCGAGGCAGCCGGCCGACTCTTCCACTTCCTCAGAATCCCCTTCGGCCTCACTAACGGAGTCTCGGTCTTTCAGAGAACGATGGACCGAATGGTGGACCAGTACGGTTTGCGGGCTACATACCCGTACTTGGACAATGTTACCATCTGCGGACATAACCAGCAGGACCATGACGCCAACCTCCAGAGGTTCTTTCAGGCCGCCCAATCCCTCAATCTCACATACAACAAAGAAAATGCGTCTTCCGTACTACTCGACTAGCCATCCTCGGCTATGTCACAGAGAACGGAGTCCTAGGGCCCGACCCCGACCGTATGCGCCCCCTCACAGACCTCCCCACTCCCCACAGCCTCAAGGCCCTAAAACGTTGGCTGAAAACTCCGGGACCAGCCCTACTCCGGAGGCATATGAGGAGCCATAAGACCGACCCCCTGGTCGAGAGGGTCCAGCTGCTCCACGCTAACCCCCAGTACGCCTACATCATGCACCAGGATGAACGGCAAGATACGGTCTCCCACGGGACCTGGCGCCAGCTGGTTCCCCCGCCAACATGCCCCCCCTGCCTACATCCCCCCCTCCCTGCTGCCCACCGCCACCCACAGCGCCCCGTACACTCCCCTGGGGCTACTGTATTGTCCCGCGCCGACACTGCCACCACCCATCACCCCCCCCCCCCCCTAGCGCCGCACCCCAATCGTCTCCGACACCTAGGACTGAAGCTCAAGCTCCAGACACAACGCCCCTGGAATCACCACCTGCGACATCTGTGCCCACCGCACCACCAGAGCTGCGGAGGTCGAAGAGAACGATCCGGCTTCCAGATAGACTGAATATGTAATGACCCCACGTCACCCCCGCTGGACTTGATGTTTTTAACAGGGGGTGAATGTGGTGAATGTATTCACCATAATGCATGCATGATACTGTAACCTGTGACCTTTGACCTGGAAGTGGTGATATGAACTGCTTCCAGGTACTGTACTGTAACCCCTGTATAGCTCCGCCTCTGGCTCTGTCCTCACCGGGGCCATATGTAGGCCAGCTGCCTGTGGGCGGCATTCATCTGTACTACTGACTCTGGCTGGGCAAGTTCTTGACTAATAAAGCCTACTGTTCACTCGCTTTCTCTACCTCACTGTGAATTGAAGGTATATCAGAGGGGTTCCACAATTGTTTGGCTTTCTTGATCACACAGTTCGGGAGTTGGTTACCACTGACTATTGAGGGGGGGGGGGGGGCATTGGGTGGAAGGGTTGGTGGGAGGGCTTTCCTGGGTTTGGATGGGATTGTTGTTTAGATTGTTGGGTTGCTCTTGTTTTTCTTTTGCATTGTGGATATGGTAAAAATTTGCTGAATAAAAATATTTTTATAAAATGAAATAGGGTGGGGACTCTGAAGCGAAGCACTGAGCAGGGCCAACTCCACCTCCACATGCGCAGGGCTAAGCCTAATGCAACTGAAAGTGGTGCACAGAGCGCACCTAACCAGAGCCCTAATGAGCAGGTTCTTCACGGAGGTGGAGGGCAAATGTCAACGGTGCCAGGGAGACCCAACCAACCACACCCACAAGGTCTGGGCCTACCGGCTTCTGGACAGCCTTGGTTGAAGCGATGTCCAAGGTTGTGGGGTTGAGGGTGGAGCCAAGCCCGAAAGTGGCAGTCTTTGGGGTATCAGATAAGCCAGAACTCCTCATGGGGAGGTGGGCTGACGCCCTTGCCTTTGCCTCCCTGATTGCCTGCCCGGTGATCTGCAGCGCCGCCCAAAGCTGCAGTCTGGCTGGAAGACCTGTCGGAATTTCTCCACCTGGAGAAAATCAGATTTGCCATCTGGGGGTTTGAAGACGACATCAATAAGACGTGGAGGCCATTCACCAACCTGTTCCAGGACCTGTTTGAAGCCAACAGCCAATAGGGAGAGGAGAGGAGGGGGTTGGAGGGCCTCCCACAGAAGGACCACTAAAGTGCCAAGGAATAAGGGGAGGGAAGAAAGAAGGAGGGGGGTGAGGAAAGGGAGGGGACGGGGGACGGAAACAGCCGGGGCGGACAATGGGGGGCCGAGAACAAGGCTGCAGTGGCTGGACCTGACGGCAGAGTCAAAAGGTCTGAGGTCAGAACAGGGGCAAGCACAGGACAAATTAATACATTAACAAAATTAATCAAATGGTTTGGATTTGAGACAGCCTGGACCAGTCAATCAGGAGGCTTGTAAAAGGTAATGGACTGTGAAATTGAATATGAATAATTCAGTTCAAAGTTTTTAGGCTTCTCAGCAAGCCCAGAGGCTTGAAAAAGTTAAAGGGGAATTAAATTGAATGTGAAAGAAGCAGTTCAAAGGTTTCCAACACATCTAAGAGAAAGCTTTTACATTCATCTGACAGAACATTGACATTGACATGCTGAAAGAGAATTTTAATGTTTTCAAGGCTACAGGGGGAATATTTGTCACATGACCCCCAACCCAGGAAAGACCCCCAACCTGAGCACCTCCAGCACAGCACAAGCACCCATCCGACCCCACCTCCCCTGAAGGACTCTTGTCGGCACCCTGGAGGTAAGTGTAGAGATGGTACTCACCTCTTTGCTCCCCCTTGGTGTCCCTGGCCCCTGATCCCCACTATTAGAGACCAGTAGTGATTTGGTCTCCTGCTGGTGGATGGCGGCTGAATACCGGGAGGCTGCTGCGTTCAACTCTAATCTCACTAATGAGATTAAAATGAATGCAAATAAATTGTGATCAGGTTCTTGCCCTTTCTGGGTGTGATCCTGATCGCGCTAGCTGGGGCGGGCCGGGAGAATGGGAAACTCACTTGCGCCCGGGGCAAATCCCATTTCGGGGCTCTCCCACAACTCTCCTGACATAGCGGGATATGCGCCAGATGCAACGCGGATGGGGAATCGCCCCCTATGTTTCTATACAATATCAAGAATATATACCCCTGCCCCAATCTGCTGAGGCCCAAACACAGCCCTGATTCAGGGCTCCACTCGCCCTCAGGTCAGTTCCTCTTCCTGTATTGACGCCGGCACTTAGAGTGAGGAGTGAACAGCTTGAGATGATTGGTCCCTATTTTGTGTTTGCTGTTTTGATTTTCTGCTCTCAATTATAATTGGATCTTGGCAAGCGGGGTGAATACTTTGGAAAGTTTTTCACCATCTGGCAGTCACTTTAATGCACTGTTTAAATAAACTGCAGCTGAACAAAGCCAGTTAGTCAGAGGCCCCAGACTAAACGAGGACAACATGGAAACTGTTCGGGAGTGGGGGATTGCGGAGTGGGCTCCACACGTACTGATAGGATGGTGGGAAGATATACCTTGGGTAGGGGTTAGTTTAGAAAGGGTGCCCGAGAGAACTGACCGCACTCTCCTAAAGGAGGGAACTGCATGAATCCATGATGCAGGAAATGATGGAAGACTGGAGGAGTTCAGAAATATTGTGGAATTTGCTGGAACAGGAGGGAGTTCATTCAGCTCCTGAAGCTTGTTGTGCATTTGAATGAGCTTGTGGCTGTTCTACATCTGAACTCCAGCGTCTACCGAGGCTTCATATCTCTTCATTCCCCGAATAAACATCTATCAATCTCAGATTTTAGGTTATTAATTGGGCCAGCGTGTACTATTTTTGATTGGGGTGAGTTTACAGGGGGAGGGCATTGGGAATAACAGCTTTTGAGCCAACTGCAGGCAGTGGGTGAGCTACAGGCAGTGGATGAGCTACAGGCAGTGGATGAGCTACAGGCAGCTGGTAAGCTACAGGCAGTGGTAAGATGTAGTGAGTGAGAGAGCTACAAGAAGTGGGTGAGTGACAGGCAATGAGTCAGTTACCGTCAGGGGATGAATTACAAGCAGTAAGTGTGCACCAGGCAGTGAGAGAGCTACAGGTGGTGGGTGAGCTACATATAAAAGGTGACCTAGAGGGAGGAGGTGAGCTACAGGTGATGACAGAAGTACAGGCAATTGTTGAGCTACAGGCAGTGTGAGAGTTACAGGCGGCAAAAGAGCTATAGGCAATGTGAGAGTTGCAGGCAGTGTGAGAGTTACAGGCATTGTGAGAGTTACAGGCAGTGCGAGAGGACAGCCAATGGGCGAGCTTCAGGCAATAGGTGAGCTACATCCAGTGGGGGAGCTACAAGCAGTGTTAGAATTTCAGACAGTGTGAGAGTTACAGGCAGTGAATGATGTACAAGCAATGTGAGAGTTACAGGCAGTGCGAGAGGACAGCCAATGGGTGAGCTTCAGGCAATAGGTGAGCTACATCCAGTGGGGGAGCTACAGGCAGTGTTAGAATTTCAGACAGTGTGAGAGTTACAGGCAGTGAATGATGTACAAGCAATGTGAGAGTTACAGGCAGTGAATCAGGTACAGGCAATATGAGAGTTACAGGCAGTGAATGATGTACAAGCAATGTGAGAGTTACAGGCAGTGAATCAGGTACAGGCAATATGAGAGTTACAGGCAGTGAATGAGGTACAGGCAATGTGAGAGTTACAGGCAGTGGGTGAGCTACAGGCAATGTGAGAGTTACAGGCAGTGGGTGAGCTACAGGCAATGTGAGAGTTACAGGCAGTGAGTGAGCTACAGGCAATGTGAGAGTTACAGGCAGTGAATGAGTTACAGGCAATGTGAGAGTTACAGGCAGTGAATGAGCTACAGGCAATGTGAGAGTTACAGGCAGTGAATGATGTACAAGCAATGTGAGAGTTACAGGCGGTGAATCAGGTACAGGCAATATGAGAGTTACAGGCAGTGAATGAGGTACAGGCAATGTGAGAGTTACAGGCAGTGGGTGAGCTACAGGCAATGTGAGAGTTACAGGCAGTGGGTGAGCTACAGGCAATGTGAGAGTTACAGGCAGTGAGTGAGCTACAGGCAATGTGAGAGTTACAGGCAGTGAATGAGTTACAGGCAATGTGAGAGTTACAGGCAGTGAATGAGCTACAGGCAATGTGAGAGTTACAGGCAGTGAATGATGTACAAGCAATGTGAGAGTTACAGGCGGTGAATCAGGTACAGGCAATATGAGAGTTACAGGCAGTGAATGAGGTACAGGCAATGTGAGAGTTACAGGCAGTGGGTGAGCTACAGGCAATGTGAGAGTTACAGGCAGTGGGTGAGCTACAGGCAATGTGAGAGTTACAGGCAGTGAGTGAGCTACAGGCAATGTGAGAGTTACAGGCAGTGAATGAGGTACAGGCAATGTGAGAGTTACAGGCAGTGGGTGAGCTACAGGCTGGGGGTGAGGTACAGGTAGTGGGTGAGGTACAGGCAGTGGGTGAATTTTGAGATGTGTTCACTTGGGAATCTAGATGTCACTGCTGAGAAGGTGTATTCTCTCCACTGTGTCCATTCTGTTCTGTTAGAATGGTACAACTAGCGGAAAGCTTGGCTGTTATCTCAGTATTTCTGGAATATCCTCATGTCACTCATAAGTGGATTGTGCGATTCACGACTATAATATGGAATTGTTATTTTTCTGTTAACTGCGAGAGAATGCATTCTGGCAAAATTACAGCAGTGATTACATGGAATGATGGATTTAACTCCCCCCTCCCCCGTCACCCACCTTCCCGTCACTGCCTGAGCACAGCATCTGGGTAAAAATGCTGAACTGAAAAGTCTTTTACCCTATCGCCTCGTACCACTATGAAGAATCATGCAGTGAACTAGCTGAGTTGCGCTTGCAGACAGTACACAATGGGGAAGCACGGTACCACTGTGGCTTCACAGCATCAGGGTCCCAGGTTCGATTCCCGGCTGGGTCACTGTCTGTGCGGAGTCTGCACGTCCTCCCCGTGTGTGCGTGGGTTTCCGCCGGGTGCTCCGGTTTCCTCCCACAGTCCAAAGATGTGCAGGTTAGGTGGATTGGCCATGCTAAATTGCCCCTTAGTGTACAAAAGGGTTATTGGGTTACGGGTATAGGGTGGAAGTGAGGGCTTAAGTGGGTCGGTGCAGACTCGATGGGCCAAATGGCCTCCTTCTGCACTGAGTGTTCTATGTTCCAATGGGCTGAATGGCCAGCTCCTCTGTTAAAACCATTCTCGGATTCTCGGATGAAGAGGATTTTTCACTGCCACCTTCTCAAAATGGCTATAAAACCTGTCCTTGCCAAAGCTGCCCACATCCTGTGGAGTGGGTGAATGCTGCCATTGTCCATTCATTGAGCCTGACACTGGACAGCACTGTGTGTTCCCCAGACCGACAACCGATTGAAAAGCTGAGGCCATGTTGGAGCCACTGTGTTCTGTGACAGTGTAACTGCACTTGCGAAATTCGGAACAGCAACTTTCTACTGGGGTTGAGGGGTGTGTGAGGGTCCCAGGGCACTGAGTGAAGACCCGATTGCTACCTTCCTGTCTGGAGGTGGGGCCAGGAGGCGGGACCAGGAGGTGGGGCCAGGAGGGGCGGGGCCAGGAGGTGGGGCCAGGAGGGGCAGGGCCAGGAGGTGGGGCCAGGAGGCGGGACCAGGAGGTGGGGCCAGGAGGGGCGGGGCCAGGAGGTGGGGCCAGGAGGGGCGGGGCCAGGAGGTGGGGCCAGGAGGGGCAGGGCCAGGAGGTGGGGCCAGGAGGCGGGACCAGGAGGTGGGGCCAGGAGGGGCGGGGCCAGGAGGTGGGGCCAGGAGGGGCGGGGCCAGGAGGGGCGGGGCCAAGAGGGGTGGGGCCAGGAGGGGCAGGGCCAGGAGGTGGGGCCAGGAGGGGTGGGGCCAGGCGGGGCGGGGTCAGGAGGGGTGGGGCCAGGAGGGGCAGGGCCAGGAGATGGACTGCCCAGTCAGAGATAATAAAGCTGAGCGCCTCAGATTAACCTTTTTTTCATAGGTTCAGCCAGATTCCAGACCTTGGAAAATATCCCTGAAGGCAGCAGGTCTGGTAGATAAGGAGGTTAAGAAGGCATATGGGGAGGGCAGCATGGTGGCACAGTGGATTAGCCCTGCTGTCTCACGGCGCTGAGGTCCCAGGTTCGTTCCCAGCTCTGGCTCACTGTCCGTGTGGAGTTTGCAAATTCTCCCCGTGTCTGCGTGGGTCTCACCCCCCACAGCCCAAAGATGTGCAGGGTAGGTGGATTGGCCACGCTAAATTGCCCCTTAATTGAAAAAATGAATTGGGTACTTCAAATTTATAAAAAAAAGAAGGCACATGGGAGGGGCAGCGCGGTGGCTCATGTTTAATGCTGTTCCGTCACGGAACAGATCCCGGTTCAATCCCGGCTGTGGGTCACTGTCCATGTGGAGTTTGCACATTCTCCCCGTGTCTGAGTGGGTTTCGCCCCCACAACCCAAAGATGTGCAGGTTAGGTGGATTGGCCACACTAAACTGCCCCTTAATTGGGAAAAATGAATTGGGTACTCTAAATTTATTAGCCGAGGCAGAGCATATAATAAGTATTTAGATGAGTACTTGAAACATCACAGGTTACTAGGTTACGACCAAGTGCTGGAAAATGGGATTCGAACAGATGGGAGTGTGATGGCTGGCGCAAACACGATGGGCCAAAGGGCCTCTTTCTGAGCTGTAAAATTCTATGGGACAGTTTCTCCGCCTGCCGACGCCGGAATTGGGAAAGTGATTGGGTGGAGAATTGGCTTTGATGCCGAAATCCTGGCGTTCGCCGGTTTCACGCCAAATCACAATTCTCCGGTGCCTCGACAGCGGCGTCAATGCGTTCTACTGCGCACATGAAGTAAACACCATTTGCATATCATTAGTCGGCATGATCCGGTATTCTTCGGGACCTCCGCGATTCTTCCCCCTATGAGGGGAATTCCCGATGGCAAGGTTCACTTGTGCTTTTAAAAATCGGGAAACGATTGGCTGATGAGGGAGAGGAGGTAGGACACTTAGACGCGTGACCGTGGACTGCTGGTCCTGACACTGGCCGGGCTGGCTTGGAGGGGGGGGGGGGCCTGCCAGGGCACGGGGTGGGTGGGTGTGATGGGGAAATGGGCTGTGGGGCTGGGGTGACCCCCCACAGGACTGGGGCATTGCCCTGGCATGGACTACCATTGCCACGGCCTGCAAGTCAGCCATCTTGCTGCGCCCCCCACTGACCACCCTTGTACTGCAGAGTGACACTGGCTGTATGGGTGCCCCCACCTGATCACCCCCGCACCTCAGCCCCCACCCTACATCCCGTCTCTCCTTCACCCCAGCCCCACACCCTCCACCCCACCACTCCCACACTCCAGCCCCCACCCTCCATCCTCTACATAATTCCCCCGCTAACAGGGTATCACACGGCCCACCCTTGGGCGACACCCACAGTAGCCCCTACAGGGGTGCGCCAGGCGGGGGCCGTGGAGCTTACCACTGGTAAGGGCAGTGCCAGCCGACGGTACCCATGGCAGCAGGGACGGGCGTGAGGGACAAAGGCCCCCAGGAGGCTGCGCACCGATGGAGCCAGGGGTGCAGGGATGGGGGTGGGGGGAACATGCGGGGCAGGGTCCACTGTGCCATACGGGGCCACCGTGTAGCCAATGGACCTGGTTGGGCACGGGGATACGCCCCATGCTAACAGGTCAGCCTTTCACCCCCTGCAGACAATGGATATTGGAATTCAACCAGAAATGGTGACCTTGCTCCTCGTCGCCATAGCCCTGGGGGATGCCCTGCGGCTGTACGGGCTGGAGCTGCTGGAGGAGGAGGAGACTGTAGCAGCAGAGCCTGCCCCAGAGGAATAGGAGGCAGTGCTGGGGATGGGGAGCCGGCCGCCCAACAGGCTGAGGAGGAGGCGGAGGTGCACAGGAGATGCCGCATCAGGCCTTGCATTGTTGTACCTATAAAATCTCTGATACGTTCGACCAGTTTTCTTACTCAAAAGTTTTACCCAGGTGGCCTTATTTGCGAGATGAACAAAGGACAAAACAGGTTCACGGTTTAACGCAATTTTATTAACAATTCTCTTACTCTTTTTTAAATCTAAATTTAGAGTACCCAATTCATTTTTTCTAATTAAGGGGCAATTTAGCGTGGCCAATCCACCTAGCCTGCGCATCTTTGGGTTGTGGGGGCGAAACCCACGCAAACACAGGGAGAATGTGCAAACTCCACACGGACAGTGACCCAGAGCCGGGATCGAACCCGGGACCTCGGTGCCGTGGGGCAACAATGCTACTGTGCAGGTCCCCCCCTGGCACGCTAGGGCACAGGGTGGAGAGGTTGATCTCCATCCCAACTGTGCCACTGTGCTGCCTGGACAATTCTCTTACTCAACCAACTATAACTCGGACTCACAGCTGAGCTTTGGGTTTTACCCGCACGTTGTAATGGAGGTTGGCAGGCTGTGATCACTCGATGTGGATGCCTTCTCTGGGTTTGAAAGCCAGGGCCCTTTCTTCTTGCGAGGGTTTTGCCTAGGCATCTCTCAGGCTATCGCTGAAGATCTGTTCGATGTTCCTTTCGAGGTGAGCTAGGATTGAGTCACAGGTATACGTTCGATGTTCCTTTCGAGGTGAGCTAGGATTGAGTCACAGGTATACGTTCGATGTTCCTTTCGAGGTGAGCTAGGATTGAGTCACAGGTATACGTTCGATGTTCCTTTCGAGGTGAGCTAGGATTGAGTCACAGGTATACGTTCGATGTTCCTTTCTAGGTGAGCTAGGATTGAGTCACAGGTATACGTCCACTATACGCCCACCACAGGCCGTTGTCCTAGCCAGACCTCAACTTGTTTTGTTTTTTAAAAAAATATTTTTATTTTCCTTTTTCACATTTTCTCCCAAATTTACACCGACCAACAATAAACAATAATCAGTAACGAATGCAATGTCAATCCCCATATCAATAACAGCAATCCCATCCTCCCACCAAACAGCAACCAATAACAAAAAGGAATCAGGACTCACCCATAGTCACCATTAAGACATACAGTCAGTCCCCCTCCCTCCAACCCTCCCAACCCCCCCCCCCCCCCCCCAATGCTCGATGTAATTCAGTTCTCGAAAGTGCATAATGAATAACGCCCATGAATTGTAGAACCCCTCTCCATCCTTCCCCTCAGTTCAAATTTGACCTTCTCAAGAGTTACGAATTCCAACAGGTCCCCCCGCCACGCCAGGGCACAGGGTGGAGAGGTTGATCTCCATCCTATCAGGATCCGCCTTCGGGCAATCAACGAGGCGAAGGCTACATCTGCCTCCGTGCCCATTTCCAACCCCGGCTGGTCCGACACCCCGAATATGGCCTCCCAAGGGCCTGGGTTCAGTTTCACGTGCATCACTTTAGAGATTACCCTAAACACCTCCTTCCAGTAATCCTCCAGCTTTGGACAGGACCAAAACATATGAACATGGTTTGCACCCCCTCCCCCCCACCCCACAACGTTCACACACATCTTCTACCCCCTCAAAGAGCCGGCTCACCCTCGCCCTTGTAAGGTGCGCTCTGTACACCACCTTCAGCTGTATCAGCTGCAACCTCGCACAGGAGGTGGAGGCGTTCACTCTCCGGAGCACCTCACACTAGAACCCCATCTCCATACCCTCTCCCAACTCTTCCTCCCACTTTGCCTTGATCCCAGCCAGCGGTGCCTTCTCCTCTTCCAAAATAGCCCCGTAAACCTGTCGCCAGCACTTCCTCCAGCAATGTGGAAGCCGGCTCTACTGGGAAGCTCTGTATCTCCTTCCTGGCAAAATCTCGAACCTGCATGTATCTAAATATTTCCCCCTGCTCCAGCCCATACTTCGCTCCCAGCTCCTTCAATCCTGCAAACCGACCCCCAAGAAACAAATCTTTTAGTGTCTTAATCCCCTTCTCCTCCCATCTCTGAAATTTTCTATCCCACTTCCCTGGTTCAAATCTATGGTTCCCCCGAATCGGCATTTCCTTTGACCCTGCCCCCAACCCGAAGTGCTGGCGAAACTATCTCCAAATTCTCAATGAAGCTCCCTGAGTATTTCCCCAGGGATGTTGGGATCGGCGCTGTTGCTAGCGCCTTCAATCCCGACCCCCTACACAAACTCTCCTCCATTCTGACCCACTGGGAGTCAACCCCTCTGACCCAGCTCCCACCTTCTCCACATTCGCCGCCCAGTAATAATCCATCAGGTTCGGATGACCCAGACCCCCTGCCTGCCTTCCCCTCTGTAGCAGCACCTTTCTCACTCTGGCCACCTTCCCTCCCCATATGAACGAGGTAATAACCCTTTCAATCTCTCTAAAAAATGCCTTTGGCGGGAAAATCGGCGGGCATTGGAAAATAAACAGAAATTGCGGCAACACGATAGACCTCATCTTGTTAATAGGAAAGACAGGATAGTCCTGTTTATCCATAGTGATTCAATCAAGACCCATTGTCCTCTGAACCTCCCTTTGTCTGACCAGCCATCACCTGTGAGTGGAAGTTTGTTAAGTACGGGGGCTTCGCATGTCGCGGCTTAACCCCCCCCCACCGGGCGGAGCATCGATTGCTGTGGAGGCGGTGCTGACTTTTTGGTCGTAAGACCAGACCCTTCCTCTGGACATATCCTCGAAATCGGAGAATCCAGCCCTTAGTCTCAGGAATGGAGAATCCAGCCGTATGACTCTAAAAGCCAACAGCTTCAGGGAAAGAGTCAAAGCCCTTAATGCACTGCTTGTGGGCCAGGAGGAAGGGGATTGATCCCCCTCCCTAACACCCATCACAGCCACCCCCACACATTGACCCCCCTCCCTCGGACAGGGCTGGTAACTCTCCATTCACCACAAGGTTAAGGTTCAGAATCCCCCCTCACCACTAACAGCTGCGGGCTCATTAACGACTCCTATTACTAGCTCTGAATGATTTGAGATAGATGGGAAACAGGGTCTGATATTTTGATTAAGCAACCGTTATTCATTCCTCCCCCTTGATTTGTCAGCCTTGGACTTTAACTGAAGCCAGATGTGTGAGAGCAATCCAACAAGCTTTGCCCAGCGGGTCAAAGGTCATTTAGAAACGTAGCAACATAGAAAATAGGAGCAGGAGGAGGCCCTTCGGCCCTTTGAGCCTGCTCCACCATTCATTATGATCATGGCTGATCGTCCAACTCAATGGCCTGCTCAAGCCTTCCCCCCATATCCTCTGATCCCCTTCACCCTAAATGCTATATCCACCTGCTTCTTGATGAGCGGCATGGGAGAACAATGGTTAGCACTGTTGTTTCACAGCACCAGAGACTCGGGTTTGATTCCCGGCTTGGGTCATTGTCTGCGTGGAGTCTGCACGTTCTCCCCGTGTCTGCGTGGTTTCCTCCGGGTGCTCCGGTTTCCTCCCACAGTCCAAAGACACGCTTGTTAGGTGAATTGGACATTCTGAATTCTCCCTCTGTGTATCCGAACAGGCATCAGAATGTGGCGACTGGGGGATTTTCACAGTAACTTCACTGCAGTGTTAATGTAAGCCTCCTTGTGACACTAATAAAAGATTATTAGATTATTAAAACATGTTTTGGCCTCAACCACTTCCTGTGGTAACGAATTCCACAAGCTCACCACTCTGTGTGTGAAGAAATTCCTCCTCATCTCTGACCAAAATGGTCCAGCCAATATCCTCAAACTGAGACCCACCATCAGGAACATCCCTCCTCCGTCTACCATGTCCAGGCCTGTTAGGGGCTGGTTTAGCTCACTGGACTAAATCGCTGGCTTTTAAAGCAGACCAAGCAGGCCAGCAGCACGGTTCGATTCCCGTACCAGCCTCCCCGGACAGGCGCCGGAATGTGGCGACTAGGGGCTTTTCACAGTAACTTCATCCAAGCCTACTCGTGACAATAAGCGATTTTCATTTTCATTTTATAGGTTTCAATGTGATCCCCTAACTCATTCTTCTGAACTCCAGCGAATACAATCTTAACCAATTCAATCTCTCCTCCTACGTCAGTCCCGCCATCCCAGGAATCAGCCTGATAAACCTTTGCTGCACTCCCTCTAGAGCAAGAACATCCTTCCTCGGATGAGGAGACCAAAACTGCACACAATAGGTGTGGCCTCACCGAGGTCCTGTTTATTTGCAGCAAGACATCCGTGCTCCTGAACTCAAATCCTCTCAAAATGAAAGCCAGCGTACCATTTGCCTTCTTTACCGCCTGATGCACCCTTACCTTCAGCGACTGGTGCACAAGGACACCCAGGTCTCATTGCACATTCCCCTCTCCTAATTTATGGCCATTCAGATAATAGTCTGCCTTCTCATTTTTGCTACCAAATTGGATAACCTCACATTTATCCAAATTATACTGCATCTGCTATTCATTTGCCCACTCACTCCGCCTGTCCAAATCACACTGAAGGATCTCTGCATCTACCTCACAGCTCACCCTCCCTATAAACTTGGTGTCACCTGCAGATGTGGAGATGTTACATTTTGTTCCCTCATCTGAATCATTAATATCTATTGTGAATATTTGGGGTCCTAGCACCGATCCCTGCTGTGCCCCACTCGTTACTGCCTGCCAATTTGAAAAAGACACGTTAATTCCTGCTCTTTGTCTCCTGTCTGCCGACCAGTTTTCTCTTCATCTGAATACATTCCCCCAATCCCATGCGCTTTAATTTTACACACTAATTTCTTATGCGGGACTTTGTCAAAAGCCTTCCGACAGTCCAAATATACCACATCCACTGGCTCCCCTTCATCAAATCTGTTACATCCTTGAAGAATTCCAGTAGATTTGTCAAGCATGCTTTCCCCGTCATACATCCATGCTGACTCTGTCTGATCCTGTCACTGTTTTCTGAGTGCTCAGCTATAAAATCTTTGATAATGGATTCTAGATTTTCCCCACGACTGACGTCAGTCTTACTGGTGCATGATACCCTGTTTTCTCTCAACCTCCCTTTTTAAATAACGGAGTTGCATTAGCTACCCTCCAATCTTCAGGAACCATTCCAGAGTCTATAGAATCCTGGAAGGTGACCACCAATACATTCACTATTTCTAGAGCCACTTCCTTAACCACTCTGAGATGTAGATTATCAGGTCCTGGGGATTTATCAGCCTTCAATCCCTTCAATTTCCCCAATACCATTTCTCTACCAATATTGATCTCCTTCAGTCCCTGGCTGTCACTCAACCTGGCATTCCCCAACATTTCTGGTGTTCGATTTTTATCATCATTTGTAAAGACAGAACCAAAGTATAGAACGTAGAACATACAGTGCAAAAAGAGGCCATTCAGCCCATCGAATCGGACCTGGGACCCCAGCGCTGTGAAGCCACAATGCTATCCACTGTGCTACCATGCTGCCTATGTATTTAGTTGCTCAGCCATTTCTTTGTACCCCAGTATTAATACCCCTGTTTCTGACTGTAAGGGGCCTACATTTGTCTTCACTAATCTTTTTCTCTTCATGTACCTCCAGAAACTTTTACAATCAGTTTTTATGGTCCCTGCAAGATGAGGACTCTTGTACTCTATTTTCCCTTCTTAATCAATCCCTTGGTCGTTCTTTGCTGAATTCAAAATGCTCCCTTGACGACCTTTGGTCACCATGACCAAAGAGTGAGTGGTGGTACAGGAAGTCAGTTGAACAGTGATAAAAGGGAATGTGGTTATTCCAGATCGTTACTGCTAGCAGGCACCTCCCTGAATATATTGATCAGCTAAACACAAACTATTTCATCATTGACCTTCAAGTGATCCCTGTTTCTGCTCCTGTGAAACTTGCACTCCTCTGTATATTCAACAAACTCCTCTTAACAAAGAGAAGGAGCTGGTTTAGCACAGGGCTGAAGAGCTGGCTTTTAAGGCAGGCCAGCAGCACAGGTTCAATTCCTCTACCAACCTCCCCAAACAGGCGGTGGAATGTGGTGACTATGGGCTTTTCACAGTAACATCATTTGAAGCCTACTTGTGACAAGAAGCGATTTTCATTTTCATTTCAGGCAGAAACAATCTTGCCAACGCTGATCAACGAATCCCCATCGCAGATCTTTCCCGGTGTTATTAGTTACAGTTCCCAGTGTTTTTAGTTACAGTTCCCGGTGTTTTTAGTTACAGTTCCCGGTGTTTTTAGTTACAGTTCCCAGTGTTTTTAGTTACAGTTCCCGGTGTTTTTAGTTACAGTTCCCAGTGTTTTTAGTTACAGGTGCCGGTGTTTTTAGTTACAGTTCCCAGTGTTTTTAGTTACAGTTCCCGGTGTTTTTAGTTACAGTTCCCGGTGTTTTTAGTTAAAGTTCCCAGTGTTTTTAGTTACAGTTCCCGGTGTTTTTAGTTACAGTTCCCGGTGTTTTTAGTTACAGTTCCCAGTGTTTTTAGTTACAGTTCCCAGTGTTTTTAGTTACAGTTCCCGGTGTTTTTAGTTACAGTTCCCGGTGTTTTTAGTTACAGTTCCCGGTGTTTTTAGTTACAGTTGCCGGTGTTTTTAGTTACAGTTCCCGGTGTTTTTAGTTACAGTTCCCGGTGTTTTTAGTTACAGTTCCCGGTGTTTTTAGTTACAGTTGCCGGTGTTTCTAGTTACAGTTCCCGGTGTTTTTAGTTACAGTTCCCGGTGTTTTTAGTTACAGTTCCCGGTGTTTTTAGTTACAGTTCCCGGTGTTTTTAGTTACAGTTCCCGGTGTTTTTAGTTACGGTTCCCGGTGTTTTTAGTTACAGTTCCCGGTGTTTTTAGTTACGGTTCCCATCGTTTTTAGTTACAGTTCCCGGTGTTTTTAGTTAAAGTTCCCGGTGTTTTTAGTTACAGTTCCTGGTGTTTTTAGTTACAGTTCCCGGTGTTTTAGTTACAGTTCCTGGTGTTTTTAGTTACAGTTCCAGGTGTTTTTAGTTACAGTTCCCGGTGTTTTTAGTTACAGTTCCCGGTGTTTTTAGTTACAGTTCCCGGTGTTTTTAGTTACAGTTCCCGGTGTTTTTAGTTACAGTTCCCATCGTTTCTAGTTACAGTTCCCGGTGTTTTTAGTTACAGGTCCCTTCGTTTTTAGTTACAGTTCCCATCGTTTCTAGTTACAGTTCCTGGTGTTTTTAGTTACAGTTCCCGGTGTTTTTAGTTACAGTTCCCGGTGTTTTTAGTTACAGTTCCCGGTGTTTTTAGTTACAGTTCCCGGTGTTTTTAGTTACAGTTCCTGGTGTTTTTAGTTACAGTTCCCATCGTTTCTAGTTACAGTTCCCGGTGTTTTTAGTTACAGTTCCCGGTGTTTTTAGTTACAGTTCCCGGTGTTTTTAGTTACAGTTCCCATCGTTTCTAGTTACAGTTGCCGGTGTTTTTAGTTACAGTTCCCGGTGTTTTTAGTTACAGTTCCCGGTGTTTTTAGTTACAGTTCCTGGTGTTTTTAGTTACAGTTCCCGGTGTTTTTAGTTACAGTTCCCAGTGTTTTTAGTTACAGCTCCCGGTGTTTTTAGTTACAGTTCCCATCGTTTCTAGTTACAGTTGCCGGTGTTTTTAGTTACAGTTCCCGGTGTTTTTAGTTACAGTTCCCGGTGTTTTTAGTTACAGTTCCCGGTGTTTCTAGTTACAGTTCCCGGTGTTTTTAGTTACAGTTCCCGGTGTTTTTAGTTACAGTTCCCGGTGTTTTTAGTTACAGTTCCCGGTGTTTTTAGTTACGGTTCCCGGTGTTTTTAGTTACAGTTCCCGGTGTTTTTAGTTACGGTTCCCATCGTTTTTAGTTACAGTTCCCGGTGTTTTTAGTTAAAGTTCCCGGTGTTTTTAGTTACAGTTCCTGGTGTTTTTAGTTACAGTTCCCGGTGTTTTAGTTACAGTTCCTGGTGTTTTTAGTTACAGTTCCAGGTGTTTTTAGTTACAGTTCCCGGTGTTTTTAGTTACAGTTCCCGGTGTTTTTAGTTACAGTTCCCGGTGTTTTTAGTTACAGTTCCCGGTGTTTTTAGTTACAGTTCCCATCGTTTCTAGTTACAGTTTCCGGTGTTTTTAGTTACAGGTCCCTTCGTTTTTAGTTACAGTTCCCATCGTTTCTAGTTACAGTTCCTGGTGTTTTTAGTTACAGTTCCCGGTGTTTTTAGTTACAGTTCCCGGTGTTTTTAGTTACAGTTCCCGGTGTTTTTAGTTACAGTTCCCGGTGTTTTTAGTTACAGTTGCCGGTGTTTTTAGTTACAGTTGCCGGTGTTTTTAGTTACAGTTCCCGGTGTTTTTAGTTACAGTTCCCGGTGTTTTTAGTTACAGTTCCCGGTGTTTTTAGTTACAGTTCCCGGTGTTTTTAGTTACAGTTCCCGGTGTTTCTAGTTACAGTTCCCGGTGTTTTTGGTTACAGTTCCCGGTGTTTTTAGTTACAGTTCCCGGTGTTTTTAGTTACAGTTCCCGGTGTTTTTAGTTACGGTTCCCGGTGTTTTTAGTTACAGTTCCCGGTGTTTTTAGTTACGGTTCCCATCGTTTTTAGTTACAGTTCCCGGTGTTTTTAGTTAAAGTTCCCGGTGTTTTTAGTTACAGTTCCTGGTGTTTTTAGTTACAGTTCCCGGTGTTTTAGTTACAGTTCCTGGTGTTTTTAGTTACAGTTCCAGGTGTTTTTAGTTACAGTTCCCGGTGTTTTTAGTTACAGTTCCCGGTGTTTTTAGTTACAGTTCCCGGTGTTTTTAGTTACAGTTCCCGGTGTTTTTAGTTACAGTTCCCATCGTTTCTAGTTACAGTTCCCGGTGTTTTTAGTTACAGGTCCCTTCGTTTTTAGTTACAGTTCCCATCGTTTCTAGTTACAGTTCCTGGTGTTTTTAGTTACAGTTCCCGGTGTTTTTAGTTACAGTTCCCGATGTTTTTAGTTACAGTTCCCGGTGTTTTTAGTTACAGTTCCCGATGTTTTTAGTTACAGTTCCTGGTGTTTTTAGTTACAGTTCCCATCGTTTCTAGTTACAGTTCCCGGTGTTTTTAGTTACAGTTCCCGGTGTTTTTAGTTACAGTTCCCGGTGTTTTTAGTTACAGTTCCCATCGTTTCTAGTTACAGTTGCCGGTGTTTTTAGTTACAGTTCCCGGTGTTTTTAGTTACAGTTCCCGGTGTTTTTAGTTACAGTTCCTGGTGTTTTTAGTTACAGTTCCCGGTGTTTTTAGTTACAGTTCCCAGTGTTTTTAGTTACAGCTCCCGGTGTTTTTAGTTACAGTTCCCATCGTTTCTAGTTACAGTTGCCGGTGTTTTTAGTTACAGTTCCCGGTGTTTTTAGTTACAGTTCCCAGTGTTTTTAGTTACAGTTCCCGGTGTTTTTAGTTACAGTTCCCATCGTTTCTAGTTACAGTTCCTGGTGTTTTTAGTTACAGTTGCCGGTGTTTTTAGTTACAGTTCCCGGTGTTTTTAGTTACAGTTCCCGGTGTTTTTAGTTACGGTTCCCGGTGTTTTTAGTTACAGTTCCCGGTGTTTTTAGTTACAGTTCCCTTCGTTTTTAGTTACAGTTCCCGGTGTTTCTAGTTACAGTTGCCGGTGTTTTTAGTTACAGTTCCCGGTGTTTTTAGTTACAGTTCCCGGTGTTTTTAGTTACAGTTCCCGGTGTTTTTAGTTACAGTTGCCGGTGTTTTTAGTTACAGTTGCCGGTGTTTTTAGTTACAGTTCCCGGTGTTTTTAGTTACAGGTCCCTTTGTTTTTAGTTACAGTTCCCATCGTTTCTAGTTACAGTTCCCAGTGTTTTTAGTTACAGTTCCCAGTGTTTTTAGTTACAGTTCCCATCGTTTTTAGTTACAGTGCCCCACCAAGGGCTGTGATGTCACCTCCTGTCCATCTTGTTTAATTTATTGATCTTTTTGTTCTATTTCAAAGAGGGTAAATCCGGCTATCTGGGTCACTGGGTTGAGCGTGAGGAGAGCTTTGAGATTGAACCAGTCAGTAAAATTTTTCAATAAAGTAAAGCTCTGTGCCTTGGTTTCAGCTGGGCGGGATTCTGCATCGGCCGGAGCCAAAATCACGAAAAGCGATTGGGCGGAGAATCGGTTCCAACGGCAAAATTGTGGCGACCGCTAATTTGACGCCAAATCGCGATTCTTTGTCACCTTGACAACGGCAGTAATGCATTCCATTCCACTCCGATGGGCCGAGTTCCTGACGGCACGGTTCACTTATGCTTTCAAAAATTGTGAAACCGGTTTCGTAACTGATGAAGGAGAGAGGAGGTAAGACACAGAGAGGAGCAATTGTGGGCTGCTGGGCTGGACATTGGCCGGCTGCCGAGGGTGGGTGGGGGAATTCCTGCCAGGACTGGGGGAGAGGGAGATGATGGGGGGAACAGTCTGAGTGGCAGGGGTGACCCCTCTCACGGGATCGGGGCAGTGACTAGGCACGGTCCGCCATTACCATGGCCATCTTGCTGTGCACACCACTGACCGTCCACCTTGGCATCTGGTTCTGTAGAGTGACAGCAACAGTATGGGTTCTTCCACTGCCCTCATCCCCGGTGCATCCGCGCCGTCATGGAGGCCCTATATGCCAAGATGACTCAAAACATTGACTACAATGTGGACCAAGCCCACTAGGCTGCCCGGGCTCGGCGTTCGCTGCCATCGCTGAGATGCCAGGGGGTGATCGATGGGATGCATGTTCCCCCTACCAGCATCTGTAGATGACAAGCTGCTCTACACAAACTGAAAGGGGTTCCACTCGATGAACGTGAAGCTGATATGAAACCATCAGCTGCATATCATCCACGCCTGCGGTCGTGGCTGATGGTGCCTAACCAAAGCAGGGGGGGAAGGGGGAGCTGGTGGTGGAGGAGGTGGACTGACCAGGGGCATGGACACCACACCCCCTCACTTCCCCCCCTGGCCATCCCCTGCCTGCAACCCCCTCCGTGATACATAGCTGCCGCACTATGGGATGGGGGGCCCCGGGTTGGCAGTAACAGCAGGTCTGGTCCATGGGATAGAGGATGATGACAACCCGCTCTACGATGAGCTCTGATGCTCCGCATCGTATGCCAACGTCTGACTCTTGCTCATGGTTGCACTTTCTACCGTCCACCTGGGTGATCCCTGCATGCGAGCTGGCCATTCCATCACATGGTGCCATCGAACCCCTGGGGTAAATGGTGGTGGGGGATGGTGGTGGTGGTTGGGGGGGGGGGGGGGGGCATGTGGAGCCCAGGCCACCCACAAGCTCTGAACATTCCCTCCGCAGCACCCGCCCATTACCCACCCCCCTGCCTCTCTGGCCAGCCCAGTCAAGCCCACCCTTCACACCCATCTGACAGAGCAATGAGACAGATTGTAACAGTATGAACAGATGTTAAATGTGAACAAATATTTACAGATTTGTGCCCTAGCCCCTATAACTAAACTGTGGCCTGCAGCTGTGCCAACTTAACTGGTGGCTAACTTCCTGGCCTTACAGGCCCTAATGCTAGATCTAGGTGGAACCCCAGATGGTACATCAGGAGTGGAGGCGGCCTGCTGTGATCCCCAACCTCTGACCTGAGGTTGGCAGGCATCTTATGGGACGACCGGGCTTGGATGGGCCCAGCTGTTGCTCGGGTGTCCCAGGTAACATGGTGTTGCCTCATTCTGCCGCTCCCCACCAGATGTACCAGGTACAGGGGAGGGGGGGAGAAACCAAAGTGTTGTGGTGTTCGGCACCTTACCTGCTGGAGTCACCGACACAGGCCCCATCACCTCTCTCCTCCCTCAGTATGGCCCCTGGGCTACTCCATGGGACGGGGGTGCGAACGGAGCCAACCCCTTAGGCTCCCCCACCACCTGGCGCTGCCAGTCCCGGAGGCCCACTCTGGTCTCGACCAGGGTCCTCATGCTTGCCGCCATGGAGCACAAGGAGTGGACCATCTCCATCTGGGACTGCGCCACATCACCCACTGTGACTGTGCTATCTCTCTCTGGGACTGGACCACCTCCCTCTGGGTCTGTACCGCGTCGGCCAGTGCCTGGGCAACGACGGTCTCAGCCATGGCCTGCAGTGACTGGGCCATGCTCAGGAGTGCCGCTGCGATGTCCAGGTGGCTCTGGCACATGGTTGCCTGTGAGGCTGCAGCCCCCTGGGCCTCTGCCAGCGCCTGAACAGAATGCCCCAGGCCTTGGACTTGCTGATCGACAGCCAAATTCGTCGCCTCCAATGCCTCCAACGCAGATGCCAGCCGTGCGGTGTTGGCCTGGGTGGCCTGGAGGTTGCATCCTCCAAGGGGACATACATTTGTGGTGAATGGTGGAAGATATAGGGGGGATGTCAGAGGTAGGGTCTTTACCCAGAGAGTAGTGGGGGCATGGAATGCACTGCCTGTGGAAGTAGTTGAGTCAGAAACATTAGGGACCTTGAAGCGGCTATTGGATAGGTACATGGATTACGGTAGAATGAGGGGGTGTAGATTAATTTGATCTTAATCTAGGACAAAAGTTCGGCACAACATCGTGGGCCGAAGGGCCTGTCCTGTGCTGTATTTTGTATGTTCTATGTTCTAACCGCACCTGAAGGTGCTGGATGCTCGTCGACAACCACTCATGTGGTCCCTGGCTCTGTGGCTGCATCTCCCCTATAGATGGCACTGTCTGGTCCAGAAGCCTGAAGTCTAGACGGCAGATAGTCCCTGGGGTCGGCCCACCCTCCGCCCGTCCGGCCTCTTGCGTGTTCCGACCTCTACCTGCTGGACTGTGCGCAACAGAGAGTGTCCCAGGAGCCTCTTCACTAAGGCGTCCAACCGAGGTGAGTGTCTCTGAGGTGGTGGAGGGTTTTGGAGACAGCTGTGACGGGAAATCTGTGTCAACATTGGAATTAAGTTCCGGGGTGTCCTGAGTCTCGGACAGAGGGCTGGTGTCCGAGCTGCTCCCATCGCTGCTCAGCTCACCGGGGTGGGGGGGGGGCACCGGCTGTGGCACTGGCTGGGGGCAGGGAGGCCAGATGGACTTGCCCATCGGCAGCAGGTCCTCTAGGACACAGGACAAGACCCGTGATTAAAACGCGGGCCGGGGGGGGGGGGGGGGGGGGGGGTTGTGGGGGGGTGAGGGCAGTTTGGGGTGGTGTAGGGTGAGAGCGGTGTGGGGATGGTGTAGGGTAGGGTAGGGGCAGTGTGGGTGTTGTGGGGGTGGTAGAGGGTGGGGGCAGTGTGGGGGTGGGGTAGGGTGGAGACGGTGTGGGTGGTGTGGGGGTGGTGGAGGGTGGGGGTTTTCTGTTGAGTGAGGGCGGTGTGGGGGAGGGGTAGGGTGGGGGTGGTGTGGGGCTGGGGTAGGGTGGGGGTGGTGTGGGGGTGGGGTAGGGTGGGGGTAGTGTGGGGGTGGGGTAGGGGAGGGGTAGGGTGGAGGTGGTGTGGGGGTGTGGTAGGGTGGGGTTGGTGTGGGGGTGGGATAGGGTGGGGATGGTGTGGTAGGGTGGGGGTGGGGTAGGGTGGGGTGGTGTGGGGGTGTGGTAGGGTGGGGATGGTGTGGAGGTAGGGAAGGGTGGGGGCGGTGTGCAGGAGGGGTAGGGTGGGGGTGGTGTAGGATGGGGTGGTGTGGGGGTGGGGTAGGGTGGGGGTGGTGTGGAGGTAGGGAAGGGTGGGGCGGTGTGGAGGAGGGGTAGGGTGGGGGCAGTGTGGGGGAGGGGTAGGGTGGGGGTTGGGTAGGATGGGGTTGGTGTGGAGGAGGGGTAGGGTGGGGATGGTGTGGAGGTAGGGTAGGGTGGGGGCGGTGTGGGGGAGGGGTAGGGTGGAGGTGGGGTAGGGTGGGGCGGTGTGGGGGAGGGGTAGGGTGGGGGTGGTGTGGGGGAGGGGTAGGGTGGGGGTGGTGTGGGGGCAGTTTGGGGTGGTGTAGGGTGGGGATGGTGTGGGGGAGGGGTAGGGTGGAGGTGGGGTAGGGTGGGGTTGGTGTGGGGGAGGGGGAGGGTGGGGGCGGTGTGGGGTCGGGTCGGGTGGGGGTGGTGTGGGGGAGGGGTAGGGTGGGGGCGGGTGTGGGGGAGGGGGAAGGTGGGGGTGGGGTAGGGCGGGAGTGGAGTGGGGGTGGGGGAGGGTGGGGGCGGTGTGGGGGAGGGGGAAGATGGGGGTGGGGTAGGGGGGGTGGTGTGGGGGTGGTGTGGGGGCAGTTTGGGGTGGTGTAGGGTGGGGATGGTGTGGGGGAGGGTAGGGTGGGGGTGAGGGTGGTGTCGGGTGAGGGCGGTGTGGGGGAGGGGGGGGTGGTGTCGGGTGTGGGGGTGTGGGGGTGTGGGGTGTGTGGGTGGTGTCGGGTGGGCTGTGGGTGGTGTCGGGTGAGGGGGTGTGGGGGTGTGGGGGTGTGTGGTGGTGTCGGTGTGGGGCTGTGGGTGGTGTCAGGTGAGGGCGGTGTGGGGGTGTGGGGGTGGTGTCGGGTGGGGCGGTGTGGGGGTGTGGGTGGTGTCGGGTGAGGGCGGTGTGGGGGTGGTGGGGGTGGGGGGGGTGTGGGGGTGGTGCCAGGTGAGGGCGGTGTGGGGGTGTGGGGGTGGTGTCGGGTGAGGGCGGTGTGGGGGTGTGGGGGTGGTGCCAGGTGAGGGCGGTGTGGGGGTGTGGGTGGTGTCGGGTGAGGGCGGTGTGGGGGTGTGGGGTGGTGCCAGGTGAGGGCGGTGTGGGGGTGTGGGTGGTGTCGGGTGAGGGGGTGGTGCCGGGTGAGGGCGGTGTGTGGGGGTGTGGGGGGTGTCGGGTGAGGGCGGTGTGGGGGTGTGGGGTGGTGCCAGGTGAGGGCGGTGTGGGGGTGTGGGGGTGTGGGGGTGGTGCCAGGTGAGGGGTGTGGGGGTGTGGGGGTGTGGGGGTGGTGTCGGGTGAGGGCGGTGTGGGGGTGTGGGGGTGTGGGGGTGTGGGGGGTGTCGGGTGAGGGCGGTGTGGGGGTGTGGGGGTGTGTGGGTGGTGTGGGTGAGGGCGGTGTGGGGTGTGGGGGTGTGGGGGTGTGGGTGGTGTCGGGTGAGGGCGGTGTGGGGGTGTGTGGGTGGTGCTGGGTGAGGGCGGTGTGGGGGTGTGGGGGGGGGGTGGTGTCGGGTGGGTAGGGCGGGTTGGGGGGTGAGGGGTGTGGGGGTGGTGCCAGGTGAGGGGGGTGTGGGGGTGTGGGGGTGGTGTCGGTGAGGGCGGTGTGGGGGTGTGGGGTGTGGGGGTGGTGCGGGTGAGGGCGGTGTGTGGGGGTGTGGGGGTGGTGGGGGTGGTGTCGGGTGAGGGGGGTGTGGGGGGTGGGGGGTGGTGCCAGGTGAGGGCGGTGTGGGGGTGTGGGTGGTGTCGGGTGAGGGCGGTGTGGGGGTGTGGGGGTGTGGGGGTGGTGCCAGGTGAGGGCGGTGTGGGGGTGTGGGGGTGTGGGGGTTGGGGGGTGGTGTCGGGTGAGGGGGGTGTGGGGGTGTGGGGGTGTGGGGTGGGTCGGTGAGGGGGTGTTGGGGGTGTGGGGGTGGTGCCAGGTGAGGCGGTGTGGGGTGTGGGGGTGTGGGGGTGTGGGGGGTGGTGTCGGGTGAGGGGGTGTGGGGTGTGGTGTGTCGGGTGAGGGCGGTGTGGGGGTGGTGGGGGTGTGGGGGTGGTGCCAGGTGAGGGCGGTGTGGGGTGTGGGGGTGGTGTCGGGTGAGGGCGGTGTGGGGGTGTGGGTGGTGCCGGGTGAGGGCGGTGGGGGGTGGTGCCAGGTGAGGGCGGGTGTGGGGGTGTGGGGGTGTGGGGGTGGTGTCGGGTGAGGGGGTGTGGGAGTGTGGGGGGTGGTGGTGGGGGTGAGGGCGGTGTGGGGGTGTGGGGGTGGTGCCGGGTGAGGGCGGTGGGGGGGTGGGGGGGTGGTGGGTGCGGTGTGCGGGCGGTGGTGGCGGTGTGGGGTGGGGGGTGTGTGGGGGTGGGGGGGGCGGTGTGGGGGTGTGGGGGTGGTGCCGGGTGAGGGCGGTGTGGGGGTGTGGGGGTGGTGTCGGGTGAGGGCGGTGTGGGGGGTGGGGGTGGTGTCGGGTGAGGGCGGTGTGGGGGGTGGGTGTGGGTGGTGCGGGTGAGGGCGGGTGTGGGGGTGTGGGGGTGGTGTCGGGTGAGGGCGGTGTGGGGGTGTGGGGGTGTGGGGGTGGTGTCGGGTGAGGGCGGTGTGGGGGGTGTGGGGGTGTGGGGGTGGTGTCGGGTGAGGGCGGTGTGGGGGTGTGGGGGTGTGGGGGTGGTGCCAGGTGTGGGCGGTGTGGGGGTGTGGGTGTGGTGTCGGGTGAGGGCGGTGTGGGGGTGTGGGGGTGTGGGGGGGGTGTCGGGTGAGGGCGGTGTGTGGGTGTGGGGGTGTGGGGGTGGTGTCGGGTGAGGGCGGTGTGGGGGTGTGGGGGGGGGTGTCGGGTGAGGGCGGTGTGGGGGTGTGGGGGTGTGGGGGTGTGGGGGTGTGGGGGTGTGGGGGTGGTGTCGGGTGAGGGCGGTGTGGGTGATGTGGACTCTGTTCGCAGCCGTCACGCGGGGTCCCTGAAAACTTTGAGCCCACGTGCCCCACGCCGTTAGGAATTCGGCCCATCGGGGGCGGTCCTCAGGTGACGTCCTGAGGCCGTCCCAACGGCATGCGGCGCACTTAGCCCTGTTCCTAATCTGAGGTGCCGCAGTTTTTTGGCTGCTCCGCCCCAGATTTCGGCATCAAAACGGATTCTCTGGCAAATCACCGAACACAATTTCAGCGTTGGCAATCGAAGAATCCCGCCCTAAGTCTCAGAAAGGGAGAATTCTGTCGGCTGTCCCCACCACATACTGCATCCCCGAGTTACTGACACCATTCTCTTCCCAGGTAACTACATGAGGCAGAACCAATCTCTGAACAATCTTGGCATTCTATTTGATCCTGAGCATAGATTCAAACCTCATGTCATCTCCTTCACAAGATTTGATTTTCATTAGCTTCCAGCCCAGCAATGCTCAGTTTAAAAGTCTGATCCTTGTTTCCGAGTCTCTCCAAGCCTTCATCCTGCTGTCTGTAATCCCCTCCAGCCCTGACAACCCTCTGCAATCTCAGCATTCCTGTTATTCTGGCACTGGACCATCCATGATTTTAATCTCTTCATTTTTGCCTGCCTGGACCTGAAACACCCCACTCCCCTTCAGAGTTGCTCCGCCTCTCTATCTTACTATTAGTCACCCATCCGGCCGCTCCCTTTGGCTTTGTGTCAATGTCTGTTTTACAACTGCTCATTTCAAGTGCCCCTGTGTGTTTTTCAATATTAAAGCTGCTGCACCTAACCCCGTGTTGTACATGACCTGGGAGTGTTTGATGGGGACAGTGTGGAGGGAGCTTTACTCTGTATCTAACCCCGTGCTGTACCTGTCCTGGGAGTGTTTGATGGGGACAGTGTAGAGGGAGCTTTACTCTGTATCTAACCCTGTGCTATACCTGTCCTGGGAGTGTTTGATGGGGACAGTGTAGAGGGAGCTTTACTCTGTATCTAACCACGTGCTGTACCTGTCCTGGGAGTGTTTGATGGGGACAGTGTAGAGGGAGCTTTACTCTGTATCTAACCCCGTGCTGTACCTGTCCTGGGAGTGTTTGATGGGGACAGTGTAGAGGGAGCTTTACTCTGTATCTAACCCCGTGCTGTACCTGTCCTGGGAGTGTTTGATGGGGACAGTGTAGAGGCAGCTTTACTCTGTATCTAGCCCCGTGCTGTATCTGCCCTGGGAGTGTTTGATGGGGACAGTGTAGAGGGAGCTTTACTCTGTATCTAACCCGTACTGTACCTGTCCTGGGAGTGTTTGATGGGGACAGTGTAGAGGGAGCTTTACTCTGTATCTAACCCCATGCTGTACCTGTCCTGGGAGTGTTTGATGGGGACAGTGTAGAGGGAGCTTTACTCTGTATCTAGCCCCGTGCTGTATCTGCCCTGGGAGTGTTTAATGGGGACAGTGTAGAGGGAGCTTTACTCTGTATCTAACCCTGTGCTGTACCTGTCCTGGAAGTGTTTGATAGGGACAGTGTTACTTGTGACGCATCTTTAAAAAAAAAAATTTAGAGTATCCAATTCTTTTTTTCCAATTAAGGGGCAATTTAGCATGGCCAATCTACCTACCCAGCACATCTTTGGGTTGTGGGGGTGAAACCCACGCAGACACGGGGAGAATGTGCAAACTCCACACGGACAGTGACCCAGAGCCGGGATCGAACCCGGGACCTCGACGGCGTGAGGCTGCAGTGCTAACCACTGCGCCACCGTGCTGCCCTCCTTGTGACGCATCTGACCCATGATTTTCCCTCAATAAATAACAATATCATAGTATTCTAGAATGTTGCCGTACTGAAGGGGGCTATTTTGGGGCCACTCCGTGTGTGCAGGCTCTCGCTAAGCACAACTCACCTAATCCCGCTCCCCACATCTTCCCCACACCCTTGCAATTCTTTTCTATTCAGATAATTTGGCAAATCTGCTGTGGAAGCCTTGATTAGACCCTCGATGTGTAAAATAATTTCTCCCCATACTTGACCGTGCAATTCAGTTTAAATCAGTGTACATTGATCTAGAACAGTTCCTCTCTCTCTCTCTCTCTCTACTGCCAAGGCTCTTTGTGAATTTAAACACCTGGATTGAATCTAACTGAATGAATGAATTTTGTTTCTCCCTGAGACACACGAGACCAGTTGGTCTGACTCACTCCAAAATGTTGGCGTGGACTTGCCTCACCTGTTGCCTGGAAATTGGCAAGTTTCACAATTGTTCACATTCTACGATTGTTGCAATAAAAATAGAAATTGCGGAATTGACAAACGAAGCGTTGAGTTAATATTTGAGGAAGCTATGTCACATGTAATCAGCGTTGAGCTCACTTCTCCAGATTGGATCAGGATAGTTCGTTCCTCATCGTCGTGGACAGACTTGCCTCAACGTTAGCTTCCTGGTTCTTGAAGGGAATTTAAAAAAAAAAAATTTAGAGCACCCAATTAGTTTTTTCCAATTAAGGGGCAATTTAGCATGGCCAATCCGCCTACCCTGCACATCTTTGGGTTGTGGGGGGTGAAACCCACGCAGACACGGGGAGAATGTTCAAACTCCACACGGACAGTGACCCAGGGCCAGGATTCGAACCCAGGTCCTCAGCGCCGTGAGGCAGCAGTGCTAACCCACTGTGCCGCCGTGCTGCCCCCTTGAAGGGAAAATGACGCCTCACAAATGATTGTGTCAAATGAATCTCCAGACATGTGAAACCGGGGACCTTTATACAGTAAAATGGATGTGATTGCCGGAGGAATTGGAAAACCATGATATTCCTTTCAGAAGTGAAAATGTTTTCATGGACAAAGGGTGATGAAAATTCCAAAGTCTCTTCCACTAACTCCCATGGATGCTGGATCAATTGTTGGTTTTCAATTTGAGATTGATATATTTTGGTTACCTATAGGTACCTGCAAAGGTGGGACAAGACAGCGACATCCCAGGAGAGGTTGTGACTCTATGTGTACCCACACTGGTCTACAATCGTGGGGGGGGGGGGGCTGACATGGGAGTTCTTAACATTGACTCCCGGGGCAGCACGTGGTAGCACTGCAGCCTCACGGCGCCGAGGTCCCAGGTTCGATCCCAGCTCTGGGTCACTGTCCGTGTGGCACATTCTCCCCGTGTTTGCCTGGGTTTCGTCCCCACAACCCAAAAAGATCTGCAGGCTGGGTGGATCGGTCACGCTAAATTGCTCCTTAATTGAAAAAAATTAATTGGGCACTCCAAATTTATATTTAAAAAAAACATTGACTCCCCATGGAGTCTCATGGCATCATCAGGTCATGCATGGGCAAGGAAATCTTCAGCACTCCTCCATTTTGAACACCACTTTGTGGAAGCACTGGGTGTGGCAAGGGTGCAGAATGTACTCTGGGTGGGGATTTCAATGTCCATCACTGGGAGTGGCTCGGGAGTATCATTTCTGAATGAGTTGACCAAGTTCCAAAGATTGGGTCTGTGGCAGATAGTGAGGGAACCAACACCTACTTGACCTTGTCCTCACCAACCTGCCTGCCGCAGATGCATCTGTTCATGATAATATCGGTAGGAGTGACCCCTACGATTCTCCCCAGGCCGATGGGCCGATTTCCCAGGCCTTTACGGCCGTTTTCACGAACGCAATCACACCTGCTCTCACCGTTCGTGAAAACGGCCGCAAAGTGCCGTCCCGGACAACCATGGCACCGATTGGCACGGCCGCACCACGGCCGTGCCAAGGGTGGCATGGGCCTGCGATCGGTGGGCACCGATCGCGGGCAGCGGGTCCGATACCCGTGCACTATTTGTTCCTCCGCTGCCCCGCAGGATCAGTCCGCGGGGCGGCTGAGGGGCATGACGGCCTGCGCATGCACGGGTTTGATGCATATGCGTGATGACGTCATCCGCGCATGCGCGGGTTGGAGCCGTCCAACCCGCGCATGCGCGGCTGACGTCATCGTGCGCGTCAGCCGCCGTGACGCTTGGTGCGCGGGCTTAGCGACCGTCGCTAAGCCCGCGATGCCGTGCTTCACGGGGCCGCGCTGCTAGCCCTGCCCGGGGGGGGAGAATCGGGTCCCGGGAGGGGGCGCGGAGGCTGCCGTGAAACACGGCCAGTTTCACGGCAGCCTTTACGACTCGCTGCATTTGCGGAGAATTGCGCCCAGTGTTTTTGGTGGGCGTAATCCAGATTAGCATATTTAAGTGAGCCATTATGCTCATTTAAATATGTCTGTGCCGGATTCTCTTGGCGCCTGGGACCTAATGCCCGTGCCTGGGAGACGTCGCCAGGGGGTTGCATGTTTAGCACTGGTCCACACAAATGTGGGCCAGGCGTAACAGTACCTGGGGAGGGGTGGGGGGGGCGGGTCTCCCAGGCCATTGGAGTCTCCCGGGTGATTGGGGACAGGAGCAACATCCTTGCACTCCCTCTGGCACCTGGGCACCTTGGCACTGCCAACTTGGCACCTTGGCTCTGCAACCCAGGCACGCAGGAAGTGCCACCCTGGCACCTAGATTGCCCAGGTGGCACTGCTGGGCTGGCAGGGGCACTGCCAGGGTGCTAGGTTGGCAGGGCCCAGGTGCCAGGTTGCCCATGCCTGGGGTCAGGCCCTAGGTGCCTTGCCCATAAGAGGTGGGGAGAGGGGAGGCTCAAGGATGCCGGAAGAGGTAAGTTGGATGCAGTGAGGCAGTCTGGAAGTTGACAGGAGCTCAGCAGTGCAGGAAATGATGTAAGTGTGGGAGGGGGTGTTTCTCAGCGAAACGTGCCCGAACCGCACCTTAGCTCTGGAATGTTACCAGTGCCACTACCAGTGCCACCCTGTGGTAGTTACTTCTGTTGTATTATATACTGCATATGACGGTATTATGGCAAGGCCCCTGTACTACAGGTACGGGGGTAGATCCCTGCCTGCTGGCTCCGCCCAGTAGGCGGAGTATAAATGTGTGGGCTCTCCGAGCTGCAGCCATTTCGGCAGCAGCTGCGGGAGGCTCCACATCTCTGCGTAATAAAGCCTCGATTACTCTCTACTCTCGTCTCATCGTAATTGATAGTGCATCACACCCACTGGTGAACACAGTATTAGGAAGTTAAAGCAGCTAAAAGTGTAGGAGGGAGGGATTCAAATTCATAGGAACATAGAATTTACAGTGCAGAAGGAGGCCATTTGACCCATTGAGCCTGCACCGGCCCTTGGAAAGAGCACCCCACTTAATCCCCACACCTCCACCCTATCCCCATAACCCCACCTAACCTTTTTGGACACTAAGGGTCAGCAGAGGGCAGCAGAGCAGAGTTACTGATCAGCTGTTCTGGGGAAATTTGCATAGGTGCAGTGCGGTCAGCCTAATTTGAAGGTGTACCTGCGAAGGAGACCCAAGGAGTTTGAGTGAAGGCAAGCATCCAGCAGAGGGCAGCAGAGCAGAGTTACTGATCAGCTGTTCTGGGGAAATTTGCATACGTGCAGTGCGGTCAGCCTAATTTGAAGGTGTACCTGCGAAGGAGACCCAAGGAGTTTGAGTGAAGGCAAGCATCCAGCAGAGGGCAGCAGAGTAGAGTTACTGATCAGCTGTTCTGGGGAAATTTGCATACGTGCAGTGCGGCCAGCCTAATTTGAAGGTGGTTTGTGGAGGGGCTGTTGTCAAGTGACAGTTAAACCCGAAACACTTCGTCAGTGTTTCCCACCCTACCTCCTCCTCTAACCAAACCCCCCCACGGTCGTTGGGAAGCGTGAGCAGGGGCCTGAGTGAGTGCCTTTAAATTTGCTTACCTTTCAGCGGGAGCAGGGTTTGAGGGAATATCAGGTAAGCTCTTCCTTTCTTTTTCTTTTTCTTGTTTTTTTTTGTTAAATCTAGAGGTGATGTTAGGGAAGGCAGTACAATGCTCCTCCTGCAGAATGTTTGAGGTGAGGGACACCGTCAGTGTCCCTGCTGATTTCATCTGTGGGAAGTGCACCCAACTCCAGCTCCTCAAAAACCGTGTTAGGGACCTGGAGCTTGAGCTGGATGAACTTCGGATCATTCGGGAGGCAGAGGGGGTCATAGATAGGAGCTTCAGGGAAGTAGTTACACCAAAGACTGGAGATAGATGGGTAACTGTAAGAGGGACTGGGAAGAAGCAGTCAGTGCAGGGACCCCCTGCGGTCGTTCCCCTGAGTAACAAGTATACCGTTTTGGATACTTGTGGGGGGGGGGACTTACCAGGGGTAAGCCATGGGGTACGGGCCTCTGGCACGGAGTCTGTCCTTGTTGCTCAGAAGGGAAGGGGGCAAAGGAGTAGAACATTAGTAATTGGGGACTCAATAGTCAGGGGCACAGATAGGAGATTTTGTGGGAGCGAGAGAGACTCACGTTTGGTATGTTGCCTCCCAGGTGCAAGGGTACGTGATGTCTCGGATCATGTTTTCCGGGTCCTTAAGGGGGAGGGGGAGCAGCCCCAAGTCGTAGTCCACATTGGCACTAACGACATAGGTAGGAAAGGGGACAAGGATGTCAGGCAGGCCTTTAGGGAGCTAGGATGGAAGCTCAGAGCGAGAACAAACAGAGTTGTTATCTCTGGGTTGTTGCCCGTGCCACGTGATAGTGAGACGAGGAATAGGGAGAGAGAGCAATTAAACACGTGGCTACAGGAATGGTGTAGGCGGGAGGGATTCAGATTTCTGGATAACTGGGGCTCTTTCTGGGGAAGGTGGGACCTCTATAGACAGGATGGTCTACATCTGAACCTGAGGGGCACCAATATCCTGGGGGGGAGATTTGTTAGTGCTCTTTGGGGGGGTTTAAGCTAATTCAGCAGGGGCATGGGAACCTGGATTGTAGTTTTGGGGTACGGGAGATTGAGAGTATAGAGGTCAGGAGCACAGATTTGACTTCGCAGGAGGGTGCCAGTGTTCAGGTAGGTGGTTTGAAGTGTGTCTACTTCAATGCCAGGAGTATACAAAATAAGGTAGGGGAACTGGCAGCATGGGTTGGTACCTGGGACTTCGATGTTGTGGCCATTTCAGAGACATGGATAGAGCAGGGACAGGAATGGTTGTTGCAGGTTCCGGGGTTTAGATGTTTCAGTAAGCTCAGAGAAGGGGGCAAAAGAGGGGGAGGTGTGGCGCTGCTAGTCAAGGACAGTATTACGGTGGCGGAAAGGATGCTAGATGGGGACTCTTCTTCCGAGGTAGTATGGGCTGAGGTTAGAAACAGGAAAGGAGAGGTCACCCTGTTGGGAGTTTTCTATAGGCCACCTAATAGTTCTAGGGATGTAGAGGAAAGGATGGCGAAGATGATTCTGGAAAAGAGCGAAAGTAACAGGGTAGTTGTTATGGGAGACTTTAACTTTCCAAATATTGACTGGAAAAGATATAGTTTGAGTACATTAGATGGGTCGTTCTTTGTACAATGTGTGCAGGAGGGTTTCCTGACACAATATGTTGACAGGCCAACAAGAGGCGAGGCCACATTGGATTTGGTTTTGGGTAATGAACCAGGCCAGGTGTTAGATCTGGAGGTAGGTGAGCACTTTGGAAACAGTGACCACAATTCGGTGACCTTTACGTTAGTGATGGAAAGGGATAAGTATACCCCGCAGGGCAAGAGTTATAGCTGGGGGAAGGGCAATTATGATGCCATTAGACATGACTTAGGATGTGTAGGTTGGAGAAGTAGGCTGCAAGGGTTGGGCACACTGGATATGTGGAGCTTGTTCAAGGAACAGCTATTGCATGTTCTTGATAAGTACGTACCAGTCAGGCAGGGAGGAAGGGGGCGAGCGAGGGAACCGTGATTTACCAAAGAAGTGGAATCTCTTGTTAAGAGGAAGAAGGAGGCCTATGTGAAGATGAGGCGTGAAGTTTCAGTTGGGGCGCTTGATAGTTACAAGGAAGCGAGGAAGGATCTAAAGAGAGAGCTAAGACGAGCAAGGAGGGGACATGAGAAGTCTTTGGCAGGTAGGATCAAGGAAAACCCAAAAGCTTTCTATAGGTATGTCAGGAATAAAAGAATGACTAGGGTAAGAGTACGGCCAGTCAAGGACAGTGGTGGGAAGTTGTGTGTGGAGGCTGAGTAGATAAGCGAGATACTAAATGAATACTTTTCGTCAGTATTCAGGAAAAAGATAATGTTGTGGAGGAGAATGCTGAGACCCAGGCTATTAGAATAGACGGCATTGAGGTGCGTAGGGAAGAAGTGTTGGCAATTCTGGACAAGGTGAAAATAGATAAGTCCCCGGGGCCTGATGGGATTTATCCTAGGATTCTCTGGGAAGCCAGGGAAGAGATTGCTGAGCCATTGGCTTTGATTTTTATGTCATCATTGGCTACAGGAATAGTGCCAGAAGACTGGAGGATAGCAAATGTGGTCCCTTTGTTCAAGAAGGGGAGTAGAGATAACCCCGGTAACTATAGGCCGGTGAGCCTCACGTCTGTTGTGGGTAAAGTCTTGGAGAGGATTATAAGAGATACGATTTATAATCATCTAGATAGGAATAATATGATTAGGGATAGTCAGCATGGTTTTGTGAAGGGTAGGTCATGCCTCACAAACCTTATCGAGTTCTTTGAGAAGGTGACTGAACAGGTAGACGAGGATAGAGCAGTTGATGTGGTGTATATGGATTTCAGTAAAGCGTTTGATAAGGTTCCCCACGGTCGTCTATTGCAGAAAATACGGAGGCTGGGGATTGAGGGTGATTTAGAGATATGGATCAGAAATTGGCTAGTTGAAAGAAGACAGAGGGTGGTGGTTGATGGCAAATGTTCAGAATGGAGTTCAGTTACGAGTGGTGTACCACAAGGATCTGTTCTGGGGCCGTTGCTGTTTGTCATTTTTATAAATGACCTAGAGGAGGGCACAGAAGGTTGGGTGAGTAAATTTGCGGACGACACTAAAGTCGGTGGAGTTGTAGACAGTGTGGAAGGATGTTGCAGGTTACAGAGGGACATAGATAAGCTGCAGAACTGGGCTGAGAGGTGGCAAATGGAGTTTAATGTAGAGAAGTGTGAGGTGATTCACTTTGGAAAGAAAAACAGGAATGCGGAATATTTGGCTAATGGTAAAATTCTTGGCAGTGTGGATGAGCAGAGGGATCTCGGTGTCCATGTACATAGATACCTGAAAGTTGCCACCCAGGTTGATAGGGTTGTGAAGAAGGCCTATGGTGTGTTGGCCTTTATTGGTAGAGGAATTGAGTTCCGGAGCCATGAGGTCATGTTGCAGCTGTACAAAACTCTGGTACGGCCGCATTTGGAGTATTGAGTATGTTCTGGTCGCCTCATTAAAGGAAGGACGTGGAAGCTTTGGAACGGGTGCAGAGGAGATTTACCAGGATGTTGCCTGGTATGGAGGGAAAATCTTATGAGGAAAGGCTGATGGACTTGAAGTTGTTCTCGTTAGAGAGAAGAAGGTTAAGAGGTGACTTAATGGAGGCATACAAAATGATCAGAGGGTTAGATAGGGTGGACAGTGAGAGCCTTCTCCCGCAGATGGAGGTGGCTAGCACGAGGGGACATAGCCTTAAATTGAGGGGTAATAGATATAGGACAGACGTCAGAGGTAGGTTTTTTACGCAAAGAGTGGTGAGGCCGTGGAATGCCCTACCTGCAACAGTAGTGAACTCGCCAACATTGAGGGCATTTAAAAGTTTATTGGATAAGCATATGGATGATAATGGCATTGTGTAGGTTAGATGGCCTTTAGTTTTTGACTTCCCATGTCGGTGCAACATCGTGGGCTGAAGGGCCTGTACTGCGCTGTATCGTTCTCTGTTCTAAGGGCAATTTATCATGACCAATCCACCTAACCTGCACGTCTTTGGACTGTGGGAGGAAACCGGAGCACCCGGAGGAAACGCACGCAGACACGGGGCGGGGGGGGGGGGGAACGTGCAGACTCCGCACAGACAGTGACCCAAGTCGGGAATCGAACCGTAGACCCATGGCGCTGTGGAGCAACCGTGCCAACCACTGTGCTACCATTCCTGGGATATTGGGACTGGCAAAGGGGGAGGTGGGATTTGAACAGGCCAGATCAAGTAGCACCTCAGTGGGGCTGGCACTGATATGCTTGGGGGGGGGGGGGGAGGTTTGAGAATGCGGCTGGACAGGTTTTAAACTCGTTTGGCAGCAGGGTGGGAACCTGAGGCTAAATGCAGGTGGGACAAAATCAGAAAACTAGGGTGCAGCCAATCACCGAGTGAGAAGTAATTTAGCAAAAATAAGTGGAAACAGCTATTTAAAGGTAAACCAGTGTCAGAGACATTCATAGAATCACAGAATCTACAGTGTAGAAGGGCGCCATTCGGCCTACCAAGTCTGCACCGGCCCCTCAAAAGAGAACCCTACCTAAGCCGACACCTCCACCCTATCCCCGGAGCCCCACCCCTTTTTGGACACGAAGGGCAATTTAGCATTGGCCAATCCACCTAACCTGCACATCCTTGGACTGTAAGGCGAGTTTCAAAGGTGGGTTTCTGCGTCAGCACCGACATGACAGGCCGAGTGACCTCTTTTAACACAGGGTTAAATCACTGGCTTTGAAAGCAGACCAAGGCAGGCCAGCAGCACGGTTCAATTCCCGTACCAGCCTCCCCGTACAGGCGTCGGAAAGGTGGCTACTAGGGGCTTTTCACGGTAAGTTCATTTTGAAGCCAACTCGTGACAATGAGCGGTTTTCTTTTTTCTTTTGTTTTCTTTTCTGTGCCTCAAACCTTCTATGAGTTCTACAACAATAACAGAGTGGTTATCGTGACAGGCTGTCTCAGTGAGCAGAATGTGTTATGGGTTTGGCTGTGATGTCTCAACAATGAGATCCTATGTTTTAAATGTTTAAACATGAACTATTTATTGTTATCTTTAACCATTTATAGATCCCAGATATAGCCATGTGCGATTCTGTCTCTCAGGCTTGTCCAACCTTGACAGCTGGGGGAGGGTGGGGCAATGTTTTCTCACTCAAGGACCTGATGTTCAAATTTTGGTACGAAAGGTTAAACATGAATTTCAAAACATATCAATATCATAGCAATAAATCTAAAAAAAAGTCATTAATGAAATATCCGTCAAAATGTGGCAAGCAACAGAGTTCACCAATAAAACCTTTTTTTTTGACTTTTCACATTAGAGGCAGAGCCAGAGAGAGAGACAGACTAGGCCCCAGGGTCACCAGGGACGGTTTGGTGTCAAACCTTAGCTGAGGCGTTGGGTTAATCAAACACAGACCATGCATTTGCCTCTGGTGACGCATATTCTGCAGCCTCGGTAGAGTTCAATTGAAAGCAGGTGCCCGAAACAGGTTGCGTTTCAGCCAGGAGTTTTCCTCCTCGCCCAGCCAGGTTGTGGTAAACCACTGTTGCACCTATATTAAGTGATGTATGGTAGGACCTGTACTACAGGTACGACGGTAGTCCCTGCCTGCTGGCCCCGCCCAGTAGGCAGAGTATAAATATGTGTGTCCTCCGTGCAGCAGCCATTTCGCCAGCTGCTGTGGGAGGCCACACATCTTAGAGCAATAAAGCCTCAGTTGTATTCAACTCTCGTCTTTGTGCAATTGATCGTGCATCACAGGTGTAGTCCGAGTGGTCACGTGATGATGTGGTTACTTGGTCACCTGTCGGGAGGGCAGGGCTTCAACCCGGAGTGCAGGCAAAGTGGAAGTATGTAAAAGCATTTAGCTCTGCAAGCCAAAGATTTAACAATGAATACAATCATACACAGCAACCTCCAAGATTTTAGCAAATAAATGTTCCTTACAATCAATGAGGTAGTCAGGAGCAGCATAGTCTGTGGTGTTCACAGCGGCCTAGTCCACAAGGAGCTGCTGCGAGTGATAGATTTAACTCCGACAAACAGTCTGAAAATGCAGCAAGGAGTTAGGGGAGGGAAACAGCAGTTTTCACTCGACATGATGCGCCCTTTCTGAACAGCAGTGGTCATCATCTCATAACACAACAGCATGTTTGGTGTTTGGCAAATGCTGCACTGAATGTGGTCAGTGGAACCATTTCACACAATGCTGCAGGTCGCAATCACAGCAGCCTTTCTGAGCGACGAACCACATTGCAGCTCGTCAGCCCCTCCAGGGTTCAGAGCGTGATCAAGGTAAACGAACTGAAGCTGAATGAGAGTGACCAAACTCACTGAGCCTCCGGCGACACTCTAACTGTGAGACTGTTGACATTGTCACAGAGAACGGTGAGACCTTCACCAGCCTGAACATGATTTACAGCAACGCTAAAACTGAAGGTAAAGGTAGACACAGGAGCAAAGTGCAATGTACTGTCAAGGCAAAAGCTGCGGCAGCTAGACCCATATTCAGCACAGGACCCTAATGCCCAGGTGAACCCTATGGCCTATGGTGTATAAACCATCCACATGGAAGATCTCCATTGTACACAGGGCAGTTTCAAGGTTCATACAGTCGACCAGAATGTAAGTCTTCGGGATTGCATCACACCAGGGCTTATCTAACCTGGTCCAGTGGTATATGCTCTGCAACACCAGGCCCCAGAAATGAGAGAATAAAAAGACCTCTTCAACTACGGTGTCATTGGTAAGCTACCAGTAATTTCCACAAGAGATTAGATGGCTTGGTACCACCAACAGTTTATGTTCCGAGAAGATCACCAATAACCATGAAGCAGAAAGTAGCCATTGAGCTGTACCGGGTGGTGACAGCGGGTATCATAGCTCCTGTAGACCAGGCCACAGAATGGGTTTCAGCAATGGGACGGTCAGTATTTGCATTGATCCAGTGAACTTAAACAAGGTTCTGCACAGACCTCCTCACCCTATGAAGACGATGGGACAGGTCTAACTCTGCTAAACGCCAAGGTTCTCAGCATCCTGGATGTGAAATTTGGGTTCAACCAGATCCCGCTGGATGAAGAATCCTCAAAACTTATGATTTTACCCCTCCCTTCCCCTCTGCGTTTGACTGTGGTAGAGTCTGGGGGCAAGTTAAAGTGGGGGATTGGGAATTCGATAACAGTTAACCAGTTGTACTTGCTGCATATTTCAATATAGTTCTTGTTATTAATAAACAGTAATTGTGTTTACATTTACAAACCCGATGACTGTAATTATTGGGCAGCCAAGGGTCAAAGACTTACTGTCGTTTTCAAAGAATTATTAGTTAATTCACTTGTATTGTGACTCTGGGTCAAGTGGGGCTGGAATTGACTGTGCACTAACCCAAGGTGTCTTAACAATCTCATGTCACACACTCTCAAAGAAGTATTCTCTCACAAACACTGATTCTCTCACATTGTCATGACTCCCTGGACTGGAGCACGGTCAATTCCAGCCCCACTTGAGCCAGAGTCACAACACAGGTGAGATTACATTTTATTTTAAAATACCCAAGGTCCTTGGTTGAGCCGAATAAACTGCAGTCACCAGCTTTGTAACTTCAACACAAGTAACCTTTTATTATGTACAACATTATAATTAAATGCATCAATAGGATAGGCAGTGCCTCAAGCCTTTTATAAAAATGTAACTATCTGCTACCTCTTCCCATCTCCCCCAGTCCTAACTCGCCCCACTCTGTATGTGCACGCATAAGCAACCAATACAGAGGGGGAAGGGTGGTGGAAAGGAAAATACAATCTGAATAAAAATAAAAGGATATGCATCCTTGATGCACTGGGATGACTTTCAGTCAAAGTCTTTCTGAGGTTCAGGCTTTTGTTTTGATACTTCTTCCTTCAAGGCTTAAGATGGTTTTCTCTGGCAAGGTTTCTGACTACTTTCTCTGCAGACCCAGCATCATTTCAGATTTACTGCAAAGGATGTACCAGGGACTCACTGCTTTCAGAACAATAGAGTAGTTCCTTCACTTCAGTAAGCAGGCGAGAGAGAGAGAGAGAGAGAGAAAGCATTCCTTTCACTTCTAAACGCTTCTACCCAGTTCTCTCAGAAAGCATCACACAGGAACCAATCACTGACTGGTGTCAGGCAGAACACTATCCCTGGCCAACCCAATGGTTGTCAGTTAACCAACAGAACCGACTCCCTTCAAAGCTGGTTCCTAAGATCCACTCGGTGCCGAGTGGTCTGGTTTCTCCTCTTCAAAATACAAAACCCGGACATTTCATCACAAGGTATGTGACACAAAACACAAAATAAACATCTAATCATCTTTCCTTTCCCACTGCATAACTACATAAGTTTCCCCAACCTTACATCTGCCACTTATCAGCACTTAAACCCGTGACAATGGGTTTGCAAACATATTGTCCTTTCCAGGAATATGGACAATAGTTACGTTGAAAGGTTGCAACAAAAACTCCAACAAAACAATCCTGCGTTCTGAGTTTTACATTTTTCCACAAATGCGAGTGGATTCTAGTCAATATAGGCTAATGCTTTGCTTAATTTTGTGCCGGACATAAACTTCAAAATGCTGAAGGGTTAGAGTAGCAACCCTAAGGCTTCATTCTGAACGGTGGAGTACTTTCTTTGACACAGACTTAGGTTCTTTAAAAAGTATCCCACCAGCCTCTCTATCCCTGACTTGTCATCCTGTGGTAACGCTGCCCCCACCCCTGGGTCGCTGCCATCGTGGCCATCTTAAAGATTTTGAGAAACTCAGGACGGCCCACGCTGTTTCACTTACCAATATGGCCCCCTCTTTCTCAAGCGGTGTTTGGCATTCTGCGGACCATATCATTTTTGCTTGTTTCGGCAATGCATCAGTCAAAGGTACCGCGATGGTTAAAGTTAGGTACAAATTTTCTATGGAACCCGCACATGTCTAGGAACCTCAGAATTTCCTGTTTCGTTTTTGAAACGGGGAAATCTAGTAACGCCCTTGCCTGGTCTGTTCTGGGTACCGGGCGTTCCTGTCACTGAACGTGCCCAAAGCCACTTTTTCTTTGGCAAACACACTTGCGGCCAAATTGATTACCAAAGCAGCCAACTGCAGTTGTGTAAATAACTCCTCCAACCTGCTCCTTCCGTGTGTCACTCTAAATACCTCACATCATCCAAATAGACCAAATAATCGAGCATCCTAACCCAGTGTTTTTCAAACATTTTTTCCAGGGACCCACCTTTACCAACTGGCCAACGTTCGAGACCCACGGCGGCCGATCTTCGGGACCCACGGCGGCCGATCTTCGAGACCCACGCCGGCCGATCTTCAAGACCCACGCCGGCCGATCTTCGGGACCCACGCCGGTCGATCTTCGGGACCCACGCCGGCCGATCTTCGGGACCCACGCCGGCCGATCTTCGGGACCCACGCCGGCCGATCTTCGGGACCCACGGCGGCCGATCTTCGGGACCCAGGCCGGCCGATCTTCGGGACCCACGGCGGCCGATCTTCGGGACCCACGGCGGCCGATCTTCGTGACCCACCATTTTCTCTTACCTTGTTTGCTGCTGACAAAATGGAGGAATCACAATCGCGCCCAAAGCACGTGATGGCGACGTTGGGGGGCCGTGACCTGCTCTCTGCCTCCCTCAGTCAGGAAGATTACATCAAATTTTTTTTAAAATCTTCTGTGTCTCCGATTTCGCAAATTCGTGGTCTTCAGCCTCAGCAGCCGGCTTTTATATTCAACTTTTATTTATTTTTTGTAAAGTATAGCAATGCTGTTGCTAAGTGCAATTAATCAAAGAGACCAAAGCCCATGTCATCGTCAGACTCTTCAGATTCTTCCTGTTCCTTCTCTTCCTTTTTCTCTTCAGCAGCAACAGGGGCAGCGATGGAAACAACTCCTGCAGCAGCTGGGCCACTGCTACCAGCACCAACGTTGCAGATCAGACTATTGACGTCAATATTAGCCAATGCCTTGGCAAACAGACTAGGTCAGAAAGGCCAATGGTCACACCAGCTGTTTTAATCAGGGCATTGGGTTTGTCTTCGGTGACGGTGACCTCGACGTGGTGCAGGATGAGTGCGCTGTAGATACAGGCGAGTTCCGAGATGGAGGCCATGGCGCTGGATCTCTGCGGGTGGGTCCAATGGTGCTAGTCGCCGGGGGGGGGGGGACGCTCGGCCTTAGCTTAGTTCAGAAGAGCCGAGCACTTCCGAACCGGGCAGAGCGAGCACCGATGAGCGGGCACGCACGCGCAGTGCCTGCCAATACCCCTTTAACAAATCGATTCTTTAAAAGGCATGAGGCACTGCTTATCCTATTGATCCAGTCCTCCAACCAGGGAATCAAATACAATCAGTCTTGTTGATGGCATTGACCTTCCGGTACTCTGTATTATGTTGTCCCACCCGGCTGAGGTACTAACTCAACTGGCAAACCCTAGCTACCCTTACCCGGCTCAATCAACTGATTCTCCAACATGTATTGGATTTCCCCATCTATCTGAACCAGTTCCTGTGGGTTCAGTCGATGTGGATGCTGTTTTACCAGGTTGGAGTCGTCTACATCATGTTCAGCTAATGTCATGCACCCCGGTGGGTCCACCCCATAATCTTCTTATGCTTTTGCTGTATCCTTATGAGATACTTTCATTGCTCTTCTCTTAAGTATGCAAACTCAGTATCTAACTGTTCTACTACTAGTCGTCCCACAGGAGGGCCGCTCTGTGAACTGTCGGCCTCTTCCCCTACCTCACTCTTTTCACCTCTGTCCTCTTCCACTATGTCTACCACCTGATATACTGGTTCCTCCCTATCCTCTTTTCTACAATGATAATTTTTCAATGAATTTATGTGGCATAATAATAAGTCGTTCTTTCGATGATCTGGCGTATCCATTGGGTAAGTCACTTTACTCAGCCTCCGATATGAAATGAAAATCGCTTATTGTCACAAGTAGGCTTCAAATGAAGTTACTGTGAAAAGCCCCTAGTCGCCACATTCCGGCGCCTGTTCGGGGAGGCTGGTACGGCAATTGAACCCATGCTGCTGGCCTGCCTTGGTCTGCTTTCAAAGCCAGCGATTTAGCCCAGTGTGCTAAACCAGCCCCTGGTATAAGATACCTTATGGGGGCCGCTGAATTTGACTTTCAGAGGTTCCCCCTGCAAGGGCAACAATACCAGTACCTCATCTCCAGCATGGAATGCTCTAGGCCTGCCATGTTTGTCTTTCCACATTCTCAATCTTTCTCCCGAAACCGTTAAATGCTCCTGGGCTACCCGACAAGCTCCAGAAGTGTGAACATGTAATCCAACTTTGCGGATTTGTCTTTTAGTTTTAGGAAGTTCTCTTTCATCAACTTTAATGGACCCCATGCCTCTTGGCCATAGGCCAATTCAAATAGGCTAAACCTAAGTTCCTCGGAGAATTTGCTTTCCGAACAATAGAGCAGTTCTTTCACTTCAGCAGGCAGAACAGAGAGAAAGAGAGAGAGAGATAGAGAGAAAGCATTCCTTTCACTTCCAAGGTTTAAACACTTCTGCCCAGTTCTCTCAGAAAGCATCCCACAGGAACCAATTATTTAAAAAAAAAATTTTTTTTTAATTTAAAAAATAAATAAATTTAGAGTACCCAATTCATTTTTTTCAATTAAGGGGCAATTTAGCGTGGCCAATCCACCTACCCTGCACATCTTTGGGTTGGGTGGGGGCGAAACCCACGCAGACACGGGGAGAATGTGCAAACTCCACACGGACAGTGACCCAGAGCCGGGATCGCACCTGGGACCTCAGCACCGTGAGGCTGTAGTGCTACTACTGCACCACTGTGCTGCCCTTGAGAACCAATTATTGACGTTTGTCAGGCAGAACACTATCACTGGCCAACCCATCGTTTTAAGTTAACCAATTGAACCAACTGCCTCCAAGGCTGGTTCCTAAGATCCACTCGGTGCTGAGGAGTCTGGTTTCTCCTCAGCAAAATACGAAACAGCGTGAGAGATTTGGGCACGGGCAACACAGGGGCCCCGTGGCTGGTGGCCTGTGCGTGCAGAAGTGGGGGCTACGCGTGTGTGGGATGGAGTCAGTGCCAGGGATGTGGTGGTGGAGGTGGATCACCACCTAGCCTGGATGGTTGTCTGCCAAGTGGTGGCTGTGTGGGGTGGGTGGGGAGGTGGGGTGGGGGGGTGATATTGGTGGGGGGGTTATGGGTGTGGGGAATGTGGGACGGTGGTGGTGGCAGCCTTCTTGCCATCCTGGGGAACAGGGTGGCCTGCCTCTCCTCCACAGCATCCAACAATGTCTCCAGCTCCAGATCTACGAATCTGGGGCTGCTCTTCGGGGTGGCATCATCTTGGTTGGAATGAGAGTGTGTGGGGAGTGGGGTGCTTATTTGTGCCTTATCATAAGGCTTTTGAGTGGCAATCCTGACCCTGGTGAATCACACGCCAGCGTGGCGCTGGAATTGCACTGGTTTTACGTAGCGCTGGTGCGAGCCCATTGACGTGTGCTGGATCACTTAGGGACTGTCACCGCTTTCATCAATGTAGAACTCCTGTGGGTCAGTCCCGGCGTCAGCACCTAATCTCTCCAATGGAGAATCCTGGCTTTTCTCTCTCTCAGACACACTCAGACTCTCTCTCACATACACGCACACACCAACTCTTTCTCTCTCTCCCACAATCACACACACACACAGACTCTCTCACACACACGGACTCTCTCTCTGTCACACACAGATTTCCTTCCTCTCTCTCACACATGACTCTCTCACACATGTGACTCTCGCTTTCTCTCTCATACACAAAGACTCTCTCTCACACAGACTTGTGCTTTCTCTCTATTTCTCATACACAAAGACTCTCTCTCACACAGACTCGTGCTTCCTCTCTCACTCTCACTTACACACGCTCCCACTTTCTCTCTCTCTCACACACATACACCCTGGGCGGGATTCTCTGATCCTGAGGCTAGGTGTTGGCGCTGTCAGATACGCCGTTGCGTTTCTCGACGGCGCCAACACGGCCCCAGGATCAGCAATTCTGGCCCCTACAGGAGACCAGCCCGACGCTGGAGCGGTTCACGCTGCTCCAGCTGCTGATCCGGCCGTGGAATGAAACCCGGGGGATGCGCGCATGCGCAGTGGGTCCGGCGCGAGCCCGCACATGAGCAGTCCCACCGGCTCGATTTCCGCGCATGCGCGGTGTCTCCCTTGTCCGCGCTGGCCCCGACCCAACATGGTGCAGGAGTACAGGGGCCGGCGCGGAAGAAAGGAAGTCGGGAAACACAGAGGCCAGCCCGCCAATCGGTGGGTCCCGATCGCGGGCCAGGCCACATCGGAGGCCCCCCACCCCCCCCAGGGGTCGGACGTCCCCTCCACCCCACAGGCCATCCGCGGACCCTTCAACACCGAGGTACCGCCGGCTCAGAGCATGTTAGAACAGCGCCGGCAATCTTGGGTTTGTTTTTTACGGCCGCTCTGGCCATCTGGGCCGGAGAATCGGCAGACTGGCCGCGTGGGGTGGCCCCCGACCGGCGCCGCACCGACCACGCCGGCCCTGATGGCGCTGATTCTCGGCTCTGCGGAGAATCACGTCCCGGCGTCGGGGCGGCGTGGCGCGATTCACGCGGCCCCCCGGCGATTCTCTGACCCGACGCATTGACGGAGAACCCCGCCCAGACTCTCACTTTCACACACACACAGACTCACGCTTTCTCTCTCTCTCACACGCAGACTCTCACTTTCTCTCTCTCACACGCATACTCTTCACTTTCTCTCTCTCACACACACACACAAACTCACGCATTCTCTCTCTCACACACACTCACGCATTCTCTCTCTCACACACACTCTCACTTTCTCCCTCTCGCACACACACACAGACTCACGCATTCTCTCTCTCACACACACTCTCACTTTCTCCCTCTCGCACACACACACAGACTCACGCATTCTCTCTCTCACACGCAGACTCTCACTTTCTCTCCCTCACACACACACTCACGCATTCTCTCTCTCACACACACTCTCACTTTCTCTCTCTCTCACACACACAGACTCACGCTTTTTCTCTCTCTCACACACACAGACTCACGCTTTCTCTCTCTCACACACACAGACTCACGCTTTCTCTCTCTCACACACACACACAGACTCACGCTTTCTCTCTCTCTCACATACACACACAGACTCACGCATTCTCTCTCTCACACACAGACTCTCACTTTCTCCCTCTCGCACACACACACGCAGACTCTCCAGTTTTCTCTCTCGCTCACACACAATCCCGGTAACGTTTGGACACTATATCAGGATGGGGAGGGGTTGGCAGGACCCTCTTCCCATTTGGCAGGGTCTCCGTGATATCCACCGGCTCCCAGGCCTTCCCAACTTCCTCCTAATTGCCGGATACATGCTGTATCCTGCTTGCCACCATGTTTACAGCTCCCCTCCCGATCCCCTACTTGCTTTCCCTGCTTTTCCTTGTGACCTCCCACTCGCTCCGCCATCTTGGCCATGTGGGGGCTACGCCGACGGTGGCGCACGAGGGCGAAAGAAAACAAAGGAGCAGCTGATCACCTGCACAACACTCGCTGCTCGTCCAACCAGAGACTGATATTCTCCCGAGCTTGCTGCTCAATACCTCCTCAGTGAGCCTGTCTGCCATAAATGGGGGAGAGAAACAGTCTCTGATTGCAGATCTTTCATGGAACTTACCTGTAATTTGAAGAGTGTGTCTGCCGGCTGGCTATGGGGACCCAAAAGCCGGGTTGTGGCTCACAGGCCAGGGGTTGGACAAGCCTGTTCCAGAGTTTTCTTTCAGAGTTTCTTACCATGTGACTCTATACACCATACACTATACACCGTAGTCTGTGCTACTCTCCAGTCCCACATTACCCCCTGGTCTGCCCAGCACCTTTATGTTATAATGGCATGCAAGCACTTAATACAATATCCCCCTTTTTCTCAAGTAATACTCTCCTCTCTGTTCTTTAGGGTTTTGACCAAGGGTGGTATCATGACTGGTACCAGTACAGGCTTGGAGGGCCAAAGGGCCTGTTCCTGTGCTGCATTGTTCTTTGTTCAATGTAGTATAACTATTCACAATACAATCTTTATTTACTATCCCTTCTTCCCAAACCCAAGTGTCTGACTTTACAAATTCAGACAGTCTTGGGGCTTGATAGCTTTTCACGTCTCGGTCAGCCGTTTTGGACGAGTGGTGGGAGAATTGGCTGCTTATCCCCATTTGATTCGCTTTTTTTTTGCATTTCTTTTGGTTCATAAGAGAATCTGCTCTGATCTCTGCAATGATTCATCCGCCAAGCATCCTTGCCAAAGGGTGGGGTTAATGGGTGTGTGAACACGTGAAACCCTACCCTTCCCAAAACAGCCAACGGGACCTTGATGTGGGAGGGTCCTACAGTTGCAGGGCTCTGATTGGGGAATGGCTGGTCAGATAAACCAATGAGCTGTGAGGGGCAGGGATACCCAAGAGCTCTTTAAAAGGTCCAGTTCCTGGTGTTTCGACTCCTGGATTTCAGACTCTGCAGATTGGTAAGAGGGACAGAATTATCCGGGCAGTGCATTTATCAGGGACAGCTTGACTGTAAAAAATATATATAAGTTGCACGAGGTACAATCTGGAGGGGAAACTTTTAAAAAGTTTTGACAAGTAACTGATTTCTTTCAATGGAACTTTTCTCACTTTTGGGGTTTTTCTACTTCTCTGTTTCACTGGAATGTGAGCTTTGCTGCGTCGCAATTAATTTCTGTCTGTTTAAAAATTTTAATCATTCCAGGATTGCAGTTGTACCACTTACTGCCTTGTTAAATGCCGAACTTTGGAATGTGTTTTCCACATGTGCTGGATCACTCGCTTTCACTGATGGGAGTGTTCCTGACCCTAACTTCTTCCCTCTGCAGGCACGCAGGGCACTTCTCAAATCCTGCAGTGCACAAGTGGAGAATAAGAGTATAAAATGGAGAATGTTAGTCACAGAATGGAGAGAGCTGGGCACACAGCCCAGAAAGGGATGGGCCCATCTTGCGCTTTTATGAGTCAGAACTGGGAGCTGGAGTGGAACAAACTATTGTGACCTCGGAGACAGAAATGCTTTGCCTCCCAGAGCAAAGCGGCACCATTGTGGTTAGCACAATTGCTTCACAGCTCCAGGGTCCCAGGTTCGATTCCCGGCTGGGTCACTGTCTGTGCAGAGTCTGCACGTCCTCCCCGTGTCTGCGTGGGTTTCCTCCGGGTGCTCCGGTTTCCTCCCACAGTCTAAAGATGTGCAGGTTAGGTGGACTGGCCATGCTAAATTGCCCTTAGTGTCCAAAATTGCCCTTCGTGTTGGGTGGGGTTACTGGGTTATGGGGATAGGGTGGAGCTGTGGACCTTGGGTAGGGTGCTCTTTCCAAGAGACGGTGCAGACTCGATGGGCCGAATGGCCTCCTTCTGCACTGTAAATTCTATGAAAATTATCCACTCGCTGTGTCCCACAAGCTCCTACCTGCAGTGTGAACTGGAATGCCTCATGTCAATGGTATGGAGGGGTGGGGGTGGGGGATGTTTGACCTGTGCTCTGGCCACTATGTGCTGTGTCCGGCTCGCCTTCAACGTGAAGTTAAAAATAAAACCTGCCACTTTCCAGCGATTGCTGGGATGACGCTGTTAAGTGTCCAGAACTGCCGTGAGTCATTCAAATGGTCGTTCCAGTTTAACTCTTTGCTCACTGCGCCTCTTCAGTTTATAGATTGATCTTCCGGCCTCACCATGAGCTCAAAACTTTCTGATTTGGAAATGTGTATGCAGACGATGATGATGGTTTTCCACAAGTATGCCAGCAAAGATGCAGACGAGAAAATATTCACACTGAGCACCAAGGAAATGAAAGATCTGTTGACGAAGGAACTAGGCTGCTTTATGAAGGTATGTGGTGCTTGGAGTTCATTGAGGTTCTGACAAGCCATGACTTGAAAAATGGCTGGTTTGGTTCAGGTATTATGATGACCAAATAGATCCATTCCTGTTTTCCATGAAGTGAGGGTTATTAGGAGGAACAGGTGCTTCTATTTCTACAAGTTTTATTCTATCTTGTAATTGGAAAAACAGAAAATGTTGGGTAGTGTCTGGAGAGAGAGAAACAAGAGTTAACGCGCCCCAGCAGTGCGGCGCCATATTCAACTCCCAAGCGTCGACTCTGTCTCTTTGACTCTCGGTCCATCCATGCTGCCTGACCTGCTGACTATTCCAGCATCTTTTTATCTGTATTTCAGATTTCCAGCATCTGCAGTGTGTTTATGCTTTTTATTGTTATATCCCATGTTGGATGCACCTTGTGGGGGGACTGCATTTCGCCCCCATGCTGCTCGCTCCATTAGTGAATATTTAAGATTTGAACGTGACATATTTTATTAATTGTTCTGTTCCCTCAGGGAGCCACCGATGCAGAGGCTGTCAACAGCATCGTGAAAAAATTGGACAGTGATCGAGATGGGGAGGTGAATTTTCAAGAGTTTGTCGTCTTGGTTGCCTCTATCTGCGTTCAGTGCAATGATTTGTTGATAGCGCATGTTAAACAGCAGAAGTAAAAGGGCTGGCAATATCCAGCTCTGAATGTGTACCATTACATTTAAATAAAAAAAAATTAACTTTTAAATGAAAAAGTTTCAAAAGACTAATCATTGCTGAATTTTTTTTTTGCTTTTGATTATTTCTTCACCCTCCGTTTCACACTCTGATATTGGCAAGCTGGGAGGGGGTTTCTGGGAGCGGAGTGGGTTTATCGGTCGGTTGGGGGGGGGGGGGAAGGGGGGGGGGGGGGGAAGGGGGTGGCGGCAATGTGGTGGGATTGCTTTGGGTTTGACACAACAGCAACTTCTTCCTGACAGGGTTCCTGCCCAGAGTTCAGCCATTTTGGTCATTTTGACTTCCAATTGTTTTTTCTTAATTTAGAGTACCCAATTATTTTTTTCCAATTTAGTGTGGCCAATCCACCTAACCTGCACATCTTTGGGTTGGGGGGGCGAAACCCACGGGGGAAATGTGCAAACTCCACACGGACAGTGACCCAGAGCCAGGATTCAAACTTGAGTCCTCAGCACTGCAGTCCCAGTGCTAACCACTGTGCCACATGCCACCCTCTAACTTTCAATTATGTAAGAAGCACAAGTCAGGAGCATGTATGGCAAAGTGATGGGGGATGGGCTGAGGGGAGCGGGGGGGGGGGGGGGGGGGGGGGGGGAATGGGGAATTGGCTATTATCACCTTAACCCTGCTCCCTACCCTCATCCTGTTTGGGGTTTTTAAATTGGCCCCACACCATCTGGTTACATTACGTTGCATCTGTTAAAAATAGACAGTTGATAAAGGGGAAGAAAATGGAACTCAATCTTATCAGAAACTGGCTCAACCAGAATTTAAATAATTTTTTTGTCTTCAGGTGCAAGCAAGATGCTGGGAGAAGGAGAAGTTTTTTGGGGGGGGGGCTCCCAGAGTTTGGGGCCTAGTCAACAGGAGGCATAGCTCGGTTGTGTGATGATTAATATTAGGGGTGGGCAAGAAGTCGGGATTGGAGAGTTGTGGGGTTGGAGGAGGTACAAGAAGGGGTAGAGGAAGGGGATCCTGACAACAGATATCCTCATGCGCTGGGGAATGGGAGTGTATTGGCTACATCATTGAACTGATAACCTTCAGCTCAAGATTCATGCTTGAGGGACAGGGGCTGGGGTTCAGTGCTCCTGTTCGCAGTGGCTGGGTGATGTGACCATCAATTCACAAGACACGTGAGTGGAACTGAACAGTGGTTTTAATAATCTTATAACAGAGCCTGCCTGCGACGAGATGAACTGGCAGCAGGCTCACGATTGCAGAGCTTTATACTTCTGGTTAGTGGGAGGAGCCACGGGTGGAGCCCAGTACAAACTCCTCATCTTCCCCCTCTGGGCAGAGCCGCGCAACGGCTCGTATACAGAGCCCACAAGGACACAATACATATAATAGAACACAGTGTGAATTACTAGGTTTATAATTCACCACATTAAAGACATCGGAAATGAAGAACCCAATGGGAGCCCCCAAAAAGCTTTCATGCCAGGCAGCATGGTGGCACAGTGGTTAGCGTTGATGCCTCCGGCGCTGAGGACCTGGGTTCGAGGAACACAGGTACATACAGGACGGATGGGGACACCACTGTGCCTCCCTGGCACTGTCCACTGGCACTGCCTGTCACAGCAGTTGGAGGGAAGGACAGTCCAGGTATCCAGCACTCGGAGGGGCTGTTGCGGAACAGCCAGCCTCTCAGTCCCAGTCAGATGATGAGCCTCTGGAAATGGCTGCCAGCACACTGATGGAGCTGTAACACCTGTTGTGTTATGCTTCTTGACGTAGTATAAGCTGCCTCCTTGATGTACACTTTTACAAAGGAAGGTTCAGACTTGGAGATAGCTTTAACACATTTATTGAACAGTTAACTATTCTCCTACTTGAGTTTGACTCTCTTGCTAATCTAACGATAGTAACTCAATCTAACTAATCAGTCTGCTCTAATCCATGCGGTGGGCGTGATGCTTCCTAATCTGCCCCTGTCTCTCTGAGTGATGCCTGTGGAAAGAGGAAGAGCATGTGTGCCCTGTCCTTTTATATTGTAGCCCCCTTGTGGTAGTTTCACCTCTGGGTGTGTCTTGACTGCCCATTGGTCGTGTTCTATCTTACTGACCTATTGGTTGAATATCTGTGTGTCATGACGTTTCTGGTGCTCCCTCTAGTGTTTATCTAGTCTTAAGTGTATTTACATTAACCCCTTGTGCATTTACAGTGATGGGGGTGGGGGGGCGGGGTGTGGGGGGGGCGGGGTGTGGGCGGGCGGGGGGGAGGGCAGGGGGGTTGAGCACCGGGGGGGGCGGGGGATCGAGCACCGGGGGGGGGGGAGCGGGGGGATCGAGCACCGGGGGGGGGGCGGGGGGATCGAGCCTGGGGGGGCAGGGCGAATCGAGCAACGGGGGGGGGGGGGGGGGGGGGGAGCGGGGGGATCGAGCACTGGGGGGGGGAGCGGGGGGTTCCAGCACCGGGGGGGGGGGGGGGGGGGTGCAGGGGATCGAGCCGGGGGGGCGGGGGGATCGAGCCGGGGGGGGGGGGGGGATCGAGCCGGGGGGGCAGGGGGATTGATGGAGGGGGCAGGTGGATCAAGCCGGGGGGCACGGGGATCGAGCCTGGGGGGCAGGTGGATCGAGCCGGGGGGCAGGGGGATCGAGCACCGGGGGGGGGGGGAGCGGGGGGATCGAGCATCAGGGGGGATGGGGTGCAGGGGGATCGAGCACCGGGGGGGACGGGGGATCGATCCGGGGGGGGGGGGGGTGCGGGGAGATTGAACACCCGGGGGGGACGGGGGATCGAGCCGGGGGGGGGGAGCGGGGGGTTCGAGAGCCGGGGGGGGGGGGTGGTGCGGGGAGATTGAGCACCCGGGGGGACAGGGGATCGAGCACCGGGGGGGATGGGGGATCGAGCCGGGGGGGGGGGGGGGTACGGGGAGATTGAGCACCCGGGGGGGACGGGGGATCGAGCCGGGGGGGGGGGGGGGGGAGCGGGGGGTTCAAGCACCCGGGGGGGGGGTGGTGGGGGGGGTGCAGGGGATCGAGCCGGGGGGGGTGGGGGGGATCGAACCGGGGGGGCAGGGGGATTGATGGAGGGGGCAGGTGGATTGAGCCGGGGGGCAGGGGGATCGAGCCTGGGGGGCAGCTGGATCGAGCCGGGGGGCAGGGGGATCGAGCACTGGGGGGGGAGCGGGGGGGATCGAGCACCGGGGGGGGGAGCGGGGGGATCGAGCCGGGGGGGCAGGGCGGATCGTGCCTGGGGGGCGGGGGATCGAGCCGGGGGGCGGGGGGATCGAGCACCGGGGAGGGGAGCGGGGGGTTCGAGCATCAGGGGGGATGGGGTGCAGGGGGATCGAGCACTGGGGGGGACGGGGGATCGAGGCGGGGGGTGGGGTGCGGGGAGATTGAGCAGCCTCCCCGGCTCGATACCCCTGTCCCCCCTGGTGCTCTATCCCCTTTCCCCCCAGGCTCGATCCGCCCTGCCCCCCGGCTCGATCCCCCCGCCCATCCCCCCTTCTCGGGTGCTCGATCTCCCTGCCTCCCCCCCCCCCCCCCCCCCCCCCCCCGGTGCTCAGTCCCCCCCGGTTCTTGATCCCCCCGGACCCCCCAGTGCTCAATCCCCCCGCCCCCCCACGGTGCTCAAACCCCCCCGGTTCTCGATCCCCCCGGACCCCCCCAGTGCTCAATCCCCCCCCCCCCCCCCACGGTGCTCAAACCCCCCGCGCCCCCCCCCCCACCCCCCCCACGGTGCTCAAGCCCCCCGCTCCCCCCCCCACCCCCCACGGTGCTCAAACCCCCCGCTCCCCCCCCGCCCCCCCACGGTGCTCAAACCCCCCCCCCCTCGATCCCCCTATCGTGCAGTCAAAGCTGCAGGAATCACTCCGGCTTCCTGCCAGCCACCTCAATGCCTGGACACTGTGCCTGAACATTGCGGGAGGTAACACCACACGCAGCAGCCAACATCTGAACACCCAGGGGATGGGACACAGCTCCTCGGGCCATGTCCATGGCCAGAGGGTGAGTGAGTGCCAAGGGGAGGGGCCCATCACCCGGTCTAGGTGGCTTCACGAGCGGGTGGCCAGGGTACAGGTACTAGGGGGGCCTGCTGCGGCCGGGTTTGCATGGGCAGGGCGTTCCAGGTGTGGGGGGGGGGGGGGCAAGGGGGTGCACAGGAGTCAATGGTCATTCGAACAGATGACAGACTGTGTGTGCCGCAGGAGGAGATTATTCTACTGCTCGAGCGGGTATCAATGTGATATCTTACAGGCCGCAGCCTGGAGGTGCATCCAACAGGTCACAAATGCCCTGTATGCCCGGGCGGAAGACTATATCGTTTTTGACATGGACCAGGCTCGGCAAGATGTCCGGGCAGCAGGTTTCTCCGCCATCGCCACGATGTCCCAGGTCCAGGGGGGGTCACAGATACCATGCGTGTTGCCCTGCGCTCACCGGGCAATCTGGGGGTGCCCTTTGTTAACAAAAAGGGATTCCACTCCCTCAATATACAGCTCGTTTACGACACCACATGAAGATCATGCACCTGTGTGCCCGCTTCCCGGGGAGTGTGCACGACAGCTACATCCTGGGGCAGTCAGTCATCTCCGGCCTCTTTGAGGACCACCCCAGGATGGGCGTCTGGCTCTTAGGGGATAAGGGGTATCCACTGAGGACCTGGCTAATGACGCCATTACGGAGGCCAAAGACTGAAGCGGAGACCCAATACAACGAGGCCCATGCAGCCACATGGGTTGTCATTGAGCGGTGCATCGGACTCCTCAAGGTACGGTTCCGATGCCTCGACCGCTCCGAGGTGCACTCCAGTACACCGCCCGGAGAGACGCCCGCTTTGTTGTGTTTCTGCTGTGCCCTCCACAACCTCGCACAGCAGCGGGGCGACGGGCTGGAGGTTGGTGGTGAGGAAAATGTGGCTACCTTGGAGGAGGAGATGGAGGAGGAGGAGCGGGAGGAAGAGTGCGAGGATGATGAGGCGGCGTCGGACCAGCAGGGGCTGGAGGACATGGCCGGGGGGGAACCTGAGGCCCAGCCACAGGCTACAGGACAGGCAGCAGTTGCAAGGGTCCGGGAACCCAGAGGGCAAGGGAGGCCCTCATACTTGCCTGATTCACTTAGGACGTGGCCTGGTCCGCGACCCCCCACTCCCATTTCTCACCCCCCTCCCCCCCAGGGTATGTGCCACATCACTCCATGGTGCTTGTACCTTGTCGGTGCCGTCAGCGGGTCACTGTCGAGGGCAGGGGGATGATGATAACCCGCAGAGAGCCGAGCATAGATGCTCCTCAACCTATGCCATAGTCTGACCCCTGCCTGTCTGCTGAGTGCTCACTCACACCCATCACCCGCATGCGGCGTGCCCGGGGATGGGTGGATGCCTGGAGAAATGGGTCAAGGCATTGCAGAAGAAAGTGACAGAGTCATCATACTGGTTTTGCGCATGGGCGTTTAATGTGTAATACAATTCCCCACCCGCCTGATGGTGCCGCCCCCCCCACCCCTCCACACCTACCCCACTCCTCCCACACCTCCCCCGTACCCCCTCCCTACTCTCCCACCCTGTTCCCCCTCCCCTCGTGCCCTCAGTGATCCTCGATGTGCTTGGCCATCCTCGCTCTACCACTACGTCTAGGTGACCCGCCAGGGTGCACATCAGAGGCGGAGGCAGCCAGTTGCTTACCACGTCCGGTGGCCTTCGATGCATTAGGCGGGCGTCCTCTGGGGCCTGAGTGCCCCAGTGCACTTGTCGATGACACATGCACAGCCATGTCACCCTGTCCTGTCTGCTGGCTGCGAGATGCAGCCTCATCTGAGCGGTGGAACCCGGGGGAGCTGATGGTCACCTTCGCTCGCAGGGATGCTCCTCAGTGACTGGGCCATGCCCTGCAGAGCCTCGGCAATGCCCACCTGCGACTGGGACAAGCTCCGCAGCGCCTCAGCCATTCACATCTGCGAGTAAGCCACGCCCCGCAGAACCTCATCAAGGATGGCCTGGTACTGGGTCATATCCCTCAGTGAGGCCAATATACCATCGAGACCCTCGGCAATGGCCGCCACCGACTGCGCGACGCCTTGGACACCTTCACTAATGGTACCGACGTCATGCACCAGGCTCTCCACTGCGGTCGCCACCCTAGCAGTGTTGGCCTCAGTACCACGCATTGCAGGCAACATCTCCTGCGCCCCAAGCCTCTGGGACCCCTCCAATCGGTTATGGATCTGCTGGAGAGTTGCTGACATCTCCCTCTGAATGTCCCGGCTGCTCCCTATCGTCTCCATCAGCTCCGAGTACCTCTGTTCCACAGGCTCAGCATCAGGCTAGGACCCAGCTGGGTCCTGGGATCCAGCAGATCTCCGACTGCTGTCTCACCCGGGGGTTCCCACCTCCACCTGATCTACATCAGCAGCAGTGTGGTGCTCACATGATTGTACCCCAGAGGCCTGTCCACTAACATTTCCCACCGAGGTGCATGTATCTGCGCTGGTAGAGGGTGGGGATGACAGCTGTGCCGCAACATGGTTGCATCCTCGGAGCTCTCCTCCGAGGTGTTCCCCTCGGAGTCAGGAGAGGCTGCAGCCCGGGATGGGCCGGCCGGGATGGGCCGGCCGGGATGGGCCGGCGATGTCGGCTGGTGGACCTGTGGGAGAATGGACATGTGGTCACTGGGAGGGATGGGTCAGTCAGTGAGGTAACGACAACTCACGTTTGACAGGCTTTCCAGGTGGAGCCCGGTGGTTTCTCACCTCTGCGTCCGCCAGCCTTCGCTTAGGTGACCGATCTGTCCTCGGCTACGCCGGTCACCTCCAGGGCCCAGTCCTCGAAGGTGGTGAGGATTCTGATGTCTGGCAGCCCTCGCACAGTTTGGGCCCTCTCCCGACGATTGTGGGAAAGGTTTTCCTGAGGAGACACAGAGGGAGCATCGTTAGCCACACGCACGGTTCACAGTGGTGGGGGGGGGGGGGGGGGGGGGAGAGGTTTGAAGGGAGTGTTGGAGGATTGAAGGGGGAGGGGGGTGGAGAGAGGGTTGAGGGTCACATTGAGACTTGGTGGTTGGATGCTCCCATCGGGCGGTCAGGTCTCAGGGTGGGGGTGGGGTGGATTTGGTGCCTACTCACTCATGCTGCCCAGTCATTGACCTTCTGCCTGCACAGGAGGCCAGTAATGCCAGGCAGCACTGGCTGCCCTGTGGCTGACTCTCCTGGGCCCTCAGTGGAATAGGACATCCCTCCTGGTCTCCACTGCGTCTAGGAGCCAGGTCAGTATCCCTGAATCTTGGGGCTGGTCTCCTGGGCGCCATTGCTGCGAGCTGGCTGGGGTTGGCTGAGCAAGTGCAGCTTAAGTGCTGCTCGACCTTGTTAGCGGGGGGGGGCCAGCGAGCGCGGTCCCGGCGAATCAGCTGGCGAGCCTTCATTTGCGGCGAGCAGCCCGTGAGGCCTCATTAAGTGGACCAGTTCACGTTGAATAGCGTTGCCGGCCTCGCTGGGCTGAGCGCCGGGACGCTCGCGGCAATTCCCGCTCGCTACCACACTTAGAAATCAATCCGGAGAATCGTGCCCAAAATACTCTTAAAACCTGGAGTTGTCCCAAAACAAACATTGTTCACTGTTTGCTGTATTCACACCCTGCAGCGCCACGCTGACTAATAAAGGATGTGTTTGAGTTGATTTTCATTTGGGTGAAGTGTTATGGGCCAGGGTTTAGAGAACCCCAAAGTGTATCATGGAGTTCACCTGACCCACAACTTTGACTAGATTGTGGTACGGGGAGCACACGGCCCACTCTGCAGGGTGGTACAGCAGAAATGGAAAAGTATTTTTTAAAGCAAAACAATGTTTATTCTACGAACTCAAGATAACCTTTTTAAAACATACAGTGAACATCTTAGCAACCATCAATTCAAATACACACCCCCAAAGAATACAACACTAAGTAATCCTTAATAACTTCCCAAACAACATCCAGAAGACAAAAGAAACACATTTTAACAGAAGCACATCAGGTTTACATTCACTACATTTATAATTCTGAATTCACCAAATGATCAAGAGATAGTCTTTTCATGGCAGAGAGATCAACAGTGCACCTGCTCTGTCTGGCTTCAGCTCCAACACTGAAAATGAAACTAAAAAACACACAGACCCACCCAAGCTTTTCCTCAAAGCGAAACTAAAAAGCAGAGCCAGAGGTCAGCTCCACCCACACTCTGACATCACGGCAGTAACATGAGCAGCCAAACATTTCTTAAAGTGACAGTCTCATGGCAGAAGGGATTACCAATGACCCTATTTTGTGGCAAATCATTTATTTTTAAAAATATTTTTATTGAACACGTTTTGCGTCTAAACAGAAAAATATCAGAAAACCAGACACAGAACCCGAAGTCAACTGTGACCATTGATAACAAGCCCATACTCACCCCGCCCCCTTAGTTTCTCCCCTTAGCTTCCCCCCCCCCTCCTGAAGCAAAGACAAAAAAACCCGAACACCCCCACCCCTGCTGACGCCTTCATTCACTTTAAGGAAGTCGACAAGTGGCTTCCACCTTCGAGTGAACTCCGCCTCCACTCCCCGTAAGGCCAGTGGTGGAATTCAGTGCAGGAATTCTGGTGGGTCACTGACCCCCCCCCCCCACCCCGCCTTTGGTGGCCCTGAGTCCTGCCAACTCAACAAGATCCATCGCCAGGCTATCAGGGAGGCAAAGGCCAGGACATTGACCTCTCTCCCCACGTAGACCCCCCCGGCTCTTCCAACACTCTGAATATCGGCACCTCCGAACCCGGGGCCACCCCAGGCCCATAATCTCGGATATAACATCCGGGAACGCCGGCTCCCCTCAGCTCTGGACAGCTTTGGTGGCGGAACATGTGGACGTGATTCCCTCCCCCCTCCCCCCACCCAGCACATCGCCCACCCCTATCCTCCACCTCTGCAAAGAACCGGCTCATCCTCGCCACCGTCATGTGGGCCCTGTGCGCCACATTAAACTGGAGGAGGCTTCACCTCGCACACGGCGAGGACGCGTTCACCCTCCGCAGGGCTTCCTTTCACAGCCTGGCGCTCACCTCCTCACCCAACTCCTCCTCCACCGGAGCGCCCTCCCTCTCCATCAGCTCTCTATAAATGTCTGACCCTTTCCCCTCCCCAATGTCACCTTTGGACAGCAGCTTATCTTGTAGCCCCAGCAGTGGCAGCCCCAGGAAGGACGGCATCTCTCTCCTCACAAAGTCCCTCACCTGAACCCATTTCCCTCAGGTAACTGGTACGTTTCTTCAAGCCCGCAAACCTATCCCCTACAAACAGTGGCAAATCATTCAACCAATTAAAATAAATCAAATAAACTGAGGGACAAATTAAAGGGGCGGCCCCTTAAAGGGGCACTGCCTGAAACAGAAAGGAATTTGCCAATGGAACTTAAAAGGGGTGAAGAGTTACCCAGGCAGGTGGATGGTGTTACAGATCAATCATCAGCCAATTGAATGGTTCAATGGATTCAAGGGGCTGAATGGCCTCCTCCACTTCCTACCAGATGTCCTGAGGTTGTGAAATTGCTACATAACTGAAAGTCTTGGGGCAGCACGGTGGCCTAGTGGTTAGCACAACCGCCTCACGGCGCTGAGGTCCCAGGTTCGATCCCGGCTCTGGGTCACTGTCCGTGAGGAGTTTGCACATTCTCCCCGTGTCTGCGTGGGTTTCGCCCCCACAACCCAAAAATGTGCACAGTAGGTGGATTGGCCACGCTAAAATTGCCCCTTAATTGGAAAAAATAATTGGGTAATCTAAATTTATAATAAAAAAATAAATGAAAGTCTTTTCATATGTTTGAAGACGTTGGGCTGGAATTTTCCACCCCACCCACCGCAAGAAGGCCACAGGCGAGGTGCGGACAATGGACTGTGGGCGGGATTCTCAGTTTGTCGGGTGTTTTAAACCGGATTTTCCAGTTTTTGTGTTGCAGCCTTTATAGATCATGTTGAGAATTTGAAAACAAACTGCAGGGCTGACATGATCTCATTTAAACAAATACTTTTGCATCAGGCAAATGAAGCAGCTGAATGAATTCTCTGTGTCGCTGCCGTTATTGATAGTGTTCTGGGTGGGTCCAGTCACAGCCCATTATTAATCCAGTTTCTGCTCCGTGTTATTCTGTGGCTTTGTCTTCCTGATGGATTTTGTTCATTCTGAGTTTATTCAGACAACGACAAACTCAACAACCTCTTACAACAAAGGATATTTCAAAATGAACCAACAGGCTCTCACTGAAATCCTTACTCTTGATCGATCAGTCACAGGAACTATACGAGAACCATATTGAAAAGGCGGCCAATATCACTGACCCACGATTGAAGAAATAAGATGGATCTCCTGGAACATTCTGAGGCCAGAGGATGGACGCCCACCAAGGCACTGAATCTGGAAGATTCATCGATAGATGCCCCATCTGCCCCCCACACCCACTGCTGTGGTTGTCTGGGGGCCCAGGGTTGTGGGTGGCCTCCATCCTGATCTCCCGAGGCAGCCCCAAGCATTGTTCAGATGAGTCCTGACATCTGCTTGCCGCAATGTTCCAGATGTGTTTTTCTGCTGGTGCCGTGGGAATCTGGTGTGGGTGGCTGGACCTTCATCTCAATCCCATTAGCGGGATGCAAACGAGTTTCATGGTGGCCTCCATCGGGTTTCCCGATCCGCTACGATGGGCGTCAGGGCAAATCCCGTGGGAAATTCACACTGGCGCAAAACTGATACTTGGGGTCCCACCAAATCCACCCCCCCCCACCCCCCCCCCCCTCCCACCCCCCACCAACCCCCCCCCCCCCCCCCGCGCCTTCCAACGAACCCACTGGTGGAGACCAGGGGAGAATTCCACCCCAAGTGACTTTCAGAGAAAGATATTTGTCAAAGTTTTTAGAAAACTCCCCACCCTGTTTTGATTTTTAAGCAGTTACGTATCGTTGATCGACACGTTAAAAACCAATGGACCATCGGAACAGGAGGAGGCCATTCAGCCCCTCGGGTCTGTTCCACAATTAGATGGGGGCTAATTTCTATCTCGGGTCCATTTGTTCTTGATTTCAGGTCCTTGACCGGCTTTTGATTGTCAACAATATAAATGAATAAGTTATGCACAATGGGGAGAACCATTCACACACTCTCAGTACAACCAAACTGTGTTATCACCCAACATCCCAAAAGATCCCGCAAACAGATATGTGATAATGACCAGATAATTCTTCAGTGATGTTGGTTTTGGAATCAACATTGGCTGCAGGATTCAGAGGAAAAACTGGCCTCCTGTTCCTCTTTGAAATAGTGCCATTGGACAATTGCAATTCTAACAGCACTCTCTCGGTACTGACCCTCTGACAGTGCAGCGCTCCTTCAGTACTGACCCTCTGACAGCGCAGCACTCTCTCAGTACTGACCCTCTGACAGTGCATCACTCACTCAGTACTGACCCTCTGACAGTGCAGCACTCTCTCAGTACTGACCCTCTGACAGTGCATCACTCTCTCAGTACTGACCCTCTGACAGTGCAGCACTCTCTCAGTACTGACCCTCTGACAGTGCATCACTCTCTCAGTACTGACCCTCTGACAGTGCAGCACTCTCTCAGTACTGACCCCCTGACAGTGCATCACTCTCTCAGTACTGACCCTCTGACAGTGCAGCACTCTCTCAGTACTGACCCTCTGATAGTGCAGCACTCCCTCAGTACTGACCCTCTGACAGTGCAGCACTCCCTCAGTGCTGACCCTCTGACAGTGCAGCACTCCCTCAGTACTGACCCTCTGACAGTGCGGCACTCCCTCAGTACTGACCCTCTGACAGTGCAGCACTCTCTCAGTACTGACCCTCTGACAGTGCAGCACACCCTCAGTACTGACCCTCTGACAGTGCAGCACACCCTCAGTACTGACCCTCTGACAGTGCAGCACTCCCTCAGTACTGACCCTCTGACAGTGCGGCACTCCCTTAGTACTGACCCTCTGACAGTGCAGCACTCTCTCAGTACTGACCCTCTGACAGTGCGGCACTCCCTCAGTACTGACCCTCTGGCAGTGCAGCACTCCCTTAGTACTGACCCTCTGACAGTGCAGCACTCTCTCAGTACTGACCCTCTGACAGTGCGGCACTCCCTCAGTACTGACCCTCTGGCAGTGCAGCACTCCCTTAGTACTGACCCTCTGACAGTGCAGCACTCCCTTAGTACTGACCCTCTGACAGTGCAGCACTCCCTCAGTACTGACCCTCTGTCAGTGCAGCACACCCTCAGTACTGACCCTCTTACAGTGCAGCACTCCCTCAGTACTGACCCTCTAACAGTGTAGCACTCCCTCAGTACTGACCCTCTGACAGTGCTGCACTCCCTCAGTACTGACCCTCTGACAGTGCAGCGCTCCTTCAGTACTGACCCTCTGACAGTGCAGCACTCTCTCAGTACTGACCTTCTGACAGTGCATCACTCACTCAGTACTGACCCTCTGACAGTGCATCACTCCCTTAGTACTGACCCTCTGACCGTGCAGCACTCCCTCAGTACTGACCCTCTGACAGTGCGGCACTCCCTCAGTACTGACCCTCTGACAGTGCGGCACTCCCTCAGTCCTGACCCTCTGACAGCGATGTACATTGTCAGATACTTGATGGACCTTAGAACATAAGAACATAAGAATTAGGAGCAGGAGTAGGCCATCTGGCCCCTCGAGCCTGCTCCGCCATTCAATGAGATCATGGCTGATCTCTTGTGGACTCAGCTCCACTTTCCGGCCCGAACACCATAACCCTTAATCCCTTTATTCTTCAAAAAACTATCTATCTTTACCTTAAAAACATTTAATGAAGGAGCCTTCACTGGGCAAGGAATTCCATAGATTCACAGCCCTTTAGGTGAAGAAGTTCCTCCTAAACTCAGTCCTAAATCTACTTCCCCTTATTTTGAGGCTATGTCCCCTAGTTCTGCTTTCACCCGCCAGTGGAAACAACCTGCCCGCATCTATCCTATCTATTCCCTTCATAATTTTAAATGTTTCTATAAGATCCCCCCCTCATCCTTCTAAATTCCAACGAGTACAGTCCCAGTCAACTCAACCTCTCCTCGTAATCCAACCCCTTCAGTTCTGGGATGAACCTAGTGAATCTCCTCTGCACACCCTCCAGCACCAGTACGTCCTTTCTCAGTTAAGGAGACCGTATTGCCCTCGAAATAGCATCCCATTGTTTGGCAAGCTGATTGATGGGGAGATATCATGAAACGAACATTAATTAATGTGGGTATGGAGATGGGGAGAGGTTGCAAGTGTCTTGAGCTTGGAAGAGATGGTGGGAGCGAATATTTAGCCTTAATTCTGGAAGCTCAGAGGGCCTTAGCCTGGATATTCTCCCTCAGCAGATTTGCTGCCTTGAACAAATTTCCAAATGCAGTTAGTTTTTTGCGGTCCCGATTTTGTGGGCCCTGGTGTAGACCAGGCTGGCACGTGACCATTCGATCACGCCAGGCGGCACGTTGTCACGTGACGGGAGCGTGCCAGAGTACCCCGGGACCTCAGGAGGGTCACAATTCTTTCTTATAGCTGCAGAATGACTAAAATAAATTTACAGTTACCACAGTCCTTGCTGCAGTCTGTGTTTCGGCTAGACCAGGCCAGTTTGGGATATTATACCCGGCAATGAGGGGTACAGCTGATCGGCAGGGGAAGGGGCGGGGTGCCCCCCGACCAGGTTGGTCACGTGGAACATGAAATGAAATGAAATGAAATGAAAATCGCTTATTGTCACGAGTGGGCTTCAATGAAGTTACTGTGAAAAGCCCCTAGTCGCCACATTCCGGCACCTGTCCGGGGAGGCTGGTACGGGAATCGAACCGTGCTGCTGGCCTGCTTAGTCTGCTTTAAAAGCCAGCGATTTAGCCGAGTGAGCTAAACCAGCCCCTCAACCCCCTGAGGGGGTTGAATGGGCTGGTTAAACGGACGTGGACCAGTGGAGATTTGGGAGCTGAGGGTGAGGAGTTTTCATACTCATCCCAAATGCAGTGGGTGTACACCCAGATTGAATTTGTTGTGATGGACAAGGCGTTGGTGGCGGGGGTGGGGTGGGGGTGGGGGTGGCGGGGGGAGACCTGGTTGGGGACACTAAGCGTAAGTAGGACGAGGAGTTGGGAGGGGAGGTGGGAGCTGAGATGTGGGCGGAGACCTTGCGGAGGGTGAACGCGCCCTCGTCGTGTGCGAGGTTCAGCCTCATCCAGTTTAAGGTGGTGCATAGGGCTCACATGAGGTTGGCGAGGATGAGTAGGTTCTTTACAGGGGTAGCGGATAGGTGTGGGTGATGTGTGGGGAACCTGTCCACATATTCTGGGTGTGTCCAAGACTGAGAGAGTTCTGGCAGGAGTTCTCAGACGTGATGTCCGAGGTGTTGGGTGTGGAGGTGGCACCGAGTCCCGAGGTGGCGATATTTGGGGTGTCGGAAGACCCGGAGTCCAGGGGGTGAGAGAGGTCAATGTCTTGGCCTTTGCCTCCCTGACAGCCCGAAGAAGGATATTGCTCGGGGGGATTCGGAGCCGCCGAAAGCGGGAGTATGGATGAGCGATCTGGCAGAATTCCTGAGGCTGGGAAAGGTCCAGTTCGCTCTGGGGGGGGGGGGGGGGGACTGGGCAGAGTGGTTCACCCAGATGGTTCAGCAAGGGGTTGGGGGTGTGCGGGAGGGGTAAGGGGGTTAAAATGGGGAAGGCGAGGTGTGGTGGGATGTTGGTGTCGGGAGGGGGAGGTAGGGGGTTGTAGTTGTTTATTGAGTTGTTTGGTTGTTCTTTTGATTTTTTACGTGCGTATGGAGAAGAACTGACCACTCAAAATGGCCCAATCCTGCCTGTCAATCCGCCTGCCCTCCAGTGGTACTACACCCAACAGGGCATGCTGGGTTGGACGTAACTAAAGCCAGGGCAAAGGAATTGTTGTATTGTACCTCTATACACGCTGATATAGACAGGGATGTCTGAAGTTGCGCATTTTGTAATGCACCACACTGCACCATACAAAGTAACCGCTATATCTGCACAAGGTCCCAGACCTCCCGTGACCGTTCACAATGACTGATATTTTTCAGTGGAATAATAAACAGCATTTCGTCCTTGTTGATTCAGATTGCAGGTGGTTCGATCTCAACTACCTTCTGAACACAGTCAGAGGTTTGGTCATCATAAAGCTCAAGAAACACTTTTCTACACATGGGATCCGGCAGAGAATCATGACAGACAATATTCGACAGTTTGTCTCTGGGGCCTTTCAGAATTTTGCTCCTGGGACTTCGAGAACATCACAAGTAGCCCCCTCCACCCCCTGTCAAACGGGCTTGCAGAAAGAGCGGTACCCTCTGCTAACAGCTCTTGGAAAAATGTGCACAGGACCACACCGATTCTGCTGCCTGACGTAGCCTACGGAATCCTCCATGACCGGGTCTGCCCTCGTCAGCACAACAGCTTTTTTTCCAGACGCACTAGGACCATGATTCTCACTGCCAAGGCTCTGTTGCAGCCTGAAATTGGATCCAACGTACAAGGTGCTCTGATACAACACAGACTGCGCAACGATGCACATTACAATCGACATGTTCACAGCCTTAGCACCAGGCCAAACGGTCTGTATCCAGACCATACATGGCCATGACCAGGTGGAGGTGGTCAACCGCAAGATCCAGCAAACCAACATCTACGTGGTAGCTTCGAACGTCAATTGGTACGTACGCAAACGGCGTCACCTCTTACGAGGATCAGAACCATCACCGACAGCTGATGCTACAACTCAACCGTCTTGCCCTGACTGCAGGCTCCCACACCCACGTTCATGCAGACCCCATTAGCGTCTCATTTCGTCCCATGTCCGTACAACACACACACAATGGGCGGGCTTCTCCGCCCCGGCGCACCCGTTTTCTGGCACGGCGTGCCCCAACCGGCAGTGGGATCCTCCATCCGGGCATCCGGCCAATGGGGTTTCCTATTGTGGACACCCCAACGTCGTCAGGAAATTCACGGGCGTGAGAGCGCTGCCGGCGAAATGGAGGATCCAGCTGATGGAGACTCCAGTCCAATGGGTCTGATGAGCCCAGCAAAAGGGTATTGGGCCCGAGAACAGTCTCCTTTACACCTGTTGGTTATATTACACGTTCTGGGCGTCTGAGCAGGCCCAGCACACAATATTGGGGTTTCCACATGGCATAGACTGGACTGGCAAACATAGTTTTCTTTGGTTTTGTCTTTGTGTTGTTCCCTCATACCACATGTTATAGAAGAGGGAGAAGTTCACATAATGGGCTATTTACCAAGTTGCAAGAGCCCATTCTGTGTTTCACTGTTCACACAAACCATTGTGCACTGTTATATGGCTAATTGCTTTTGTGTACACATGTTCGTACATAGTTTGCTCTGCGTACCCTGTTACACCTCTGGGTGGTACGGAGCGGTGCGAATAAGCCACATACCATTCACCTTCATGAACCCTGCAAACTCCTCACTTGTGAAAGGAGTGCCATTGTCAATGACCAGCACCCCGGGGAGGTCATGCGTGCTAAAAGATAACCGCATCTTCTCTATGCTTGCACGGGACATTTGCGTTCTTGCCATCCTATGGACCTTGAGCCATTTTGATTGTGCATCAATCAATAAGTGGAACATGGATCCATGGAAAGGGTCAGCGCAGTTGGTATGTAAACGCGGCTAAGGCCACCCTGGCCATTGCAGGTGATGCAGGGATGTCGCCGGTGGAAGCTTCTGATGCTCTTGGCAAACGGAGCAGTGTTGGGCCATCTTTTTGATGTCGGTGTCAAGGCCTGGCCTCCGGACACAACTTCACGGCAACGTATTCATTTTGGTCACGCTCGGGTGACCATTGTGGAGGTTCTTTGGTATCAGCTCCTGCCCTTTATCCGGGACGGCCACGCGCGAGACCCACAAGAGGATGTCACCTTCAATGCTGAATTCAGACAGCTTGGAGGAAAATGCCTGCAACTCGCCTGGGAGCTGTCTATGCTGCCCACCGTACAGGACTACATACCAAACCTTGGATAGGACCGGCTCTGTCTGGGCCCACTCACAGATCCGCAGGGCCGTGACATAAAATTCATGGTCTCAACCACCTCACCTGTAGTGGGGGTCGACAGGGGCCGTTCGACAAAGGCAATCTGCTCAGTGCATGGTCATTCGCTATCTGGGTCCCTGGTTAACGCTCTCGAGCAGACTCGCAGGCAGCGAGTGGCAAAGCCCAGCGCTGGATCTGAGCGGAAGCAATGGGTGAAATGGGCTTATCCTCTCTGAAAAGTCCCAGCAGCGGCATATGATCGGTCACGATAGTGAAGTGGCGGCCATAAACGTATTGGTGGAAGGGTTTCATGCAAAGACCACTGCCAGGCCCTTCTTTTCAATCTGTGAGAATTTATTTTCCGCTGCAGTCAATGTGCGGGAGACGAAAGCTATCGGTTGCTCACCTCCTGTCTCCATCCTGCAGGACAGGGCGGCCGCAATGGCTTATGGGGAGGCATCGCACGTGATGAGTAAAGGCTTTTCAAAGGCAGGATCATAGTGGGTTCGTAACCCAGACAACTGCTACTTTAACCGCTGAAAAGCGGTTTCTTGCGGCCGACCTCAAACCCAGACGTGATTCTTCTTCAGCAGAAGGTGCAATGGGGCAGCATAGTCACCAGATTGGGGAGAAACTTCCCTTAGTAACTTACGAGACCGAGAAAAGAACGAAGACCCAAAGCATCTGTCGGGGCTGGGGTCTGTTGGACTGCGGACACCTTCTCTGTGACGGGGTGCAAACCGAGGTGATAACATCAGTACATCACGACCTTCGCCTGCGCGATGTAAACAGACTCCAACCTCCGAAAAATGTTTAAGTACAGACTCCAAATTATCCAAATGTTCTCACTCCGAAACTCCCAGAATCAAGACATTATCTAAATAAACAGTGATACGTGGCAACCCACACAAGATGCTCTCCATGACCCGTTGAAAAATAGCACTGGCAGGGCACACGCCAAAACGCAACCGTGTATACTCATACAAGCTCCTGTGCGTATTTATAGTAACATATGGTCACAATAATCTGGGTGTGGTCTCACTAAGGTCCAACACAGTAATCTAGGTGTGGTCTCACCAAGGCCCAGTACACAATAATCTACATGTGGGCCGGGATTCTCCGCTATCCGGCGGGACGGGCTGTACCGGCGCCAAGGAGTGGCGTGAACCACTCCAGCGTCGGTACACCCGGAAGGTGCGGAATCCTCCGCACCTTCGGGGGCTAAGCCGGCGCTGGAGGGGTTGGCGCCATGCCAACCAGCCCCGAAAGGCCTCCGCTGGCCGGCATGAGTTGGCGCATGCGCAGGATCGCCAGCGTGTTCTGGCGCATGCGCAGAACCACTGGCGTATTTTCTGCGCATGTGCAGGGGGTTTCTTCTCCGCGCCGGTGATGCCGTAGCTTTACAGCGGCCGGCGCAGAGGGACAGAGTGCCCCCACGGTACAGGCCCGTCTGTAGATCGGTGGGCCCCGATCGCGGGCCAGGCTACCGTGCCCCCCCCCGAGGACTCCGCAGCCCACCCTCAGAGCCAGATCCTGCCAGTACGGACCTGGTGTAATCTACGCCGGCGGGACTGGGCAGAAACAGGCAACCGCTCGGCACATCGGGTAGTGGAGAATCGCTGGGGGGGCCGCTGGCAACGGCCCCCAACTGGCGCGACGTGATTCCCGCCCCCGCCAAAAATCCGTCACCGGAGAATTCGGCAGCCGGCGTCGGGGCTGGATTAATGTCGGAGAATCCCGCCCCATGTCTCACTACGGTCCAGCACACAGTAATCTAGGTGTGGTTGATGTGTTATCTGTGTTGGTCTAACATCGACTGCAACTCGATGCAGTAAAACGAGAAACAGGCTTCCGACAGAGGAGATGGTCCAACACTGTTTTATTGAACCTGTTGATTGCTGTACATAATCTGCTGTGGGTTGACACTCTATTAACCTAACTGATAACCTCCTACTGGCTTGACCAGACTAGCTCTCTATCACATGGTGATGATGTTCATTGGCCTGTGCACTGCGATTATCTCCTTGGCCGTGTATTGTGAGAGAGGGAGAATCTTAATGCCCTGAGGGCTTTATAGTGGTGGTGTCCTGTCTGGTGATTGGTTGTTCTGTGTCGTGTCTGTTCATTGGTTATCCTGTGTGCCAATCACTGCCTGTCTGCATCTCATGATATACATGAGTGGATATTATGACAGTGGTCTCAGTAAGGCCCAGTACACAATAATCTACATATGGTCTCACTAAGGCCCAGTATACAGTAATCTCAGACTAGTCTCATGAAAATCCTGCACACATAATCTAGGCGTTGTCTCGCTAAAGCCCAGCACACATTAATCTAGGTCTGGTTTTACTAAGGCCCAGTTCAATGTACACATTAATCGAGGTGAGGTCTCACTAAGGCTCAGTATAATTGCACACAGTAATCTCGGTCTTGTCTCACAAAGGTTCAGCATATATACTCGAGGTGGTCTTACTAAAACCCAGTACACAATGATCTTGGTGTGGTCTCACCAAGGCCCAGTACAACTGGACACAGTAATCTCAGTCTGGTCTCACGAAAGTTCAGCACACATACTCTAGGTGTGGTTTTACTAAAGCCCAGTACAATTGTACTGTGGTGAATGTATTTCACCTAATGCATGTCTGTATAATGATGTGACCCATGACCTGGAAGTGATGATACGGGCTACTTCCAGGTACTGTACTGGAACCCTGGTGGGCTTCGCCTCTGGCTCCGTCCTCACCGGGGCCATATATAGTCCGGCCACCTGTGGGTGGCACTCATTTGTACAGCCGACTCTGGCAGGCGAGTTCATGGATATTAAAGCCCAATGTTCACTCGCTCTCACGGTCTCTCAGTGAATTGATGGTATAACATGTACACAGTAATCTAGGTGCGGCCTCACTAAGGTTCAGCACACCATACTTTAGGTGTGGTTTCACTTTGGCCCAGTTAATTATAGAAAGTCTTATTTCTTACACTCCAATCTAAGTCTAGAACATAGAACATAGAACATACAGTGCAGAAGGAGGCCATTCGGCCCATCCAGTCTGCACCGACCCACTTAAGCCCTCACTTCCACCCTATCCCCGTAACCCAATAACCCCTCCTAACCTTTTGAACACTTAGGGCAATTTATCATGGCCAATCCACCTAACCTGCATGTCTTTGGACGGTGGGAGGAAACCGGAACACCCGGAGGAAACCCACGCAGACACGGGGAGAACGTGCAGACTCCGCACAGACAGTGACCCAGCGGGGGAATCGAACCTGGGACCCTGGCGCTGTGAAGCCACAGTGCTATCCACTTGTGCTACCGTGCTGCCCGAACATACCATAATGATACCGAACATATCATTTTCTTATCAATTTGTTTGCTGTAGCTGCATGTAGTTCGGAAGCAGCGAGGCGATTGCAGCATTTGGCAGCAAGGATGTAAATTTTAAAATTGAGATGTTTGCTCAATTAGGTGCTGAAAGAGATCAGCAAAACCACGTAATCCACAGACCCAGGGCTTTAGCCAACAAGGGTTCAAATCCCACCATGGCAGCCGGTGGAATGTGAATTCAATGGATTAAAAAAATATATATATATCGGTCAGCCAGCAGAGGAGTATAATGTGTGAATAGGCCTTGGCCTGGATTAGGACATAGGCAGCAGAATGAACTCCGACCCTTTCTTTCCAATGAGGTCACTCATGTTTTGATACTCTCTCAGCAACTCCTTGCGGTGGTAAGTTTCACGGCTTCGGTAGATGTGGGACTAGATTCTCTGCTCCTGCGACTAAGTGCCAACGGCGGCGTGGGACCCGTGGTGATTCACGACCGGCAAATTGGCGCAAACCCACTCACCGATTCCGGTACCAATGAGGGGCTAGCACCGGCGCAGCGTGAAACTTGCGTGGATCACACAGAGAAAACGTCCGGAGAACGGCCGGGTCCCGGGCCACGCATGTACGGCTGACGACCTGCAGCCGTACAACATGGCGCCGGCCATGCGCGTAGCCTAACCCGCAAACCGTTAACCCCTGGCCACCCCCCACCTCCCCCCCCCCTCCCCCCCCCCCCCCCCCCCCCACCCCCCCCCCCCCACCCCCGGCAAGCGGCACGGATCCCGGCTGAGTGTGGTAGACACAGTCCGCAGCCGTCAAGCTGGGTTGCTGCACGGGTTGGGACCAAACGTGTGCCACACCGTCAGGACCTTGGCCCATCAGGGATGGAGCATTGCGGGTGGGCCAGCCGATGACGCGCCAACGCCGTTGAAACGGTGACGCCAGTTTGGAGGGGGCGGAGCATGGTGGATTGGCGCCAAACCGGCGGCGGCCCTGATTCTGCCGCGAAAATCCATTCTCCCCCCCCCCCCCCCGATCAGCGACCATGACTTCGGAGAATCCAGCCTGTGTTGCTTTCTAAATTGGAATTATTAATGATCACATTCTCGTCATGGGTCTCAGAGTCCCTACTGGGGCTGGCATACCCGTGGCTTGTTTTGAATGTTTTGATAAATTCCCGATAAACGTTAATAAAGTTAGATAAGAATGTTACCTTGGTAACAGGTCACAGCCGAAAGGGATGTCTGATGCAGTTTCACAATCTAATCGACAAGTGAATTCATGATGATTCACATGACTTTGAGACTAAAAGCTGACCTCAAAGAGCTGCGCTGCCCACTGTAGTCTACAGGAAGCAGAGCTGGAAACGCACTTCCTGAGGCATCTGCAGGAATCTGATTATTGCTGCGTTAACTGGAGGAGGACGATACACATATTTGGTAAGAGGTCTGGTATCTGACATCTCCAGATGGAAACTGAAGCTTCACATTCAAAACAAGTTCAAAATGGGGCTTGAATGTTTGTACTGGCAGCTTGCAAATAGCAGAGAGGACTTCCAGCGGAAGAGATAATGGCAAAGAACAGGAATTTCAGACAGTTTACTGCAGGATGATGCACAATTAATAGCCTGAGAGTCAGTGTAAATTAGTAATGTCGGGGAGGAGGATCGATGAGTCTGGAACTGAAAATCAGAATAACAGCCCTGGGCCCCATGAACAAGTGGTTGGCAAGGGTGAAGGGTCAGTACAGGTGAAGCATTACAACAGGAACTGCACCTTGAAAAATAATTAAATGTATTTTGCCACACCCACAACATTAACTTGCATTTAGAGATTTCCTTTATAGTGGCACCTTAATTGAAGCCTCCACAAAGGAATGATTGTCAAACAATATTTGACCGCAAACCACATAAGGAAATGTGAGGATAGGACACAAAACAATTTGTCAATAGTTTTAAGGAACGTTCAGGAGGATCAAAAGGAGTGGGTCAGGGTTCGGATGAGAATTCCAGAGCTTGGTGTCTCCGACAGCAGATGCAACAGCCACCAAGGGTGGAGAAATTAAATGAAAAAGGATATTAATCATTTCATCAGTAGAGGGTATCGCACCAGATCCGAAGCCTAACCCTAACCTTAACCCTGCCCCCACACCGAACCCTAACCCTAACCCTGTCCTCACTCACTTCCCCCGCATCAAACCCTAACCCTAACCCTAACCCTAACCCTGTCCTCACTAACTTCCCCCGCATCAAACCCAAACTCTAACCCTGTTCCCACACCTGGTCTACAAGCCTATGCTTTCCATATACCAAAATGAAAACCGCCGACGGGGATGTTGGAACCACACTGGCAGAGCCTCAGAAAAGTACAAACAACTACAGAAAAATTGTCGCTCTGTGGGCAGACATCCAAAAAAGATTTAGAAGCTAAAATATTCGCTACACCAAAAGTGGTGCCGGAGGGTGCCAAATATAGGTAGGAGACACTGAAGGAACCAAAATGTAAATATATAGGGCGCCTGCAACCCTATTGGCAGCGCATAAAAAATTCCAACTTGGCATGTTGGCAGTGCACCTTGGGAGTGCCAGGCTGGAACCCAGGTGCCAGGGTACCACCCTGTCCATAGGGCATGCACCTGGGGGCCTCCGATCCCCTGGGAGACCCCCACGAGTGCCATTCCGTCTGGTCCCCGATTGTGGAGACCAGCACTGAACGGCGCTTGCCCGACGATTGACCCTAGGCCTGGGGTAACTCAGGAATCTACAGATTGAAGGGAGACCAGATGTGGGAGCAGTGGTTCCTCATTGCCCATTGGTGAAGAGAAGCCAGCACCACTTCCTGGTGAACAACAGAAATAAAATAAGCACAGATAGAGAAGGAAACTCCAGGCATTATTTTCGGGATCAAATGTTTTTACCAATCCCTATATGGAAGGAAATTCACTTTACTAACAGATCATCGCCCCTGACAACGATGCTCGAGCTGCACATCAGCATTCCATCACCAATGAGGCAGATGCAGAGATGGGTGTTGCTGTTGTCTGGACACACATACATGATAAAGTATCGTCAATCAACTCTCCATAGAAACACTAATGGGCTCTGGATTACTGTGGTAATTTGAGACCACAAAGCAGGTAGTCGAATGCTTTGTTTAAAAGAAGGCACATCTTTATATAAATAGACAACAAAGTTCAATAATAGCAGTCATAACTATGGAAACAGGAGCATTAGTCAACAGGTCTTGCTTACAAGCCACACAACTCTTCCAGACTGAAAACGCCCAGCCCAAGCTCACACATGTTCAGAACCTTCAACAGACGCCAGTAAACACTTATAAAGGAGAAAGGCCAATAAGAACACTCTGGAAGCAAAATTACACTCTGTAACACTACTCTCTCCTTAAATTTCAATATCTTAGGGCAGCACGGTGGCCTAGTGGTTAGCACAACCGCCTCACGGCGCTGAGGTCCCAGGTTCGATCCCGGCTCTGGGTCACTGTCCGTGTGGAGTTTGCACATTCTCCCCGTGTCTGCGTGGGTTTCGCCCCCACAACCCAAAAAAAAATGTGCAGAGTAGGTGGATTGGCCACGCTAAATTGCCCCTTAATAGAAAAAATAATTGGGTAATCTAAATTTAAAAAAAAAAAAATTAAAAAAAAAAAAAAAATTTCAATATCTCCTCGGGACAGAATATAACAAAGGTTTGTCTTAACTATACAGAGGTCTGTCAGGAGCTTTGTGATTGCATTGTGACCTACGCAATACCACTGGTGAAATTGTAACGGTTATAGAGATATAGATATAGAGATATAGAGAAATACAGCACAGAATTGGTTGATCCGGAATCTTGGGTGAAGAGGTAGATTGAGAAGCTGAACGTGAACGTTCCTCTTCCACTCCACCAGCAGAGTCAGCCAGCAAACGTGGAAACACAGGGACCACTTCCTGGTGAACACCCACGGCAGCATTACCCTCTGCCATGTTATCATGGCAGCATTACCCTCTGCCATGTTATCATGGCAGCATTACCCTCTGCCATGTTATCATGGCAGCATTACCATCTGCCATGTTATCATGGCAGCATTACCCTCTGCCATGTTATCATGGCAGCATTACCCTCTGCCATGTTATCATGGCAGCATTACCATCTGCCATGTTATCATGGCAGCATTACCCTCTGCCATGTTATCATGGCAGCATTACCCTCTGCCATGTTATCTGTAAAGGCTGCTGACTCTGAAACGTTTCATGACTGAGTCACAACGTAAACGAATACTGTCTTGGTGTCTGTGAACAACTCCTCCGTGTTGCAGTCTCACCATCCAAGATTTAAAATTGTTCCCGGTAACTGGTAACCACCTCTGGTTGTGACCAAAGTTGCTCATGTCAACCTGGTCATCCGGTTTGAGCTGCCTTGCTTTGGCCTGCTAGGCCAGCCCCTCCCTCTGCTTCTCTTGTCTCCTCCTCACTTTTGCCCTGAGATCTGGATTAAACAGATCCAGACGAGATTTCAGCCTTCAACTGAACAACAATTCCCCAGGAAGAGCGCCCGGGTGTGGATTGTGCCGCGACGCGCTCCTGGCATAAAACTTTTGAGAGCTTTGTGCTCAAAGCTTTCTCTTCAATCCCAACTTAAAGTTTGAACAGCCAGCTCCACCAAGAAATTCGAAGCTGGATGAAACGCACATGGCATGAATTTCTTGAAATAATTCGCTTGTAAACGTAGTGCCGTTATTTGGCACAAGCGAATCTGGTAGACCATGAGTTGAAACTATTTGAAGTAGCTTCTCAATTGTCACAGGAGCTGTGATATTACTCTCAACATAAGTGTTTCCAACCATTTCAAATGCACATCTGCGACAATCAAAAACATGTGGTTCATTAAAGGTCCTGCAAAATTCACATTTTGTTCACAGCCCATTAGGCCACTCCAAAGGATGAAGCGGCGCTGGTGACGCCAACCTCTGATTTATATGACATGCCAAACAGGATTTCACCTTGTTTTCCCAAGTCCAGATCCATATTAGGCCACTAAACATACGACCTGGCGAGATTTTGGAAGCACCTGGATGAACCTCATTAATTTCCTCCATGACTTGTGAATGACCAGGAATGGATCGCCAATCTTGTCCCCACATCCTGGACACTTAACTCACCCCTACCCTTCACATAAGTTTCAACTCATCATCGTCCAGGGTCGTTGGCCATCCTGGCATCAGAAATATTTTCACTTGCGACAGATTAAGATCTCTGTCCATCCATTGCTTAACCTGCTTTGCACTTACTTGAGTCTGTGCCAGTGCCTTGAGTAAGAAAATTGACATGGGAGGACACAACGTCTTGGAAAGCAAATCTGGGAGCGGGAGACAACTCACTGCGTCCATATTTGCATTGTCCTGCCCTGCGCTGTACATGATGTTGTATTGATAATGGAAGCGCAAGGGCAGCACGGTGGCCTAGTGGTTAGCACAACCGCCTTCACGGCGCTGAGGTCCCAGGTTCGATCCCGGCTCTGGGTCACTGTCCGTGTGGAGTTTGCACGTTCTCCCCGTGTCTGCGTGGGTTTCGCCCCCACAACCCAAAAATGTGCAGAGTAGGTGGATTGGCCACGCTAAATTGCCCCTTAATTGGAAAAAATAATTGGCTAATCTAAATTTATTAAAAAAAAGATAATGGAAGCGCCCAGCGTTGTACTCCTGGTGAGGCCGTGGGAGGAATACATTTTAACTCACGGAAAAGACTCATCAATGGCGTGCGGTTGGTACATATGGTGATGACCCTAGAGGTACTGATGGAATCTTTTTGCCACAAAAACGATAGGTGGACGCTCTTTGATCAACTGTGAATATCCCTTTTCAGCCTTTGTCAGCGTCTTAGTTACAAAACCAATGGGATTTTCATACCATACCTCCATTACATGACAAAATACCACCCCGAACCGTAGGGCGTGGCATCACACAACAGGATAAGTTCTCTTTCTGGATCAAATTAGATGATTGCAGCAACACTTTCACATTAAACCTTCATCTGTGCAGACTCCCACTTCCATCTGGTTTCCTTGTGCAGAGGTAGGTACAGTGGAGCCAACACTGTCGACAGGTCTGGCAAAAACTTTCAGTAGTAGTTTACCAAGCCCAAAAATGACCTGAGCTCTGGCACAGTGCTGGATTCTAGAGCTTTCTTAATCACTCAAACATTTCCCTCCACAGGAGGTAAACCGTGTGCAGTGCTTCTGTGGCCTAGATACTCAACACTTGGTGCCTGAAATCAAGTATCTCAGCCTCAGATACTTGCCTCTGAAAACATTTTAAAAACTTGATCCAGATTGCTGAGGTGTTCCATATCAGTCCTCTCTGTAATTACGATGTCCATCTAAGTAGACTGCCAGCCGAGGAATCCCCTGCGACACTTTGTCCATCGTCCTTTGAAAGATCGCCGGACTGGAGGAAGCACCAAAAGCCAAAAGATTGTACTTGAACAACACTATTTATGAGCGTTGGGGACGTACTCCTTGGAATCTTCCTCGAACAAGAGTTGTTGACATGCCTGACTCATGTCCAGTTTTGAGAACGTCAAGCCTCCCGCAGAGTTGGAAGAAAACCGTTCCCCCCTAAGTAATAAATAAGCATCTAACTATCCGGATTCTTCTTGACAATATTCTTGGTCACTCTCGTGTTCATGAGCTCATTCCACTTCAATGGAATTTTGCTGAGCCAGTCCCGCCCGAACAAACGCTGCCCACCCCTTTGACCACAAGGAGGCATACCCATGCTACTTTAAAAAAAAATAAATTTAGATTACCCAATTATTTTTTCCAATTAAGGGGCAATTTAGCATGGCCAATCCACCTAACCTGCACATTTTTGGGTTGTGGGGGCGAAACCCACGCAGACACGGGGAGAATGTGCAAACTCCACACAGACAGTGACCCAGAGCCGGGATCGAACCTGGGACCTTGGCGCCGTGAGGCGGTTGTGCTCACCACTAGGCCACCGTGCTGCCCGTACCCGTGCTTCTTGACTATTATATGCAACATGGATTTCCAACGGCTTGAGCCTCCGCCTGCAAACATGAGGGCGTGTACTCTATCAGCCCCACGGGGGAGATTGATTAGTGACCCCCATGGTCCTTGTGAGCATTATCACAAAGAGACAAATGTATCTAAGTTGGCGGATGATGCCAAGCTAGTTGGAAAGGGAAGCTGTGGGGAGAACACAGAGAAGCTGCAAAGTGATACAGACAAGTTAAGTGAGTGGGCAATAAGATGGCAGAAGGAGTAGAATTTGGTGAAGTATGAAGTTATTCACTTTGCTCACAAGGATAGAAAAACTGAAGATTTAAAAAAATAAACTTGTAAGTGTTGATGTTCAAAGGGACTTGGGTGTGCTGGTACAAAGAATGCAGGACGTTAGCATGCAGGTGCAACAAGCCATTAGGAAGGTAAACGGCACGGTGGTCTTTATTCCAAGGGGCATTGGAGCACAAGAATAAAAAATTCTTGCTACAGCTGTGCAGGGTTTTGGTGAGACCACATCTGGAATACTGTGTGCAGTTTTGGTCTCCACATTTAAGGAAAGATATACTTGCACTGAAGGCGGGACAGTGAAGGTTCACGAGATTGGCCCCTGCAAAATCCTTCCAACACACCAATGGCTGGCGGTAAGAGTGGGAGAGATTCCTGGTCATCCAAGCGATGGAGAGAAAGATGGAGCCCAAGCCATCATTGGCCATAGCTCCAGACTACAACATGCATGGAAAGGTGCATGTTACCATGGCAACACGCACCCACCCCCCCCCCCCCCCCCCCGAGTGAATAGTAACATACCACCACCATATTCCCTGGCGATCGGAAGAATGAGGGATAATCGCAGTGAGAATCTAAAACATGGAAGTTTTGGAGGGGGGGGGGGGGGGGGGGGGGTGGAGGATGGTGGTGGTCACAGTCATCCCAAGAACAGTCTCAGGATAACGAGCCGACATGAGGAGAAATTTCTTCCCTCAAAGGGTTGTGAATATTTGGAATTCTCTGGCCGTTGTGTTTCAATTCATGCCCATGGGCTTCTTGGCGGTTTGGGGTGGCTAAAATGGGAAATGGCATTGACAACCAGCGCGAGTCTAGGCAACTCAATGAAGCATAAACCTCACTCCTCCAATGCCTATTTTAATTTTATTTCAGCCCTGACATATCATCCTGCCCTGGTTCGAGGTTGCAGCTAAAACGTAAAGGCCGTCTAGCCAATCCACGTGCCAGCTAACCATAAGAGTAGTTGGGCCATGTAAAACCAATTGGCTCCTGAATGAGCTTAATTTGCCCACTTAATGGTCGGCGGGCGCACTTCTGATTCCCGTCTACGCCCGCTGACTGGGATATTGTGCGAAGACATTGAGACAATTCCTGATGTCTTCTCGTGCGATTACATCTGCTTCCAGGTCGGGCAGGCACCTGCCTCAGTAACTTAAAATTCTGGCCGTGGACTGTTTGGAAAAGTGGTTCAGAATCAGGTTGCATTTCCCTATTCATCAGCTACACTTCATGTCATTTTGACAACAGCCTACAGAATCCATAGACCACTTCATCAGTGCTAATCGCTGTGCCACTGTGCCGCCCTCGAGCAAGCCCAAAACATACAGCAGTGAGGAGCTATTCAAGGGTGATGTGAGTATGAGGTGATCCTCGCAGGTCGCTGACGTCTAAAGGTTCTAAGCACAACCCCAATTGTTGACTTGCTCACTACAACACCTAAACCTAGAAAGATACGTGGAAGATGTCGCCTTCTGCATGCACCAAGGGAATGACCAGCTTTCTATCAAGTCTGAAAAGCACGTGGCAGAAAGGGCCATTGGCAGCAGCAGGGCACCAGAGCAAAGGCTGATGCAGCCACAAAGAGCCGTGTTCTGATCCAAACAGGCCGTACACATCGGGTACCTTCCAGCAACAAGAATGACCATCCACTGCCCGATCAGAATCATGCATATGAGGTGACTGACAAACCAGGCGAGGGGACTAGGATTTGTTTGGAACTAAGCCCTTATGAAATCGTTACACATGAATACACAATGGTGTGGCATAGCCAAGAACAAATCAGATCCATTTCAACTCCTCAACCACCTAATGCATTGAGGTTGTGGTGAATGTAATATAGATGTATATATGTTAATTCACACTGTCTTTGTAAGCGCAGTAGTGCTATCCTACCACTAGGGGGAGTACATAGAACATAGAACGATACAGCGCAGTACAGGCCCTTCGGCCCACGATGTTGCACCGACATGGGAAGTCAAAAACTAAAGGCCATCTAACCTACACTATGCCATTATCATCCATATGCTTATCCAATAAACTTTTAAATTTTTAAATGCCTCAGGAACTTGTACTGGGCTCCACCCTTGGCTCCGCCCACGACTCCTCCCCCTAGTGCAGCTGTATAAATACCCATGTCCAGAGTCAGCCTGGGTCACTACGTGTTCGACAGGTAACAGGCTGGCTCTGAAGTAAGTCGATTAAAGCCTAGATTCACATCGGAAACATGTGTCTGGTGAATTGATGGTTCCATCAATTTAATCGACTTAAGAACAGTAAAGATCGATTATGGAATCGGCCCTCAAGCCTGGACACCTGGAACACAACCCGCAGGATGCAGAGGCTAAAGAAATCTTCTCCCACTGGATCCGGTGCTTCAAGGCCTACCTGGCCGAAGCGAGCACAGCCGAAACTACAGAGAATCAGAAGCTAAGTCTACTGCACGCGAGGGTGAGCCACAGAATCTCTACTCAACTAAACTCGGCCAGTTCATATACTGCGGTGCTAGCAGTTCTCGAAAAAATGTATGTTTGGCCTATTAATGAAGTTTACGCTCGCCATGTGTTCACGACGCGCCGCCAGCAGCCTACGGAATGACTCGCCGAATTCCTAAGAGAACTTAATAATTTGTCCAATGACTGTAATTACCAAGCGGTTACCGCAGCTGAACACAGGGAATTGGCGGTACGCGATGTTTTTGTAGCGGGCCTCAGGTCTAACTATGTGCGCCAACGACTACTGGAAAAGGGGGCCCAGGACTTAGAAACGACTGTGGAAGCTGCTACCACTATGGAGGTCTCCTTCTGCAGCCTTAACTCGTTCCCCGTGGACCCCGCAACCCAATCATGGGCCCCCGACCAGCGACTCCCCCAGGCCTGTGCTACGCGCCCGCCCAGCCACCATGCTGCCCCAGCCAGCCACTATGCTGCTCCAGCCAGCCACTATGCTGCTCCAGCCTGCCATTTCTGCGGCCAGAATCAGCACCCGCGGTAGCACTGCCCGGCCCGCAATGCAACCTGCAGCAGCTGCGGGCGAAAAGGGCATTACGCAAGAGTGTGCCTCGCAAAAAGGGCCCCAGCTTCCAACTCCCCAGCGACTCGCAGTAATTGCTCCCCTCACTCGCAGCCCCGCGGGGCCCGAAACGCTGCGGCCTATGCCCTGACTCCGCCCCCTCCAGCCACGTGCGGTCCATGGGGGCCGCCATCTTGGAAAACCTCCACCACGCGGCCGGCCACGTACGACTCGTGGGGGCCGCCATCTTGGACGCCATCTTCCTCACCACCCACCACGTGCGACTCATGGGGGCCGCCATCTTGGATGCCAGCTTCCTTGCCGCCCACCACATGCGATCCACGGGCCCGATTGGCACCTCCGCGCTCGGACAACTCAGCGGAGGAATTCGAACTAGACTATGAACTCAGAGGGCAGTCAACATGGGGCCACTCCAGCACAGCTGATCGAGCCGCCGACTACCCGCATCTCAGCGCAGTTACCCTGGACCAATCACGACCAAAGAATCTACAAAACCCGATGGCAGAGGTCCATATCAACGGGTACAGTACGCCACGCCTCTTCAACTCCGGGAGCACAGAGATCTTCATACAACCAGACCTGGTAAGACGCTGTTCGCTCCCCGTTTTCCCCGCGCAGCAAACTATCGCGCTCGCTTCAGGCTCCCATTCGGTCCAGATCCAGGGGCGCACCGCCGCGACACACAATCTGAGGCGCTAGTTACTCGAAGTTCAAACTCTACGTTTTGCCCGAACTCTGCGCGCCACTCTTATTAGGCCTAGACTTCCAATGCAACCTCAAGAGCCTCACCCTCAGCTTCGGAGGGCCCCTGCCCCCACTCACGATCTGTAGCCTCGCTACGCTGCGAATTCCCCCCCCCCCTCCTCTCTTTGCCAATCTCACTAAGGACTGTAAACCCGTAGCCACTCGTAGCCGGCGATACAGCCTGCAGGATAGGGTATTTGTCAGAGCAGAGGTCCGAAGGCTACTCAGTGAGGTGGTTATAGAGGCCAGCAATAGTCCCTGGAGAGCTCAGGTGGTGGTCGTCAAGACTGGGGAAAAATTCCGTATGGTGGTCGACTACAGTCAGACAATAAATAGATTTACGCTCCTCGACACATATCCCCTCCCCAGGATTGCAGACATGGTAAACCAGATCGCCCAATACCGGCTCTTTTCCACAGTGGATCTGAAGTCTGCATACCACCAGCTCCCAATCCGCCCGGAGGACCGCCACTACACGGCATTCGAGACCGATGGCCGGCTCTTCCATTTCCTCCGGGTCCCTTTCAGCATCACTAATGGGGTCTCGGTGTTCCAATGAGCAATGGACCGAATGGTGGACCAGTACGGGCTGCGGGCTACGTTTCCGTACTTGGACAATGTCACCATCTGCGGCTATGACCAGCAGGACCACGACGCCAACCTCCACCGTTTTCTCCAGACGGCACAGAAACTGAACCTCACGTACAACAAGGAAAAATGCGTTTTCCGCACATCCAGACTAGCCATCCTCGGCTACGTCGTGGAAAACGGAGTCCTGAGCCCCGACCCGGACCCTCTTAGAACTCCCTCCCCCTCATTGTCCCAAGGCCCTCAAACGGTGCTTGGGATTTTTTTCCTACTACGCCCAGTGGGTCCCTCAAAATGCGGACAAAGCCCGCCCACTCTTTAGGGCCACACGATTTCCCCTGTCAGCCGAGGCACGCCAGGCCTTCGACGGCATCAAGGAGGACATTGCCAAAGCGGCCATGCGGGCGGTGGATGAATCCACTCCATTTCAGGTAGAGAACGACGCCTCAGAGGTAGCTCTAGCAGCCACTTTAAATCAGGCAGGGAGACCCGTTGCATTTTTCTCCCGTACCCTATCCGCTTCAGAACTCCGACACTCTTCAGTCGAGAAAGAAGCACAAGCCATTGTGGAGGCTATCCGTCACTGGAGGCACTACCTCGCAGGTAGGAGGTTCACCCTCATCACCAAACCAAAGATCGGTTGCCTTCATGTTCGACAACTCGCAAAGGGGCAAAATAAAAAACGATAAAATTCTGAGGTGGAGGATCGAACTCTCCGTCTACAATTACGATATCAAATATCGACCCGGGAAGCTCAACGAGCCTCCGGATGCCCTATCCCTCGGGACATGCGCCAGCGTGCAGATCGACCGATTAAAAAGCATCCACAATGACCTCTGCCACCCAGGGGTCACCCGGCTCGGCCACTACATCAGGGCCCGAAACCTGCCTTTCTCCAACGAGGAAGTAAAAGCGGTCACCAGGGACTGCCCAATCTGTGCGGAGTGCAAGGCGCACTTCTATAGACCAGACAGGGCCCACCTGGTCAAGGCTTCTTGGCCCTTTGAACGCCTCGCGATTGATTTCAAAGGGCCACTCCCCTCAACTAACAAGAATGTTTACTTCTTAAACGTCGTAGACGAGTTCTCCCGTTTTCCATTCGCTATCCCGTGCCCCGACATGACCTCCCACACAGTCATTAGGGCCCTGTATAGCATCTTCACCCTGATTGGTTTCCCCAACTACGTACACAGCGACTGGGGTTCGTCCTTCATGAGCGACGAGCTGTGTCAGTACCTGCTCGACAAGGGCATCGCCTTGAGCAGGACTACCAGCTACAACCCCAGGGGGAACGGGCAGGTGGAAAAGGAGAACGCGACGGTCTGGAAGACCGTCCTACTGACCCTACGGTCTAGAAAGCTCCAAGTCTCCCAGTGGCAGGAAGTCCTCCCAGACGCGCTCCACGCTATTAGGTCCCTTTTGTGTACGGCGACCAACCAGACCCCTCACGAGAGGCTCTTCATTTTTTCCAGGGTCACTACCACGGGGGTCTCACTTCTGGCATGGCTGAGGACGCCGGGCCCCGTACTCCTGAGAAAACACGTCAGGGCGCACAAAACCGACCCCCTTGTTGAGAAGGTGCGCCTGCTCCACTCCAACCCCCAGTACGCATTCGTCGAGTTCCCTGACAGCTGTCAGGACACTGTATCCCTCCGGGATCTAGCACCCGCCGGATCCAGCGCCCCCTCTACCCCTACAGAAGGACCTCTCACCCTACACCCCATGCTGCCGCCCCCTCACGCTCCCGAGCCCGCATGCTCGCTCCACCAGTTCCGCGCACCCGCGCCGGCCAGCCCCCAGCGTCCCCAGTCCCCGGTCGAACCAGGAGAGTATGAAGCTCGGATACAACCCTCCCTGGAGTCCGTCATCGTACCCCAGCACACAACACCCATCCAGCCACCGCAAGAGGCTGCAACCCCGGTGCTCTGCAGATCTCAGCGGACAATTCGACCGCCGGACAGACTGACTTTATAGACTAGACCACCACTCCCGCCCGACTTGATTTTTTTGAAGGGGGTGATTGTGGTGAACGTAATATAGATGTATATATGTTAATTCACACTGTCTTTGTAAGCGCAGTAGCGCTATCCTACCACTAGGAGGAGTAGCGCTGGCAGCACTCAGGAACTTGTACTGGGCTCCACCCTTGGCTCCGCCCACGACTCCTCCCCCTAGTGCAGCTGTATAAATACCCGTGTCCAGAGTCAGCCTGGGTCATTACGAGTTCATCGACAGGTAACAGGCTGGCTCTGAAGTAAGTCGATTAAAGCCTAGATTCACATCGGAAACACGTGTCTGGTGAATTGATGGTTCCATCAGAGGGCAAGATCCCAAATGCAACCAGAAATAGCATCCAGCAATAACAACTCCACACATCACTGTGGGCAATTAAAGAAACCTCCAGACAAGGTTACCATGACAAGATCTGGGTGCACTAGCAGATTACCTCTACACTTTAGAGACTAATAGATGCTTCAGCCCTGTACATTTATGTAATGGTAACTAAACATCAACATGTGTTGTAAATAGTTGTACTTTTTAGAAGGGGGTGTATGTTTAAAAAGGGGGCTGTTGTAATATGTTTTTAAGGGATAGCTGCGTGACACCATTAGAATGGAGGTGCGTCATGTGATCCAGTCTCATTTTCACTTTGGCCTACGAGCAGAACACAGCACACACAGCTCTGCTGCTGGCGGCTTCAAATTTTCGACCGATGAATGTAAGTTATTATCTGCCCAGTCTGAACAACTACCCCATAACATGTTTACACAATTCCTGACGAGCGATTGGTGCCCGCTGATCATTAGGAAAACATGACAGATCCCAGACAATACTATCTAGTTAAACTGATATCATCTTATTGAGGTCAATGGAGATGAGGATTGCGGAATGAATGATCCAATATTGTTTGGGGTATATTATTGTCCAATGTCACCCCAGGCCAAACACTTACAGTTGATGTTTTTTAGTTTTTGAGAGAAGTTAGAACTAATATGTGAGTCACACAAAGACACAAATGTGTAGAGACGATGAATATCTCTCTGTCCTCCATCTGGATTGCATATTTGGGCTGGTACTTGGAGGAATGATTTTGTTTTGAAGGTCTATAAGTGAATTGCAATGAGCTCAGACTGAATTAATTCCCGGAATCCCAAATATATGGTGTGCTGCTCATTCCTCGGCTGTTAACCATCTGTGATGGAGGTTTCCTGCCATTATGCTTCCCAATGTTTATGCTGGATTTCCGGAGTAACAGGAAGATTCTGTAACAGTAACAGCACACACGATAGCTATTAAACAGCCAGACAACGCAGTTAGGGGACAGAACAGGCATCTCTACAGCTATGGCCATTACATACTGCCAAAGGTTTGTTTTATTTGCACTTATATTCTCAACCACTGCACTCTGCCAGTTGAAACAAGGTAAGAATTAATCTGTTCTCTTAACTTCCTTTCTCCTGTAATGCGTTTCTCCTTTCAGCAGAGTCTTTTTTTCCATAAACTTAGAGTATCCAATTCTTTTTTTCTCCAATTAAGGGGCAATTTAGCGTGGCCAATCCACCTACCCTTGCACATCTTTTTGGGTTGTGAGGGGGAGAGCCCCACGCAGACACGGGGAGATGTGCAAACTCCCACGGACAGCAACCCAGGGCCGGGATCGAACCTGGGCCCTCAGCGCCGTGAGGCAGCAGTGCTAACCACTGAGCACCGTGCCGCCCCCCTTTTAGCAGAAGTCAACGTGGTTTTGTGAAAAGAAAACCATGTTGGACACGTTTATTAGAGTTCTTTGAGGATGTAGCAGGCAGTGTGGATAAAGGGGTACCAGTCGTGTATTTCGACTTCCAAACGGCATTCGCAAGGGTACCACATGAGAGATTGTTGCTCAAGGTAAGAGCTTATGGTGTTGTGCGGTAATGGCTCAGTACCGGTGGAGGACTGGCTGACAGGGAGCAGAAAGTCGGGGTAAATGGGTCGGGTTGGTAAACTATGCCCAGTGGAGTGTCACAGGGATCATTCCCATGGACTCAATGATTTACGATGTACATTAAGGTGCATCGTAGCCAAACTTGCTGATGACACAAAGATAGTTTGTGAGTTGTGGGGAGGGTAAAACAATCTGCAAAGGGATATAAAAGGGTCAAGTAAATGGGAAAAATGTTGGCAGATGGAATATAATGTGGGAAATGTAAGGTTGTCCACTTTGGTGGGAGGAATATAAGAGCAGCCTATTATTGAAATGGAGGGAGATGGAAGAATGCTGTGGTACAGAGGGAACTGGGCGTCCCTGTACGTGAATCCCAGAAGGTTAACATGCAGGCATTAACGTGCAGGCACAGCAAGTAATTAGGAAGGAATGCTCTCCGTTCGGAATGGAGTAAGGAAGTCTTGCTACAAATGTACAGGGTATAAACGAGGCTGAGTCTGGAGCACTGTGTACAGTTTTGATCTCCTTATTTCAGGAGGGATATAATTGCAGTGGAAGAGGTTCTGAGAAAGTCCACTGGGCTCATTCCTGTGATGAGGGGGTTGTCTTATGAGAAAAGATTGAACAGGAAGGGACTACATTCTTCGCAGTTGAGAAGAGTGGCATGTGATCTAATCGAAACGCAAAAGATTCTGAGGGTGTGTGACATGATAGGTACTGAGAGGACCTTACCCAGTTTCAAAATAAAGGGCCTCTCATTTAAGACAGTGACGAGGAGCAATTTCCTCTGTCTGCAAGCTGTTAGTGTTTGATATTCCCTTCCCCAGAGAACAGTGGTGAACGGGCCATTGAGTACACGCAAAGCTGAGTTAGACAGATTTCTGATTGACAAGGGAGTCGAGGATTATGGGGGACAGGCAGCAAAGAGGAGTGAAGATCTCAGGCAGAGCAACCATGATCCTATTGTATCATGGGGCAAGCTCGATGGGTGAAATAGCCTAGCCCTGCTCCTGAATCTTACGCTTTTAGTTATCGGGGCGTTTTTATGTCAGCCACTCGGGAAAACATTTTGAGTCCACATTGCGTGGCATTGCAGGGAATCTCCCTGACCGTGTTAGAGCCATTCACACTGCTTCTATTTGGAACATCCTCACTGCACACACACAGGTTTTGATTCCTTGCTCACACCCCCAGCTCACACCATCAGTTTGGTCAGATCAATCTTCAGGTGTTGCCCGACCTACGTCACCAGTGCAACTCATCCACTGGTGACGTAGATCGGGCAACACCTGAAGTCCGTATCACAAGAGCAGGAGGAGGCCATTCAGCCCATCAAAACTCTTCCAAAATGTAATTAGACCATGGCTGACCGATATCTTGACTCCATTTACCCACCATTCTGCAACCCCTTCACAGTCCGTCGTAACCCCCACGAGACAGACAGGGAAACCATTATCGATCTCCCCATGGGGCCCGTGGAGTACATGCTCGCCAGGTAAGGGGGCGGAGGCAACTCCGGCTGGGGCTCGTTCGAACTGAACATAAAAGCCGGCCCGAGGAGGGACCGGCATGTTGGTTGACTGTGATTGTAGATAGTTACCGCTGTGGGAAGATTATTGTTAATAGTAAAATAGCTCTTTACCTTCCTCCCGCTAGCTTCCTTGGTAATTTAATAGCCTTACCAGGCAAACCTCTATCAATCTCAGTCTTGAACATTTCAATTGCCTCTCAGCCTCCACAGCCTTTGGTCAGAGAGAGTTGCAGGTCCCCCCCCCCCCCCCCACTTTTGTGTAAGGAAATGTTTCCTGACGTCACCCCTGAAAGATTGGGCTCGAATTTCAACAAGTACCTTAATCCAGGACTCCGTCCACCAGAGGAAATTGCTTCACCCAATCAACCTTATCCAATCCTTTAGTCGCTTTAATTTTTAAACAATTTAATCAGATCACCCCTTCATCTTTTAAACTCCAGGGAATACAAGTCTAGTTGGTTTAACCTCTCCTCACAATTTAACCCTGTTATTCCAGACTATTCTGGTGAATTTGTACGCCCACCCCCCCCAACCATCTGTAACCCCACCCCCCCCAACCACCTCCAACCATTCCCCCCCTTCCCCAACCTCCAACCACACCCTCCCCAACCTCCAACCACCCCCCCTCCCCAACCTCCAACCACCCCCCCCCCCCCCCAACCGCCAACCCCCCCCCCCCCCCCCCCCCCCCACCTCAGGCCAGTTCCTCTGCCTGCGGAGTGGTGCCCAGAAGGCACTGACTGCAGATAGGGGCCTGGCCAAGGCCTCAAATTAAAGTTGTTTGTTTTCTGTGGTGGACAAACACATAATCATCACCATCATGATCGCAGGCAGGTTTAATTTGAGATGGTTTGATACCTGCTTGATCTGTGCGCTGGTTTGTTATTGTACGATGGCACAAGATTTGCAAGACGCAAGATCCTTTTATATTATTCAAATAGAGTGAAAGGAATGAGGTAACTGATCACACAAGATTGCTTTTCACAAACCCATAGCTTAGGGAGATCAGTATCCAAGTTACACGCCACTAGCTACATTGGTTGATCACATCCTTATGGGGGCGGGGGGGCATCAGGGGGGGAGGTGGGGAAGGGAATATTAATTCATTGCTCTCCGGGTCAGGACAGTCCAGCTCTGACCAGACGTAATTGGCCGGAATTTTCCGGCCTTTCCCGGTTAGCTTGATCTTCCGGTCTCAGCAAACGGCAGCCCCCGTCGCGAGCTTCCCGGCAGTGGGGTGGGGTGGGGATGGGGTGGGAGTGGGGTGGGGGTGGGAGTGGGGTGCGGGTGGGGTGGGGATGGGGTTGGGAGTGGGGTGGGAGTGGGAGTGGGGTGCGGGTGGGGGTGGTGTGGGAGTGGGGTGCGGGTGGGAGTGGGGTGGGAGTGGGGTGGGGGTGGGAGTGGGGTGGGGGTGGGAGTGGGGTGGGAGTGGGGTGGGGGTGGGAGTGGGGTGCGGTTGGGGGTGGGAGTGGGGTGGCGGTGGGGTGGGGATGGGGTGGGAGTGGGGTGGGGGTGGGAGTGGGGTGGGGGTGGGGTGGGGATGGGGGTGGGGGTGTATACAATGGGAAACTCCGTTAACAGCAGGGGGAGCAGGAGATCCCACCATTAGCCAATGGTGGGTCGCAGGGGGAGGGGGGGTGGGGAGGTGGGAGGGGGGTGGGGGGGGGGGGGGGGAATTCCCGTCCAATTGTGTCCGTTTGAAAGGCACAAATTGCAATTTATATTAATGACTTCAAGATGGAAGCAAGAGCAAACGCATCCAGGTTTGGTGATGATAAAAAGTTAGTTGGGGGAAGAGTGTGGAAGACAAAGATAAACTGCCCCCTCACCCAAACAGGAGTGGAAATCCAGAACTCTCCCCCCCCCAAAAAAGCTGTTGAAACCGGGTGCCCATAAAACTGGAGCTTCCAAAACGGGTTTTTATTAGGTCAGGGTATCAAAATATATTAATCAACGTCAGGCAAATGTGGCTGGGGCAGTCCTACCCAAATGATGTAACAGGATCGAGGGGCTGAATGGCCTCCTTCTGTTCAAAACACAACATGAAATGGATATTTTTATTTGAAACTATCAGCTTATTTTCTTGCAGCAGACGACATAATTTTATTTGTCAGACCATGTTTCAATCTGTCAGTCGCTCAAGAATGTTTTGCTATCTTCAGGCGGTGGCAACCGTTTTTAGACTTCCTGGCGGAGCGTTAGGTGATGGTCAGCAACAGCAGCAACCCGGGGGGGGGGGGAGAGAGAGAGAGAGGCGGGGGCGGGGAGCGCGGTGTGGGTGGGGGGCTTGTGTGGGGGTTCGTTTGTCATTCTTGATTGGCCGTGTATATTTGCCTATATGTTGATTATTTCTGTTAATTTATTACTTGTGTATACGGGGGGTGGGGAGGGGGGGGGGTGGGGGGTTGCTATTTGATAAAATCCTGCTGGCCTGTTCACACATTTTTTTTAAATTTAGAGGGCCCAATTCATTTTTTCCAACTAAGGGGCAATTTATTGTGGCCAATCCACCTAGCCTGCATTTTTGGGTTGGGGCGGGGTGAAACCCACACAAACACACGGGGAGAATGTGCAAACTCCACACGGAGAGTGACCCAGAGCCAGGATCGAACCTTGGACCTCGCTGCCATGAGGCTGCTGTGCTAACCCACTGCGCCACCGTGCTGCCCCTGCTCATACATCTTAAGCATTGAAAAACCGATTGTCGTAGTTACTAAAATGATCAATTTACCACCAGTATTCTGAGTTCCACTCTTCTACTTGTAATTTTTACAAATTGAGCTAAGAGCTGAAATGCTAACACTAATGATCTATTTTTGCACAGATCCCTCAAAATTCATTGGGAGAAGTTTCCCCCTTTTGAAAACTGGTTCCGATAATCAGCTGAATGAATCAACAAAGAGTCAGCTGACCAGTTCTGTTGTCACGGTGATGATTCCCGCCATTTACAGCATCATCCTGATCATTGGGCTCCCAGCCAATGGGATGGCTCTTGTAGTCTTGGCCACCAAGGTCCAGCGGTTGCCATCCACCATCTTCCTGATCAACCTGGCCGTCGCCGACCTTCTCCTGATCCTGGTGCTGCCGTTCAAGATCTCCTACCATCTCCTGGGCAACGACTGGCTCTTTGGCGAGGGTCTCTGTCGGGCGATGACCGCCTTCTTCTACGGGAACATGTACTGCTCCATCCTGATGCTCACCTTCATCAGCATCGACAGATACTTCGCTCTGGTGCGTCCATTCCTCTCCAAGCGCTTCAGGGACAATGGGTTTGCTGTTTGTTGTTGTTTGTTGATCTGGTTGATTGTCACAGCCTCCATGATACCGTTTGTCACCCAGCAGCAGACATACCTGATCCAGGACCTGAACGTCACCACCTGCCACGACGTTTTGCCAAGAGAATTGCAGTCCGGTTATTTCTTTTACTACTTTGTGTGTTTAGTCGTGTTTGAGTTCCTTATTCCGTGTTTTGTTACTCTATTCTGCTACGTGTCCATAATCAAAAAGCTGATGATCAATAATGGCAAATATGCGAAAGCCATAAGAGCCATGGTATTGGTGCTGATCGTGTATTTGGTCTGTTTCACTCCCAGTAACATAATCCTGCTCATCCATCACTCGGAGTATCGGCTGTGGGACAGCAGTGAGCTGTATTTATTCTACATGCTCTGCCTGGTGCTGACCACCTTCAATAACTGCATCGACCCCTTCATTTACTATTACATCTCGGATGAGTTCAGGGACAAGGTGAGGAGCACGATTTTTTGCACGGCAGAGAACGACGGAGATTCAGGAAAAAGAACGCAGCAGTTTGGCCTGACCTGTTCCTCCTGAGACATCACGGGAAACGTTTGAAGCCAATAATTTGGGCCCAGGAGTCAATGAATGGCTCAGTTCAATCCAGATACTTTGTGAACCCGAAACAAATGAAGGATGTAATTTTCTGACAGACACAGATTCCGATGAGGTTTGTAGTTACGAGGGTTCCGCAGAAACATGCTGCAGCAAATTAAACTTGTCTTATTGCTTTGTTTGTTTATTTCCGTCAGTGAACCTAACTTTATTGTTATTCGATGCCAGACTGTAACTGGAGGTGATGGATGTCTGATCCAATTCAGAACCCCTGGGCTGGACTCTCACTGTAAATACATAGACGCATACATAGAAAATAGAAGCAGGAGGAGGTCATTCGGCCCTTCGAGCGTGCTCTGCCATTCATTAGGATCACAGCTGATCATCAAGTTCAATACCCTGAATTGGTTTCCCATTGGCTCTGGCTGGTCATGTGCCTCTCGTCTGATTGGCTGGGACTAGTCATGTGACTGCTCACCAATTGGTCGAGAGGCAAGTAGACCCCGCCTCCGAGGCGGGGTATAAGTACCCAGGTTTCCCGGCGGTCGGCCTTTCTCTGTCGTCGACCACCGGGCTAACAACTAGCTGATTAAAGCCACAGTTTGGATCTTCATCGTGTCTCGCGTCCAATTGATGGTACATCAGTGAATTCCACAGATTCACCACTCTACGTGAAGAAATGTCTCCTCGCCTCAGTTCTAAAAGGTTTATCCCTTATCCTCAAAACCATGACACCCTAGTTCTGAATTCCCCCACCATCGGAACATTCATTCTGAATCTACCCTGTCTAATCCTGTTAGAATTTTGTACATTTCTATGACATCCCCTCTCACTCTTCTAAACACCAATGAATCGGATCCTAACCGACTTTGTCTCTCTTCGTATGACAATAATACGGAACAATTTATAAAATGGATTTTCTTCAGACTAGAAATGAGACTAAAGTTGATTTGAAAAGCAATGTAGGTGCTGTGCTGGCTGAGTGAGGGTCTCCAATGAGTGATGCTTCGAAGAGGGGGAGGGGAAGGAGGGTGTGGGTCAGAGGTTATCACGAGTCAATTTGGTCAAATTTTGGCAGTCGCTTGAAAGCAAATCAGCTCCCTGCTTTACAGTCACCTGGCCCGGCTAAGACAGTGGGGAAGAGCTGAATTTGACATGTACAGACCGATACAGGTTTATTAATAAAGGGTGTCTCGTTGCCATGGCTCAGGGTGTGGTACAGTGGTAAACTAATCCTCCAAACTGATTCAGTTGCTCGAATAATCCCCACCAATGCTTGGTCCGCTTTTCCGACCGTACTCCTGATCCATTTTAAATCCTTCTGAAATTCTGTCTATTTTATTCATAATAAAACTTATTCTTTACTCTTTCATTTAATGTGAGCGTCGCTGGGTGGGGCAGAATTTGTTGCTCATCGTTAATTGCCCCTGTACTGAATTGTTTGCAGGCAACATGATCGGGGAGGACACATGTTGGGACTTGTCCTTTCCTTCCCGTTCCTCGTTTGATTGTTCACAGTGTTTCTGTAATTTGAAACATGAAGGTATTAATTCAATGTCTTTGCTGAGCCACTTACATGCTGATTGAAAGGAAGCCAGTCTGACAGTCTTTCTCGAGTGAGATACCCTCAATTACGACACAGGAGGGAAGGTTGGTAATTCAAAGGCTTTAATCACCCAGAGAACTGGACAGCTGCCGAGAAGTGTGGTCACAGCACGCTGCCCAGTGAGCATCACCTTATATACTGTTTCCTGGGGGCGGAGCCAGAGGTGGAGTCCCCCAGGGTTCCAAGCCCGGTCTTAAAGGGCCAATGTATTAAAGGCAAGGTACAGTTACAGCAGTTACCGATACCATTCATCACATTCACCATTCATCACATTCACCCCCTGTTTAAAAAAAAACACATAGTCTGTCAGGGGTGAAAGTGGAGTTATAAGTTCAGTCTTTTGGGTGGTCTGACCGTCCGTGCTGACCTTCTCCGCTCCGGTGGTGGTGCCGTGGATACAGTCGGTTTCGGTGATGGTATATCCGGGAGCAAGGTTGATTGAGCCTTTGCCCGCTTTGGAGCGGGGCGGCGGGGGTATCCGGGGTGACTAGGGTGATTGATGCTGGCGCCGGCTGGGGGGAAGGGGGCGCTATGGGAGGGGGGGGCGCTGTCGGGGTCGGCAGTTGGTGTGGGGAGGGGAGCGTCGGTAGGAGGGGTGGGGGGGGGGGGGTCGGTGGGGAAGCCGGCGGGTGCCAGGTCTCGCAGGGAGACAGTATCCTGCCTGCCGTCGGGGTGCTCGACGTGTGCGTATTGAGGGTTTGCGTGTAGCAATTGGACCCTCTCGACTATTGGATCCGTTTTATGGCTCCTCACGTGCCTCCGGAGTAGGACTGGTCCCGGAGTCGTCAGCCAACGTGGAAGCAAGACCCCAGAGGTGGACTTCCTGGGGAAGACAAACAAACGATTGTGAGGGGTCTCGTTCGTGGCCGTACAGAGGAGCGACCTAATGGAGTGTAGGGCATTGGGTAGGACCTCCTGCCAGCGGGCGATAGGGAGACTCCTTGATCGTAGGGCTAGGAGGACAGCCTTCCAAACTGTCGCGTTCTCCCTCTCCACCTGACCATTTCCCTGCGTGTTATAGCTCGTCGTCCTGCTCGAGGCGATGCCCTTGCTGAGCAGATATCGACACAGCTCATCGCTCATGAATGATGTACCCCGGTCGCTGTGAATATTTGCACTCCGCACAGATCTGGCATGCCTTAGTCATAGCCTTGACCTCTCCTGTGAAGTAGGGTAGGTTGCGGGACTTGATGAAATGGGCAAGCCGGGTGACCCCTGGGTGGCAGAGGTCATCGTGGATGGCTCTTAGGCGGTCTTTTTGCGCGTTGGCGCACGTGCCGCGGGACAGGGCATCCGGGGGCTCGTTGAGCTTCCCCGGGCGATATTTAATATTGTACGTACAGGTGGAGAGCTCTATCCTCCACCTCAGAATTTTGTCGTTCTTTATTTTGCCCCGTTATGCGTTATCGAACATAAAGGTGACCGACCGTTGGTCGGTGATGAGGGTGAACCTCCTACCAGCTAGGTAGTGCCTCCAGTGTCGCACGGCTTCCACTATGGCTTGTGCTTCCTTCTCGACTGCAGAGTGCCGAATTTCCGAGGCGGTGAGGGTTCGGGAGAAGAACGCTACCGGTCTGCCCGCCTGGTTGAGGGTAGCAGCCAGGGCGACATCGGATGTGTCGCTTTCTACCTGGAAGGGAATGGCTTCGTCCACCGCGTGCATGGCGGCCTTGATGATGCCGGCCTTGATACGGTCGAAAGCCGACTGGGCCTCAGCCGTCAGGGGAAAAACCGTGGTCTTAATGAGTGGCCGGGCTTTGTCCGCATATCTGGGGACCCACTGGGCGTAATAGGAGAAAAGCCCCAAGCACCGTTTGAGTGCCTTGAGGCTACGGGGAAGGGGGAGTTCCTTAAGGGGACGCATGCGGTCGGGGTCTGGGCCTAGGACCCCGTTTTCCATGACGTAGCCGAGGATGGCTAGCCAGGTTGTACCGAGAATACCCTATACTGGGCGATTGGAGTCACCATTTCTGCTATACGGGGAAGTGGGTAAGCATCAAGTTGCGTAAAGAGGTTTATGGTCTGGCTATAATCCACTACCATTCGTTGTTTTTCCCCGGAGCAGACTACCAATACTTGAGTCCTCCAAGGGCTGTTGCTGGCCTCTATGACCCCCTCTTTTAGTAGCCGCTGAACCTCTGACTTGATAAAAGTCATGTCTTGGGCACTGTACCGCCGACTCCTGGTGGAGACGGGCTTACAGTCGGGAGTGAGGTTCGCGAAGAGGGGGGGTGGCGCAACTGAGTGTCGCCAGGCACATACAGTGAGTGGGGGCAGGGGTCCGCCGAACTTCAGTGTCAGGCTCCGGTGGCTGCACTGAAAGTCCAGACCGAGCAGCAGGGGAGGACAGAGATAAGGGAGGATGTAGAGTTTAAAACGGGTGTATTCAGTGCCTTGAATCGCGAGGTCCGCGACACAATACCCCGTGATTTGTACCGAATGGGACCATGAAGCGAAGGCGATAGTTTGGGAGGCGGGGTGGGTGCGCAGGGAGCACTACCGTGTCTGGATGAATAAAGCTCTCCGTGCTCCCGGAGTCAAATATGCAGGGAGTGTCGTGGCCGTTGATTTGTATCCGCATCATTGAGTTCCGCAGGTGCTTTGGCCGCGATTGATCGAGCGTGATCGCTCCTAGTTGCGGGTAGTCAGAGTCCTCGGTTAAGTCGGACTTAAAAAATGGCTGCCTGGAGTCACAAAATGGCCGCCGCCATCGGTCACACGTGTCAGGATTCGAAGATGGCCGCTGCCAAGATGGCCACCCCCATAACTCGATGACGCGGCGGAAGTAGGCGTGTCCGGCCGTCACGCGGCCACGTTGCAGGGCCTGTGAGGCCGGGAGCTTGATTTCTGGGCCTTTGTGAGGCTTTTGTTTGCGGCCTTTGGGCCTAGCCAGGCAGACTTTAGCGAAGTGCCCCTTCTTCCCGCAGTCGTTGCAGATCGCGGAGCGGGCCGGGCAACGCTGACGTGGGTGCTGGCCTTGCCCACAGAAATAGCATGGGGAACCCCCTGAGTGAGCGGATCACCGCGCGGTGCAGGCCTGTAGCGTGGCCGAGTCTGGAGGGGATCGAGAGGGGTTCGCACGGAGTACGTACGGAGGTTAAGGTGGGCCGTTTCTGGAGAAGAGGCGAGCGTTACCATGCCTTGGAGATCCTTTGCCCCGTCTTCTAGGAGCCGCTGCCGGATGTACGAGGACCTGATACCGGACACGAAGGTATCATGAATATGTAAGTTCATGTGGACTTCTGCCGTCACTTCTTTATGATTGCAGTTCCTCGCGAGCGCAGTGAGTCTCTCCACGTATTCGTCTAGTTTCCCCGGAGCGCTGGCTGCAGGTCGAGAGCAAATGTCTGGCTTGTACCTCGTTAATCGGCTTTATGAAACGTTTCTTTAGTATATCGACCTCAGTTTCGTATGTTGTAGTGTTCTCGATCACAGAGGAGAGTCGGTGGCCAACCCGGGCATGTAGTAAGCTCAGCTTGCGAGCGCCGTCGACTTCAGTCTCTGAGGAGTTTAGATAGGCCTCAAAACACCGGAGCCAATATAAAAAAATTTCTGGGGCCTCCGGCGACCGAGCGTCTAGGTTGAGTTTCTCCGGCTTTAGAGCGCTGTCCATCTTGATGTGTCTGGTAATTAAATTGAGATACCCTCAATTACGACACAGGAGAGACGATTGGTAATTCAAAGGCTTTAATTACCAGAGAACCGGACAGCTGCCGAGAAGTGTGGTCACAGCACGCTGCCCAGTGAGCATCACCTTATATACTGTTTCCTGGGGGTGGAGCCAGAGGCGGAGTCCCCCAGGGTTCCAAGCCCGGTCTTAAAGGGCCAATGTATTAAAGGCAAGGTACAGTTACAGCAGTTACCGATACCATTCATCACATCGAGTTTAAACAACGGAAGCTGAGCAAAGCAATCCACCCAGGCAGAGATAGTTAAAATGGTAAAGCCACATCCCAACCTTCAGAACATACACACACATGCATGCACACAGCAGCTCGCATGCACACACATAATAATAATCTTTATTGTCACAAGTAGGCTTACATTAACACTGCAGTGAAGTTACTGTGAAAAGCTCCCAGTCGCAACATTCCAGCGCCTGTTCGGGTACACAGAGGGAGGATTCAAAATGGCCAAATTACCTAACAGCACATGTTTCGGGACTTGAGGGAGGAAACTGGAGCACCCGGAGGAAACCCACGCAGACATGGGGAGAGGGTGCAGACTCTGCACAGTCACCCAAGCCGGGAATTGAACCTGGGACCCTGGCGCTGTGAAGCATAGTGCTAACCACTATGCTACCGTGCTACCCACATTCACACATGCACACTCACACATACATGCACACATGCATGTGCACATTCATGCCTGCATGCACACACACAGACAAATGCACACATATTCACACATATACTGATGCGCACAAACACGCATACATGCATGAATATAAAGGCACATACACATGAAATGAAATTAAATTAAATGAAATGAAAATCGCTTATTGTCATGAGTAGATTTCAATGAAGTTACTGGAAAAGCCCCTAGTCGCCACATTCCGGCACCTGTTCGGGGATGCTGTTACGGGAATCGAACCGTGCTGCTGGCCTGCTTTCAAAGCCAGCGATTTAGCCCAGTGCGCACACACACACACAGACAGGCACACAGACATTCATACACACATAAACTCACACAAAGACAGTCACACAAATGCAAACACACAAACTCACACACACGCACGCACGCACTCACATTAACACACGCACACAGATGCACACCCCCCCCACATACGCACAAACCCACACGCAGGGGCTACCACACTGATGCACCGTCAATTACCACAAGACGAGAATGGTGGAACAATCGAGGCTTTATTAAACAAGATGTTGTGCCTCCTGCAGCTGGAACCAGCAGGCAGGGATTTACCAACGTACCTCTAATATACGGGCAGTGCCGTAATACATATAATAGACCATTAGTGGTGTTCACCACACACACACACACACACATGCACAAGCAGATGCACACACATACATGCGCATGCAAATACACACACACATGCACACCGAAATGCACACACACGCACATGCAGATGCACACACCCAAATACACAGATGCACACACAGATGCACACACACACACACATGGACAAACACAAGTTTACAGTCGAGCTCACTCTTTGGCCATATTGAAATTCAATGATGAAAGCTAAAAATAAAAGGGAGTTCACTGTTTATGAGTCCTTCGCTGGGATCCAAGGCAGAGACAGATGGCTCGATTTTAAGTCCATATCAGACATGACTTCCCTGGTGCTTCCTGAAGTCGAGCCGGTGAGGCCATATTGAGCAGCACTTAGTGTCAAAAATGATCCCCCAAGAGCTTCCCGGCAGAACTGGCTGTGCCACCAGCTGGATCGCTGGGCCGCGCCTGGCAGCTCTGCACTGACAAGGGGGAATAGCTCATAGACCTCCCCCTCTGAACCAGCTCCCAGGCTGCCCACGACATTGGCACCTCGTAGGCACCACGATCATGGCTCCACGCTTCCTGGATGCCGACTTGTTCAGGCTACTGGACGCCGTGAATGCGAGACGGGACATCCTGGGCGGGATTCTCCCTTCTGGGGACTAAGTACCCACGCCCGCTGGAAGACTTTTTCCTCGAAGGTCCGGGGTGATTCTCCGTTTTCCAGATGGCTAGCTGAGCCACGGCGTGCATCCCGAAGCTCTGGCTGCCGGCGGGGCCCTGCTAGCCAGACTGCGTGGCCGCACATGCGCACGGCGCCCCACCTCGGCACGAGCGCTGCCGACATGGCGGAGCCACACAGCGGGCCTGCGCGGAGGAAGGTAGGTCGGCGCCGGATTTCCGGCGGGATCGGCTATTCCACGCTCCCACGCCGGGCGCGATTCCGGCACAGAGGGTCGGCGAATCCCGCCCTCTATTCCCCCGAGGGGTTGGGGGGGACAAATAACAGTCCCCAGTGCCGCCTGGGAGGCTGTGGCAACGGCCGCCAGTTGGGGCAACGTGACCTCAGTCCAGCTCAGGAAGAAGACCAACAACCTCCACCAGGCAACAAAGTCAAGTTAACAGCAGCCCCCTGGCATGGGTGCTGCCTACCAGCCCCCGACCACTGCCAGCCCCCCCCAACAAGCCGGGAGCTGGCAGGCAGGACTAATGCCAGGGGGCACTCCTCCACAGCATATTAACGCTTCGCAACACCCAGGCAACCACCAACACAACCCCTCCATGCCCAGGAGCGGTGCCCACTCGTGCCACCTGCCATAGACCCACCCTGGTGCATCAAGCATACAACTCACAATGCCCTTCTCAGTCCCCGTGAGAGAAGTTAGCCCATAATAGGTGGGAAGGGCCTCAACGCGTGGTGGGCTTCCGGATATTAGAGTCCTCACCCTCAATGAGGAACGGGCCCTGGAGACCACGGGGTTGGCCGCAGAGAGAGCAGTCACCAACAGCGAGGTGGGCCTGCCCCGCAGAGGTGGGGATCCACCGCCCCTTCACCCACGTGACGCTAGCAGGGCCCCACCTCAAATGAGATTCTCATGCCAGCAAAATGATCCTTCCTTCCCACTGACTACTTGTCCATTCTCTTGTACGATCTCTATTTGATGGGGCCACGCCATCTGGGGTCACCCCCCTGCCTCCCCGACAAACAAGAGAACACATCGGAAGGGAACTCCGGGGAGACCACCATCGAGTCGTCACGGCTGTCACCCCACAATCCACCAGTGCATAGACACTCACCTCGGTGGGTGACATGGTGGACATGAGTCTGGGGTACAATCTGGGGAGCAACACACAGTTACTGATGCACATCAGGCGGAGGCAGGTGTTTCAGATACCTGGGCAGATATCAACAGGGGCTAAGATACTGAACCAGGCAAATTGATGGGCGGGATTCTCTCACCCCGGGACTGGGCCGGAGAATCGCCGGACGGGCGTGAATCACACCACGCCGCCCCGACGCTGGTCTGCCGATTCTCCGGGGAGAGCGGAGAATTGGCACCGTTGGCACCAGCGTGGTCGGCGCGGTGCCGGTCGGGGGCCGCACTGCGTGGCATCCCCTCCCCCTCCCCGGCGATTCTCCGCCTGGGATGGGCCGAGCGGCCACGCGAAAATAGCCGAGTCCCGCCGGCACCGTTCACACCTGCTCTTACCTGGTGGGAACTCGGCGTGGATCCAACCGGGGGCGGCCCGGTTGGGGTGGGGGTGGGAGGGGGCAGTGGGGGGGGGGGGCGGTAGGTGGGTCCAACCCCAAGGGGGCCTCCACTGTGGCCTGGCCCGCGATCGGGGCCCACCAATCGGCGGGCCGGCCTCTCGGGCTGGGGGCCTCTTTTGTTCTGCGCCGGCCCCTGTAGCCCTACACTATGTTGCCTCGGGGCCGGCGCAGAGACGGGGCCCACCGCGCACGCACGCATTGGCGCCGGTCCCACTGCGCATGCGCAGACCCGCGGCGCCCATCTGACGGCGGGTATCGGCTGCTGGAGCGGCGTGGGTCACTCCAGCGCCGTGCTGGCCCCCTGTCGGGGTCAGAATCACAGCTCCTGAGGCCATGTTGACGCCGTCGAGAACAGCGACGGCGTTTACGACGCATCAACACTTAGCCTCAGGATCAGAGAATCGCGCCCGATATTTTTTTAAGTTTTAAGACTGTGCAGAAAAGATAGATTCATCCCGGGAGTGATAATATAAGAGATGGGGCTTGCTTATTTTATAAACATACCTTTATTGAAACTAAAGAAAAGAAAACAATATTTAAACTTTTATACTTCATAGTTCTAACATTCACAGATTATATGCAGTTTCTTAACTTTGACACAAGAGGTCCCAATAAACAACATTTGGGATTAAAATACAGCTCTCGTTCCACTTACCCATTGAAGCAAACACAGAACTTTCATTCAGGAAGCATTATTTCTTCTGTCAGGACATCTCTTTCAGAATCCTTTTCCAAAGCTTACTTTCTGTGTGGAAGTTTCCATGACCTGTTCCATGGCTGCTTACATCTTTAAGCTAGCGGGCTTCATGACCCAACAGGCTGCTCGCCACAGCTTTCTGCTTCCAGGTTTCCTGACCTGTCTTCTTGGTTGGACATCTGCTTCTGCCTTTCTTCCCAATAGGATTTCTCTCTCTCTAAGCTCCGCCAAGCCTTCCAAACGAAACTTCTCCCCCCAAGGTGATCAAACGTGGATATTTTCTCATTATTTGGCTGGCAGCCCATTCCCATTAACACAAAAAACCAGAGCTATGCCATTCGCAGGCAGCTGCCTTCCATTGATCGATCATTAGACTCTGTCAATGGGATAATGGCTGGTCATACAGGAATGATCCGAAAGACAATGGGCAAGATCTACCTGCCGTGTTCTGCCAAAATGTAGCGCGGCGCAATGCGACCAATAGATGCCACGTGATCCCTCCTCTGGAATCTAACCGGCTCGCCATCCATCGCATGATGTAACGCAATCGCGCGAGACATTGTGATATGAATCCCGCCCATTGTGGATGGGATCACTCTTTGGCAAATCTGCATATTCGAGTGAGACAGCGAATTTCACTCTAATATGCATTTCCGAGATCTAACCAAGGCTTGGGATCTAACTCCCTCACCTTGGAGACCTCTGCCAGGTACTGTTCAGTGCTAGTCTCCACAAACAGGAACCAGATGGAACGACACACATAGAATCATAGAATTTCCAGTGCAGAAGGAAGCCATTCAGCCCATCGAGTCTGCACCGGCCCTTGGAAAGAGCACCCTACCCAAGCCCACACCTCCACCCTATCCCCATAACCCAGTAACCCCACCCAACACTAAGGGCAATTTTGGACACTAAGGGCAATTTAGCATGGCCAATCCACCTAACCTGCACATCTTTGGACTGTGGGAGGAAACCGGAGCACCTGGAGGAAACCCACACACACACGGGGAGAACGTGCAGACTCCGCACAGACAGTGGCCCAAACCTGGGACCCTGGAGCTGTGAAGCAATTGTGCTAACAATTGTGCCAACAATGGGTCTCCCAGGGGAGTGAAGGCCCACAGGTGCTTGTACACTCTGGACAGGTAGAACCCTGGTGCTGCTGGTGCCACCTTGGCAGTGCCAGCCTGGCATCCTAGCAGTGCCACCTTGGTGCCAGCTTGGTGGCACTCCCAGGGTGCCAGGCTGGCATTTTTCCTGCACTGCAGATCGGACCCTGGGGGTCCTGGGGTCCTGTGGATCCCCAATCGGTGAGTTGGGGCTTATTGGGGTGGGGGTTAGGGTTAGGGTTAGGGGGGAGTTCATGGGTTGCGTTGGGAGGGTTGAGTGGAGCTCCTCAGTGCGGAGAATGGGACTAAGTGTGGCCGTGGCCACGCATTCCTCACTGAGGCCCCCAATCTACCCGAACGGCCGTTCACTAGCGTGGCGTTTCTCGGCACGCGTGCTGCGTGACTCTGTAACCATTTGGGTAGATGGCGTCCAATGGGCCTTTGGTGATCACATTATGCATCCCTAAGGAGTTTAAATCTGAATGGGAGCATATAGGGGCTGGTTTAGCTCATTGGGCTAAATCGCTGTCTTTTAAAGCAGACTAAGCAGGCCAGCAGCACGGTTCGATTCCCGTACCAGCCTCCCCGGACAGGCGCCGGAATGTGGCGACATTGAAGCCTACTCGTGACAATAAAGCGATTTTAATTTTCATTTTTCATGTGAGTCAGCCACGTATGGGTGTATCCCTTTGAGTTTGGGCTAACAGCACTTTTCTTCAATCTGTTTAAACCGTTAAATTGTCTGCTCCATTTTTGGATCCCATTTCTGAACCCAGATCTCTGATATCTTCCTATCGTGATGCCTCCCTTCCTAAAAAAAGAACCATCAATATACACAGATGGCTTCATTTTCTGAACCCTTTTCCATTCTAAATATTTCTTACGATTACATACAGTTACCATCCTATACGGTACATGTTATTTAAAATATATTGTTTTGAAACAAGCAAACATCACATGAATATAGTCCGTTGTAGCCTTTTCCCATGTCACACCGATGACAGGGCATCAGCAATCACCTTTTCTTTTGAAAACTTTTGCTTTTGTTCTGTCTGGGTGTATCCTTTTGAATTCAGGCTAACAGCCTTTGCCTTCAATCTGTTTAAACCTTTAAATTGTCTGCTTCATTTTTGGGCCCCATTTCTGAACCCCAATTTCTCATGTCTCCCTATCATGTTGCAGCAACACCCAAGGGAGTCAGCAGTTGGAGGACTGCTGGATCCCAGGACTCAGCTGAGTCCCAGACAGGTGTCGAGCCTCTGGGTAAGGTTACCCCAGAGCTAATGCAAATGCTCGGACACAGCCCTGAGATTCAGCAGGGGGTGTCAGCAACACTCCCGGAAACCATAGCCGATTGGGGGAGTCCCAAAGGCTAGGGACCCAGGAGATGATGCCGGCAATCCGTGGCACTGAGGCCTTCACCGCTAGAGTGGGGACCGCAGTAGAAAGCCTGCAGCACAAGGTTAGCATCTTGAATGGTGGTGTCCAAGGCACGGCTCAGTCTGTGTCAACCATGGCTGGGTGCCTCGACAGCATGTCCCCTCACTGAGGGATCAGTCCCAGACGCAGGTGGACATTGCTGAGGCACTCTGGAGCATGTTCCAGTCACTGAGGAGCATCCATGGTGCAGGCAACAGGGCTGGCTGAGCTAGATAAAAGAACAAAGAACACAGTACAGCACAGGAACAGGCCCTTGGGCCCTCCAAGCCTGCGCCGACCATGCTGCCCATCTAAAAGAACTCCAGCTACCCCGCCATCCCATTGAGGCCCCAGGGCCCTACAGCCACCATCCGGGTGGAGGGAGGGCTGGAGGCCAACCCGGTGCCTTCCACTAAGGAGACAGCGATGGTCTCCAGTTCTTCCGAATCCCCCCCCCTCCTGACACCGGCATGTCTCAGGGGCAGGGAGCAGAACAGGGTGGCATGTCACTGCCAGTGATACTGGTACGTCGGCTGGGGTTCTCCAGCTCCAGGCCCTCCAGGGAACGCCTGTCAAGGGCATCAAAGGCCACAGGGCATGGAAAGTAGGCGGCTGTCTCCGTCTCTGAGGTACGTCCTGAGGACACACAAAGCGGCAGAGCACAGGTAATCAGCTCCAGCGCCCCGGGGTGCATCCCCCAAAATAAAAATGGCGACTCGCCCCCTCTGATCCCTTCAGCAGCCATTGCGTTAGTTTCCCGTTTTTAAATAGGTGCGTAAATGGCGCCCATGTGACCTGTTGCTGGGGAGCCAATTAGTTCCCGAGAGGCTTCCATCCAGTTAATGAGATGGAGATTGTCTTTAATTAGTGTCAACTGAAGTCTCGTCACGTTTGGGCCGGATCCAGAACCCGCCAACGGAGAAGGGGGGGCAGTTAGATCGCAAACCGATTTGCGGCCTGTGCGGATCCCGATTTCGGCCTCGCCCATGATTTAACTGCCGCGTGCGGGTCACGCCGTCATTAAATTGCACCCAGAACCTTTCCATGGCGGCCTCGAAACGCCATTGGGGTTGAGGCTGGTGCAAACAGCAATTTCTGGAGGTTGTCAATTTTTATTCTTAAGCCTTTTCTAAAAGTTGAAGCAATTGCACATGAGATTCTTTTCAATGTAATTTCTCTACCTCTGTGGTGGCTTCTAAAAATGGATCAGGTATAGGACCTTGAGTTTGAAAGAGAGAAGGGGGGAGAGATGGTGTTATTGCTCCATTGGCAGATTTATTCCTAATTCAGATTGTGGGTTGTACTGAAAGACATTTCAAAATGGTTATTCTGGTCACTTGACCTCTTGGCCCATAGTGATTTCAGAAATTAATTGATTAGCTCGAGTCTGGACTGATCTTGGTTATTGTTATGGTCTGATAATTAGTTTCATTATTGTCCCAGACATTAACTCCTGAATGATCCCTCCTCCATCTTGATGAGGTAGGAAGAACAACTATACATCCATTGTCCCAGTAGACATTCTGTCTTTGTTTGAAGGGTAGCTTTATGAACAAAAAACAACACAGCACAGGAAGAGGCTCTTTGGCCTGTCAGAAGCCTGTCATGGTACCAACCTCTGCCATAACCCGAGGAAGTAGGGTCAAGGGGCTGGTTTAGCACAGGGCTAAGTAGCTGGCTTTTAAAGCAGACCATGGCAGGACAGCAGCATAGACATAGACATTGAATTTACAGTGCAGAAGGAGGCCATTCGGCCCATCGAGTCTGCACCGGCTCCTGGAAAGAGCACCATACCCAAGGTTAACACCTCCACCCAATCCCCATAACCCAGTAACCCCACCCAACACTAAGGGCAATTTTGGACACTAAGGGCAATTTATCATGGCCAATCCACCTAACCTGCACATCTTTGGACTGTGGGAGGAAACCGGAGCACCCGGTTCAATTCCCATACCAGCCTCCCCGAACAGGCGCCGGAATGTGGCGACTGGGGCTTTTCATAGTAACTTCATTTGAAGCCTACTTGTGACAATAAGCGAATTTCATTTTCATTTCATTTCAACTGTAAATGGTGAGGGTCAGAGCATAGACATAGACATTGAATTTACAGTGCAGAAGGAGGCCATTCGGCCCATCGAATCTGCACCGGCTCCTGGAAAGAGCACCATACCCAAGGTTAACACCTCCACCCTATCCCCATAACCCAGTAACCCCACCCAACACTAAGGGCAATTTTGGACACTAAGGGCAATTTATCATGGCCAATCCACCTAACCTGCACATCTTTGGACTGTGGGAGGAAACCGGAGCACCCGGAGGAAACCCACGCACACACGGGGAGGATGTGCAGACTCCGCACAGACAGTGACCCAAGCCAGAATCGAACCTGGGACCCTGGAGCTGTGAAGCGATTGTGCTATCCACAATGCTACCGTGCATGATCAATATTTCCCAGAAGCAATTCTTGAAATTCCATAGGAGGTGACTTTGGCCTGTCTCAATTGCAATCCGTATTGGAAATTTCCAGAAACCGGGTAACATGTAATACCAGACATCAGGTGACTTCTGGCAGCCATCCTAAGTCAGTGTCTGTGCTTGCTTTTTAAAAATCCTTTTAAACTAGTTCAACATAGATTTGTCCAGCCAATGGAATTAAAGCGAAGATCACACATGCACACGCCTCATCATCGTAACACTGGGCCATTTCAGAGGGCACTTAAGAGTCAAGGAATGAGTCTGGAGTCAGATCTAGGCCTCTCCAGGTAAGGACGGCAGATTTCCTTCTGTTGGGACATTAGTGAACCAAATGGTTTTTACAACAATTGACATGGTCACCATCACTGAGGCTACTGTTCAATTCCTGACTTTAAGCGTTGAATTTAAATCCCACCAGCTGTGATGGGATTTGAAACCAAGCGAAAAGTGAGTGTCTTTCATTCAGTTGGGTGTGACTTATGTTTGGCTATCTGTCCGCAGTTTGGGTGGCACAGAAGGGTGGTCATATTGGAGAGTTACAGGGCACAGGGACACTTGAATCCATAGCCGAATCAGAATGATCTGCAGTTAGAACACAAATGGCTTTTCTGCTCCATACACACTGGTAATGTCGGCCGTTTGTTTCCATCCAATGACCAATGGTGCCAAGAATCTCCTTGGAGTGGCCCTCAGTCTCCACTGTAACTTTACCACAAACTGCACTTGGATCTGTTAAACTGGGTTCCCCCAAACCTCTGGAACAATGCGAATCATATCCCCGGCCCGTCCGTCTATAATGTTTTGTTTTAAGTACCTCAGTAGATCTTGTCCATGCCTGTGTCCTCATATCAACTACTTGTCTCGACATCAGGGTAAGTTGGCAATAGAACTCTGTTCACCAATATCCTTTAGGAAGGAAATCTGCCGTCTTTACCCGGTCTGGCCTACATGTGACTCCAGACTCACAGGAATGGGTTGACCCTTTACTTCACTCTGAAATGGCCCAGAAAGCCACTGAGTTATATCAGATTGCAAGAAAGTCAATAAAGAATGGAACTGGACGTACTACCTGTCATCAGGTAGGCAGGGCTCCTTGTGTGCCAAGAATCGTAAGCAGCAGGTGACAGACAGGGCGAAGTGATCCCACAACCAACTGATCAGGCCTAAACTCTGCAGTCCTGCCTCAGCCAGTCATGAATGGTGGTGAACAATTAGACAACCCAACGGACGGGGAGGCTCCACAAATATCCCCATCCTCAATAATGAAGGAGCCCAGCACATCAGCGCAAAAGATCAAGCTGAAATATTTGCAACAATCTTCAGCTAGAAGTGCCGAGTGGATGATCCATTTCGTCCTCCGGAGGTCCGCAGCATCACAGATGTCAGTCTTCAGGCAATTTGATTCAATCCACATGATATCAAGGAATGGCTAAAGGCACTGCATACTGCAAAGGCTATGGGCCCTGACAATATTCTGGCAATAGTACTGAAGACTTGTGCTCCAGGTCTTGCCACACGCCCAGCCAAACTGCCGCAGTACAGTGACAACACTGCCATCCACCAATGTGGAAAATTGTCCAGTTATGTTCTATACACAAAAAGCAGGACAAAGTCAACCCGGCCAATTACCGCCCCATCAGTCTACCTTCGATCATTGGCAAAGTGATGGAATGGGACATCAGTGGTGTTATCTTGCACTTGCTGAGCCATAACTTGCTCACTGATGCTCAGTTTGGGTTCGGCCAGGGTCACTTAGCTCATTATAGCCTTGGGACAAAAGAGCTGAATGAGGTGCGAGTGACTGACACTGACTTCAAGGCAGCATTTGACAGAGTGTGGCATCAACGAGCCCTAGCAATGGGAACCAGGGGGAATACCTTCTGCTGGTTGGAATCATACTTGGTACAAAGGAAGATGGTTGGAGGTCAATCGTTTCAGCTCCAAGATATCACTGCGGGTGTTCCTAAGGATTGTGTGCTAGGCCCAGCCATTTTCAGCTACTTCATCAATGACCTCCCTTCCAACGTAAGGTCAGAAGTGGGGATGTTCACAGAAGTTCAGCACCACCCGCGACTCCCCAGACACTGAAGTAATCCATTCCAAATGCAGCAAGACCTGATCAATGTCACACTGAAGTGGATTTAGAATGGTGTCCTCGCTGTCCGCTTTACAGTGAAGCAGTCTGGTAACGGTGTCCTTGCTGTCAGCATTACAGTGAAGCAGTCTGGGAATGGTGTCCTTGCTGTCAGCATTACAGTGAAGCAGTCTGGGAATGGTGTCCTTGCTGTCAGTGTCACAGTGAAGCAGACTGGGAACGGTGTCCTTGCTGTCAGTGTCACAGTGAAGCAGTCTGGGAACAGTGTCCTTGCTGTCAACGTCACAGTGAAGCAGTCTGGGAACGGTGTCCTCACTGTCAGCGTCACAGTGAAGCAGACTGGGAACGGTGTCCTCACTGTCAGCATCACAGTGAAGCAGTCTGGGAACTGTGTCCTTGCTGTCAACGTCACAGTGAAGCAGTCTGGGAACGGTGTCCTCACTGTCAGCGTCACAGTGAAGCGGTGTATTTATTGCACACCCTCACACTTTTCCATTACATAAACTCACTTATACCCATTGTGTGCCCTCACACTTATGCATTACACAGCCTCACACTTATGCAATGCACAGTCTCACACTAAACAATTACACACTCTCACACTTATCAAACACAATCTCATGCTTACTCATTATACGCACTCACACTGAACAAATAAACAACTCGCACTTACCTATTACACACTCGCATATTTACCCATTACACACTCTCATGCTGAACAAAACACATTCTCACACTTACCTATTACATACCCTCACACTTACCTATTCCACAACTTCACACTTACCCGTCACACGCACTCATATTGGCAGAGGGATTGAATTTAAAAGCTGTGTGGTGATGATACAGCTGTACAAAACCTTGGTCAGGCCACATTTGGAGTACTGTGTGCAGTTCTGCTCGTCTCATTTTAGGAAGGATGTGGAAGCTTTGAAAAGGTGGAAAGTTGATTTACCAGGATGTTGCCTGGAATGGAGAGTAGGTCTTACGAGGAAAGGTTGAGGGTGGGAGGCCTTTTCTCATTAGAATGGAGAAGGATGAAGGGTGATGTGACTTAGAACATAGAACATAGAACAGTACAGCACAGAACAGGCCCTTCGGCCCTCGATGTTGTGCCGAGCAATGATCACTCTACTCAAACCCACGTATCCACCCTATACCCGTAACCCAACAACCCCCCCCCTTAACCTTACTTTTTAGGACACTACAGGCAATTTATCATGGCCAATCCACCTAACCCGCACATCTTTGGACTGTGGGAGGAAACCGGAGCACCCGGAGGAAACCCACGCACACACGGGGAGGACGTGCAGACTCCACACAGACAGTGACCCAGCCGGGAATCGAACCTGGGACCCTGGAGCTGTGAAGCATTTATGCTAACCACCATGCTACCGTGCTGTCCCTTGATAGAGGTTTATGTGATGATCAGGGGAATAGATAGAGTAGACAGTCAGAGACTTTTTCCCGGGTGGAACAAACCATTACAAGGGGACTTAAGTTTAAGGTGAATGGTGGAAGATATAGGGGGGGATGTCAGAGGTAGGTTCTTTAACCAGAATGTAGTGGGGGCATGGAATGCACTGCCTGTGGAAGTAGTTGACTCGGAAACATTAGGGACCTTCAAGCGGCTATTGGATAGGTACATGGATTACGGTAGAATGATTGGGTGTAGATTAATTTGTTCTTAATCTAGGACAAAGGTTCGGCACAACATCGTGGGCCGAAGGGCCTGTTCTGTGCTGTATTTTTCTATGTTCTATGTAATACACACCCTCACACTTACCCATTACACACTCTTGCACACACTCACGCTCAACGTTTGCACACAGTCACACTTACTCTTCCCTCAAGGACTTTAGTGAACCACATGGCTTTTTGTGACAACTGACAATGGTTTCATGGTCACCTTCTCTGAATCTCGCTTTTAATTCCATATTTTATTAACTGAATTAAAGTGTTGGGCTTTGAACCCGTATCCTCAAAGCATTAGTCTGAGCCTCTGAATTACCCGTCCAGTAACATGGCCTTCCATGGTTAATACACCACCAGTACTGAGACATACAGGACAGGATCTTCTCAATGATTCCCCTCAGCGTTCTCCTGTTGGAGGAGCCCAGATGTTTCACTGCTTCATAAACACTAACCCCTCTGAAGCAAGGCCAGTCTGGTCGAGTTTAACCCGCTAATGTGGTGCTGTGCTTATTTCATTTTTTGGTCCTGAACCAATACCTTTCTGCTTTTGTAAAAATAGTGTAAATTAATTTTTAAAACTAAACTGTAAGAAACAAGACTTTTGTGAGGTACTTTTCCCACCTCTTCTAATCGCTGATTGGGACAATGCAGGAACTGCGGGTTCCTGAGGTTCCTGTGAGCCTTTTGATAAAGGGCAGTATGAGTGCCTGAACGTGACGCAAGCTCCTAATCTGAGTGTGACAGGCCTCCCAGAATCTCTCCCCAAATAAAAGGGGAGAGACGACAGCAAAGACGCTCCGAACAGTCAATCCAGAGGCAGCTGATGTTCCGAGGACAAGCTGTGTTTGTTCTGCAACGATGGACCTGACTCGAACATTGAACGTTCTCGCTGTCTCAGCCATCCTGCTCTCATCTGCAGATCTCTGTCACTCAGAGGAAGGTAAGACATCAAACTTTCAGGCCAGCAGCACAAACTGCAGTGGAAAAGAAAAATGACCCTTTCTCTTAATGTTTATTCTGCTCTTTCCCGCTGGGCATTCTGAATTTCTTAAACACTGTCTGTGAGCAAGATATGGAGAGTAACCGATGTCAATTCAACATTATTCTCACTCTGCACTGAACCTGTGAAATAACTTAACAGCATCGAACCACTGGACAGCCACTAAGTGCTGAATCATAGAGTGGAGAGAGGGCGTTACTCTGTATCTGACCCCATGTTGTATCTTCCCTGGGAGTGTTTGATGGGGACAGTGTAGAGGGAGCTTTACTCTGTATCTAACCCCGCGCTGTACCTGTCCTGTGAATGTTTGATGGGGACAGTGCAGAGGGAGCTTTACTCAGGGCCGGCTCAAGGCACCAGCAACTCGGGCAGTCGCCCGGGGCGCCATGTGCTAGGGGGCGCCAGAGACTCGGGTCCCGCGCATGCGCAGTTGGGCCGGTGCCAACCAGCGCATGCGCGGTGGCCGCCCTCCACCAGGGCGGCCCCCCCCGGTCCACCCCCCCCCCCCCCGGCTCGGTCCCCCCCCGCCCCCCCTCGGGTCCGCCCCTCCCGCCCCCCCCCTCGGGTCCGCCCCCCCCCCTCGGCCCCGCCCCCCCCCCCAAGGGCGCCGAAGTTCATCTTGCCCGGGGCACCAGCAACCCTAGGGCCGGCGCTGGCTTTACTCTGTATCTAAGCCGTGCTGTACCTGCCCTGGGAGTGTTTGATGGGGACAGTGTAGAGAGAGCTTTACTCTGTATCTAACCCCGTGCTGTACATGTCCTGGGAGTGTTTGATGGGGACAGTGTAGAGGGAGCTTTACTCTGTATCTAAGCCCGTGCTGTACCTGTCCTGGGAGTGTTTGATGGGGACAGTGTAGAGGAAGCTTTACTCTGTATCTAACCCCGTGCTGTACATGTCCTGGGAGTGTTTGATGGGGACAGTGTAGAGGGAGCTTTACTCTGTATCTAACCCCGTGCTGTACATGTCCTGGGAGTGTTTGATGGGGACAGTGTAGAGGGAGCTTTACTTTGTATCTAACCCCGTGCTGTACATGTCCTGGGAGTGTTTGATGGGGACAGTGTAGAGGGAGCTTTACTCTGTATCTAAGCCCGTGCTGTACCTGTCCTGGGAGTGTTTGATGGGGACAGTGTAGAGGGAGCTTTACTCTGTATCTAAGCCGTGCTGTACCTGCCCTGGGAGTGTTTGATGGGGACAGTGTAGAGAGAGCTTTACTCTGTATCTAACCCCGTGCTGTACATGTCCTGGGAGTGTTTGATGGGGACAGTGTAGAGGGAGCTTTACTCTGTATCTAAGCCCGTGCTGTACCTGTCCTGGGAGTGTTTGATGGGGACAGTGTAGAGGGAGCTTTACTCTGTATCTAACCCCGTGCCGTACCTACCCTGGGAGTGTTTGACGGGGACAGTGTAGAGGGAGCTTTACTCTGTATCTAACCCTGTGCTGTAACTGTCTTGGGAGTGTTTGATGGGGACAGTGTAGAGGGAGCTTTACTCTGTATCTAACCCTGTGCTGTACCTGTCTTGGGAGTGTTTGATGGGGACAGTGTAGAGGGAGCTTTACTCTGTATCTAACCCCATGCTGTACCTTTCCTGGGAGTGTTTGATCGGGACCATGTATATTTGGCATTACTCTGTATCTAAGCCTGTGCTGTACCTGTCCTGGGAATGTTTGATGGGGCAGTGTAGAGTTCACAGAATTAAAGAAAAATACAGTGCAGAAAAGGCTCTTCAGCCCATCGAGTCTGCTGCACCGCCACATGAAATGCACCTGATCTGCCATTCCTAATCCCATTGCCAGCACTTGGCCCATAGCCCTTAATGTTAAGACATGCCAAGTTCTCATTCAGGTACTTTTTAAAGGATGTGAGGTGACCCGCCTCTACCACCCTCCCAGGCAATGCGCTCCAGACTGTAAAGTTAGCTTTACTCTGTATCTAACCCCGGGCTGTATCTGTCCTGGGAGTGTTTGATGGGGACAGTGTGTAGGGAGCTTTACTCTGTATCTAACCCCGTGCTGTATCTATCCTGGGAGTGTTTGATGGGGACAGTGTAGAGGGAGCTTTACTCTGTATCTAACCCCGTGCAGTACCTGTCCTGGGAGTGTTTGATTGGGACAGTGTAGAGGGAGCTTTACTCTGTATCTAACCCCGTGCTGTATCTATCCTGGGAGTGTTTGATTGGGACAGTGTAGAGGGAGCTTTACTCTGTATCTAAGCCCGTGCTGTACCTGTCCTGGGAGTGTTTGATGGGGACAGTGTAGAGGGAGCTTTACTCTGTTTCTAACCCCGTGCTGTACCTGTCCTGGGAGTGTTTGATGGGGACAGTGTAGAGGGAGCTTTACTCTGTTTCTAACCCCGTGCAGTACCTGTCCTGGGAGTGTTTGATTGGGACAGTGTGGAGGGAGCTTTACTCTGTATCAAAGCCCGTGCTGTACCTGTCCTGGGAGTGTTTGATGGGGACAGTGTAGAGGGAGCTTTACTCTGTTTCTAACCCCGTGCTGTACTTGTCCTGGGAGTGTTTGATGTGGACAGTATAGAGGGAGCTTTACTCTGTATCTAACCCCGTGCTGTACCTGTCCTGGGAGTGTTTGATGGGGACAGTGTGTAGGGAGCTTTGCTCTGTATCTAACCCCGTGCTGTACCTGTCCTGGCAGTGTTTGATGGGGACAGTGTAGAGGGAGCTTTACTCTGTATCTAACCCCGTGCTGTACCTGTCCTGGGAGTGTTTGATGGGGACAGTGTAGAGGGAGCTTTACTCTGTATCTAACCCCGTGCTGTACCTGTCCTGGGAGTGTTTGATGGGGACAGCGTAGAGGGAGCTTTACTCTGTATCTAACCCTGTGCTGTATCTGTCCTGGGAGTGTTTGATGGGGACAGTGTAGAGGGAGCTTTACTCTGTATCTAACCCTGTGCTGTATCTGTGCTGGGAGTCTTTGATGGGTACAGTGTAAAGGGAGATTTACTCTATTTTTAACCCCGTGCTGTACTTTCCTGTCAGTGTTTGATGGGGACAGTGTAGAGGGAGTGTGGGTGTAGATTCTACAATCCCAGTCATGATTGTTGGAGAATCTGTAGATGTGGTTTGCCACTCTGACCCATGGCTGGGTTTCCCATGGCGATGAGCTCAGCACTGTCTCTGTATCAGTAGAGAAACCTCAGCCTCTGCCCCAATCTCACTCATCAGCAAGTCTGACTCTGATACTACCCGTGCAGTTGAGTTTGGCCAGGTTCCTTTGCTGGATACTCCATGTCTTTGCTGAGCTTGCCCATTCCGGGTCAGAACTCAGGGTCTTCTTCGCAAGGGTTGGCCTCACATACCCTCTTCCGCTGTCGCCGTGTCTTTACAGGTTGGTGGAGTCTTGGTTGGGGGTGGCCTTCAGGTCTCTCTTCTTATACACCCTTCCCTCTTTCTCAGGGCTTTCTGGAAGATTATCTGGCTTCCAGCCAATTAGGCTACCGGGATATGTGTGTGTTTGTGTGTGTGTGTGGGGGGCAGGGGCAACATCCAATAGGATTGCCGATTGTTTATATGGAAGATGCCAGGAGCACCCTGGGTGTCCATCCTTAGGTACCCAGAGTGTTTGTAGCCCTTTCCATATTTCCATATGTGGTAACTGAGCCGCCAGTGAATCTGGACGATGCTGGCAGATACACAAAACAATGTCCTTATTTGACCAAGGTCGAGACCCAGCTTCCAGGACAAGTCCAGGCTTGCCCAGGCTTGCCTCTGGCCACTGTCTGTGTTTAAACATGGCCTGTCCGAATTCCCATCAGGCCTGGCTGCTCAACTGTTGGCTGCTGCCTAAGTTAGATTGTCCAATTCTGTATCTGGCCTAACTTTACAGGCCCTTAGCTACTTGGGCACATGGTGAAAGAGACTTGAGACATATGAAAGATCTGAGCAAAGGAACGGAGCAGGAAATTGTCATTGAAAAGATTGGGGAGTATTAAACATAGCAACCGGTGATTCTAATGTTTCAGTTTCTTTTTGTCTGTATAGAGTTCTCAGGACAAATTGAACTTGGAAGAGGTTTAGCCCTTGATCCTATTCCAACAAAGGTGTCAAACAATCAAAAGTACGTTTTAAACGAATCAGGAAAGTATCACCTAACCAGCAGCATCACCACAGCCCTGACCCCTGCCCTTTATATCATCATCTTTGTCATTGGCCTTCCAACCAATGGGATGGCTGTGTACAATCTCATCACTAAGGTCCAGCGGTTGCCATCCACCATCTTCCTGATCAACCTGGCTGCCGCCGACCTTCTGCTGATCCTGGTGCTGCCGTTCAAGATCTCCTACCACCTCCTGGGCAACGACTGGCTCTTTGGCGAGGGTCTCTGTCGGGCGATGACCGCCTTCTTCTATGGGAACATGTACTGCTCCATCCTGCTGCTCACCTTCATCAGCATCGACAGATACTTCGCTCTGGTGCGTCCATTCCTCTCCAGGCGCTTCAGGGACAATGGGTTTGCTGTTTGTTGTTGTTTGTTGATCTGGTTGATTGTCACAGCCTCCATGATACCGTTTCTCACCCAGCAGCAGACATACCTGATCCAGGACCTGAACGTCACCACCTGCCACGACGTTTTGCCAAGAGAATTGCAGTCCGGTTATTTCTTTTACTACTTTGTGTGTTTAGTTGTGTTCGAGTTCCTTATTCCTTGTTTTGTTACTATATTCTGCTATGTGTCCATAATCAAAAAGCTGATGATCAATGATGACAAATATGCGAAAGCCATAAGAGCCATGGTATTGGTGCTGATCGTGTATTTGGTCTGTTTCACTCCCAGTAACATAATCCTGCTCATCCATCACTCCGAGTATCGGCTGTGGGATAGCAGTGAGCTGTATTTATTCTACATGCTCTGCCTGGTGCTGAGCACCTTCAATAACTGCATCGACCCCTTCATTTACTATTACATCTCGGATGAGTTCAGGGACAAGGTGAGAAGTATAAGATGGCTTAGTAAGGTTACAAAGGGCGCAGGGTCCAAGAAAACACTTATTCACACAGACAGCTCATCAGTATCCAAGGCCATGGCACCCGCAAAGCGTGTTTAAATGGAATGGGAGTGAACGGAAATGTGTGGAAAGGTTTGGATCAGGAGAAACCGAGGGATTCAGAGCAGGAATTTCCTGAGAGCCAAATACAGGAAGATAATCCATCAAAGTAGGGCAAACCCAATTCTGAGCTGAATAAATGGAGAGACAGAATGCATGAGTAAGGAAAGAATTATCGAGGGTCCGGTGAAGTGACAGATTGTGAGCTGTGTCCAGTTTGGGACTGGGCACAGAGTGTGGTCAATGCAAACTAGCCAATATTACACATTGGCGGGGGAGGAGGCTTTATCAGGAGGGGATTTAACAGAGTTCTCAATATTAAGAAAGGTTTTGAGAGGCAGATTGGGAAAGACCATTTTCTCTGGATGGGGAATAAGTGACAAGGGATTGCCTTAAAATGACCACAAAGGCAATAGGAGGAATGTCGTTAGTTGTCGGAGCAAAATCCTGCTGCAGGAAATGGTGAAGCAGAAACCATCCCACCTGCAAACAGAAATATTTGGATCGGAGGACTAGGAGAGAGGGCGGGGCAGATTAGTTTGGGATTGATACAGGGCTATGTGGAGAGAGTTGGAGCAGTGGGATTAATCTGGTATTATTACAGGGCTATGGGTAGAGAGTGGGGCAGTGGGATTAGTTTGGGATTGATACAGGGCTGGGGAGAGAGAGTGGGGCAGTGGGATGAGTTTGGGATTGATACAGGGCTATGTGGAGAGACTGGGGCAGTGGGATTAGTTTGGGATTGATATAGGGCTGGGGAGAGAGAGTGGGCAGAGGGATTAGTTTGGGATTAATACAGGGCTATGGGGAGAGAGAGTGGGGCAGTGGGATTAGTTTGGGATTGATACAGGGCTATGGGGAGAGAGTGGGCCAGTGAGATTAGTTTTGGATTGATACAGGCTATGGGTAGAGGGTTGGGCCATTGAGATTAATTTGGGATTGATACAGAGTTTATGAGGAGACATTGGGGCAGCGGGATTAGTTTGGGATTGATACAGGGCTGTGTGGAGAGTGGGGCAGTGGGATTAGTTTGGGATTGATACAGGGCTATGTGTAGAGAGTGGGGCAGTGGGATTAGTTTGGAATTGATACAGGGCTATGTGGAGAGAGTGGGGCAGTGGGATTAGTTTGGGATTGATACAGAGTTTATGAGGAGAGAGTGGGACAGTGGGATTAGTTTGAGGATTTGGGATTTGCCTACATTTGTGCTGTGATGATTTATAGTTCCAACATTTATATTGATAAATTTCTGTGTAACTCTGTGATGAAATTACTCCAGAATCTGGTCACTCAGTTACTGTGGAAGAAATTATTCTTCCTAATATTTCAAAATGCTTTCTGGAATAATTTTTGGTTTCCCCCAGGTGGTGATCTGAGGTCAATATCTCACCTTCCCTGACACTTCAGAGAGAGACACATGCATCAGTAAACCGGATTCTACATCTAGCAGAGGATCCCCAAACTGCTGGAGCCTCCATTCACTTCAGTCACATCTCAGACTCACTCTCTACTGCTAAAACTAGGGTTATTACTCCAAGTGTCACCACCAAGAACATCTAAACCCCATTCAGCCTCCTCGCTTCTGCTAAATATTAGAGGGTAAATTCCCATGGGAATTCCTCTATTGGAAGGTTTCAGGGAACCCTGGAGTTGTCCTGTAGTAAGCTTCTGAAGCCACTCCTGGTACCATGTGTTGTTCCTCGTGTCTTAATAAAGTTCGTAGTCTCAAATGTGGAGAAGATGCTTTATTGTGAACTCGTTCTCTCTTCAGAGCTTAACTTACGGCTACCTCTAATGCTGGCTGCTTGTGTGTCCGTGTCCTGCTACGAGTTCTGCCTTCCGTGAAGTGTGTCCTCACTTCCTGTCCCGGTGTACTTATAGCTCTCCCGTGCTCCCTCTAGTGTTTGCTCAGTTGTATTGCATCTAGTCAAATCTACGATCACCACACCTGGTTAGATGGAATGTAGTCCTTGACGTCAGCAATGACAAAGCAACTTCTTGTGCATCAGAGTTAATCCCTTGTCTATATCGTAATCCCAAGAGAAGAAACTGAGATTTCTAAGGCGCCTGAAAAATGGCTGAGTTTAAATCACAGCTCAAATAATTTATCGAACTGGTTAGTTACTTTGTCACCAGTATTCTGCTAGCATTATATTTTTACGATTGTATTTACAGTATTGTTGCTATTAATCGGACAGATGATTTATAATTTGATATATTAAAATAAATTTGCTCATTATGCCTTCTCCGTGTAACTTTACTCGATGGAACTCAAATCCTGTTTTGTTTCTTCCTGCTCAGTTTTGCCAGGCTGGTTTCAGAAAATTTTGTTTTCATTTCGGCAAGTTTTAGAACGTAACTGTGTTCAAACCTTCTATGTGGAGTTTTAATGAGCTGCTGTTAATATGTGGGCAACAGAGCTCCCATCAGTGCAGCTAGGGGTCTGAACCATTCTCTTTTTTTTTCAAATGTATTTTATTAAAAACATGCATCAAAACACGTTACAGCGAACAAACACCCCGGGAAACATGCTTTCCTACAATCAACTATACAGTCTGTACAGATGTTTCCTCTGTTTCACCTCCCCCCCCCTCCCCCTTCCCTGCGACAAACAGCCCCTCAAACACAGTCACTAACATCCACCACCTTTCCTCAAACCCCTCTGAAGAGCCCCTTAACTCATACTTTATCTTCTCTAACCGCAGGAAGTCATACAGGTCACCCAACCATGCCACTACCCCAGTGGCGAGGCTGAGCGCCACTCCAGCAAAATTCGCCGCCATGAAATCAGAGAGGCGAAGGCCAAGACATCAGCCTTCCTCTTCTCCATGAGCTCCGGCTTCTCTGAGACCCCAAATATCGCCACCAAAGGGTCCGGGTCCACCTCCTCCTCCACTCTCCTGGCTAAGACCACGAACACCCCCGCCCAGAATCTTCCCAATTTTCGCAACCCCAAAACATGTGCCCATGATTCGCTGGCCCCCGCCCACACCTCTCACACTCATCTGCTACCCCCTGAAAGAACCCACTCATTCTCGCCCGAGTCACATGCACCCTGTGCACCACCTTAAACTGTATCAGGCTCAGCCTCGCAAAAGAGGAGGTCCCGTTTATCCTTCGCAGTGCTTCATTCCATACTCCCCAACTGATCTCCCCTCCCAACTCCACTTCCCATTTCCCCTTGATCTTCACCACCCGCTCGCCTGCTTACTCCCCCAGCCACTTGTATATATCCCCAATTCTTCCCTCCCCTTCCACATCCGGGAGCAGCAATCGCTCCAGCAGGGTGTATGGGTCTGAACCATTTTCATTAGTCGAAAATTATCTGCCCCATGACATTTTCTGAGAAGTGCCTGCATTGAGAGGAAATCCGACAGTCAAAGTTGGCCGTTAGAGGTTAAGGAGGGCAGAAGTAGCCAGGGAAGGTCACGGGCTCATGTCTTGAAGTGGATGGGTCAAGCCAGGTAGTACTATCATTCCAATCCTCTTCTGTGTGACCCCATCAAACATCATCCTGCTCCTCGCTACACCTCACTCATTCTCTCAGCTCAGGCTCACACGGACCAATTGCATTAGTCTGAGAATTCGTGCCCTCTGGTCCGGCGTAAGGTGATTGGCCACATTCAAACATCCTTTCCTTAATATTCTTAGAACATAGAACATAGAACAGTACAGCACAGAACAGGCCCTTCGGCCCCCGACGTTGTGCCGAACAATGACCACCCCACTTAAACCCACGTAACCCGTATACCCGTAACCCAACAATCCCCCCATTAACCTTACACTACGGGCAATTTATCATGTCCAATCCACCTAACTTGCACATCTTTGGACTTCCGTTAAAAAAAATACGCCATTGGGGGTAACAAGTATCGTAGCTCTTTACCTCCCATCGGTGGAAATCCAACAATCCTCTGCAGAGAATGTGACCTCCAAATCTTTTGTTGAGTGAGCATGAGGGATGGGGGGGACCTCCTGCCACAGTTGCGCCTGGGGATCTTCCTATCACTGCTGGATCAGAGATCTTCCTGTCATTGTTCAATCTGGAGAGCTTCCTGTCACTACTAGATCTGGAGAACTTCCTGTCACTGCTAGATCTAGAGAACTTCCTGTCACCGCTAGATCTGGAGAACTTCCTGTCACTGCTAGATCTGGAGAACTTCCTGTCACTGCTAGATCTGGAGAACTTCCTGTCACCGCTAGATCTAGAGAACTTCCTGTCACCGCTAGATCTGGAGAACTTCCTGTCACTGCTAGATCTGGAGAACTTCCTGTCACTGCTAGATCTGGAGAACTTCCTGTCACTGCTAGATCTAGAGAACTTCCTGTCACTGCTAGATCTGGAGAACTTCCTGTCACTGCTAGATCTGGAGAACTTCCTGTCCCTGCTAGATCTGGAGAACTTCCTGTCACTGCTAGATCTGGAGAACTTCCTGTCACTGCTAGATCTGGAGAGCTTCCTGTCACTGCTAGATCTGGAGAACGTCCTGTCACTGCTAGATCTGGAGAACTTCCTGCCACTGCTAGATCTGGAGAACTTCCTGTCACTGCTAAATCTGGAGAACTTCCTGTCACTGCTAAATCTGGAGAACTTCTTGTCACAGGCTTTTTCCCAGGGTAGTGGGGTCAATTACTCAGGGGCATAGATTTAAGGTGCGAGGGGCAAGGTTTAGAGGAGATGTACAAGGCAAGTTTTTTACACAGAGGGTGGTGGGTGCCTGGAACTCACTGCGGAGGAGGTCTTGGAAGCAGACATTTAAGGGGCATCTTGACAAATACATGAAAAGTTTGGGAATAGAGGGATACGGACCCAGGAAGTGTGGAAGATTTTAGTTTAGGAGGGCAGCATGGTCGGCACAGGCCTAGAGGACCGAAGGGCCTGTTCCTGTGCTGTACTTTTCTTTGTTCTTTGTTGCTAATTCGGGAGATCTCCCTGTCACTATTGGATCAGGAAAACTTTATGTCACTGTTGGAACTGGTGTGATTCCACCAATGTTGAATCAGGAGAGTTTCCTGTCACTGTTGGATCTAATGATATTCCTGTCACTGTTGGACCAGGAGATCTTTCAGTCACTGTTGGATCAGGAGACTCTGCTGTTGCTTTTGAATATGGAGATCTTCCTGTCTTTGTTGCATGAGGAGATAACCCTGTCAGATTTGGATCAGGAGAACGTCCTGTCACTGCTGGATCAGACAATCTTCCCATCGCTGTTGAACCAGGATATCTTCCTGTCACGGTGGGATCTGCAGACCTTGCTGTCACTGTTGGATCAGAAGATCTCCCTATCACTCATGTCTCAGATCTTTATGTCACTGTTGTATTTGGAGATCTTTATGTTACTATTGGATCAGGAGATACTCCTGTCAATGTTGCATAAGGAGATCTTCATCTGACTGATGGATCTAGAGATCTTGCTGTCACTGTTGGATCAGGAGATATTCCTGTCACTGTTGGTTCAGGAGATATTCCTGTCGCTATTCGATTTGGAGATCTTCTTGGTTTTTTGTAATGCTTCCATTTAGGGGGCAATTTATCATGGCCAATCTACCTTCCTGGCACATCTTTGGTTTGTGGAGGAGAATGTACAAACTCCACATGGCCAGTGACCCAGGGCTGGGATCGAACCCGGGTACTCAGCGCCGTGAGGCTGCAGGGATGATCACTGCGCCACAATGCCGCCTTTCTGTTACAGCTGTATCTGGAGGACATCCTGTCACTGCTGGATCTTGACCTGTTCCTGTTGCTGTGGATCAGGAGATCTTCTAGTCATTGTTGGTTCAGGAGACCTTCTCATCACTGCTAGATCAGGAGATCTTCTCATCACTGCTAGATCAGGAGATCATCTCATCACTGCTAGATCAGGAGATCATCTCATCACTGCTAGATCAGAAGATCTTCCTGACGCTGCTTAATCAGTGGACATTTCTCTCACTGTTAGATCTGTAGATCCTCCTGACATTGCTGTACCTGGAGATGTTCTTGTCAGTCCTGCATCCTGAGATATTCCTGTTGCTGTTGGATCAGGAGATAGTCTTGCTGTTGTTCGATCAGGAGATATTCCTGTTGTTGGATCAGGAGATATTCCTGTTGTTGGAGCAGGAGATATTCCTGCCACTGTTGGATCAGGAGATATTCCTGTCGCTGTTGGATCAGGAGATATTCCTGTCACTGTTGGATCAGGAGATATTCCTGTCACTGTTGGATCAGGAGATATTCCTGTTGTTGGAGCAGGAGATATTCCTGCCACTGTTGGATCAGGAGATATTCCTGTCGCTGTTGGATCAGGAGATATTCCTGTCACTGTTGGATCAGGAGATATTCCTGTTGTTGTTGGATCAGGAGATATTCCTGTTGTTGGAGCAGGAGATATTCCTGCCACTGTTGGATCAGGAGATAGTCCTGTTGTTGTTGGATCAGGAGATATTCCTGTTGTTGGAGCAGGAGATATTCCTGCCACTGTTGGATCAGGAGATATTCCTGTCGCTGTTGGATCAGGAGATATTCCTGTCACTGTTGGATCAGGAGATATTCCTGTCACTGTTGGATCAGGAGATATTCCTGTTGTTGGAGCAGGAGATATTCCTGTCGCTGTTGGATCAGGAGATATTCCTGTTGCTGTTGGATCAGGAGATATTCCTGTTGCTGTTGGATCAGGAGATATTCCTGTCACTGTTGGATCAGGAGATATTCCTGTCACTGTTGGATCAGGAGATATTCCTGTCGCTGTTGGATCAGGAGATATTCCTGTTGTTGTTGGATCAGGAGATATTCCTGTACTGTTGGATCAGGAGATATTCCTGTTGTTGTTGGATCAGGAGATATTCCTGTTGCTGTTGGATCAGGAGATATTCCTGTTGTTGGAGCAGGAGATATTCCTGCCACTGTTGGATCAGGAGATATTCCTGTCGCTGTTGGATCAGGAGATATTCCTGTCACTGTTGGATCAGGAGATATTCCTGTCACTGTTGGATCAGGAGATATTCCTGTTGTTGGAGCAGGAGATATTCCTGCCACTGTTGGATCAGGAGATATTCCTGTCGCTGTTGGATCAGGAGATATTCCTGTTGCTGTTGGATCAGGAGATATTCCTGTTGCTGTTGGATCAGGAGATATTCCTGTCACTGTTGGATCAGGAGATATTCCTGTCACTGTTGGATCAGGAGATATTCCTGTCGCTGTTGGATCAGGAGATATTCCTGTTGTTGTTGGATCAGGAGATATTCCTGTACTGTTGGATCAGGAGATATTCCTGTCTTTGTTGGATCAGGAGATATTCCTGTTGCTGTTGGATCAGGAGATATTCCTGTTGTTGGATCAGGATATATTCCTGTTGTTGTTGGATCGGGATATATTCCTGTTGTTGTTGGATCAGGGGATATTCCTGTTGTTGTTGGATCAGGAGATATTCCTGTAGTTGGATCAGGAGATATTCCCGTCACTGTTGGATCAGGAGATATTCCTGTCGCTGTTGGATCAGGAGATATTCCTGTTGTTGGACCAGGAGATATTCCTGTTGTTGGATTAGGAGATATTCCTGCTGTTGTTGGATCAGGAGATATTCCTGTTGTTGGATCAGGAGATATTCCTGTTGTTGTTGGATCAGGAGATATTCCTGTTGTTGGATCAGGAGATATTCCTGCTGTTGTTGGATCAGGAGATATTCCTGTCACTGTTGGATCAGGAGATATTCCTGTTGTTGTTGGATCAGGAGATATTCCTGTTGTTGTTGGATCAGGAGATATTCCTGTCGCTGTTGGATCAGGAGATATTCCTGCTGCTGTTGGATCAGGAGATATTCCTGTTGTTGGATTAGGAGATATTCCTGTCGCTGTTGGATCAGGAGATATTCCTGTTGTTGGATCAGGAGATATTCCTGTTGCTGTTGGATCAGGAGATATTCCTGTTGTTGGATTAGGAGATATTCCTGTCGCTGTTGGATCAGGAGATATTCCTGTTGTTGGATCAGGAGATATTCCTGTTGTTGTTGGATCAGGAGATATTCCTGTTGAAGTTGGATCAGGGGATATTCCTGTTGCTGTTGGATCAGGAGATATTCCTGTTGTTGTTGGATCAGGAGATATTCCTGTTGTTGGTTCAGGAGATATTGATACTGGCCTCAATGACCCCCTCCCGCAGAAGCCATTGGATTTCCGACCTGATAAAGGTCCTGTCCTGTGCGCTGTACCGTCTGCTCCTTGTGGTGACGGGCTTACAGTCTGGGGTGAGTCTTGCAAAAAGTGAGGACGGATCGACCTTAAGGGTCGTGAGGCCGCAGACGGTGAGGGGGAGCAGGGGTCCGCCAAATTTTAAAGTCTGGCTTTGGAGATGGCATTGAAAATCCAGGCCGAGTAACAGGGCAGCGCAGAGATGGGGGAGGATGCAGAACCTGAAGTTGCTGAACTCTACGCCCTGGACGGAGAGGTTGGCGACGCAGTACCCCGGATTTGCACGGAATGGGATCCGAAGGCCAGGGAGATTTTCTGGGTGACGGGGAGGACCGGGAGGGAGCAGCGCCTTACCGTAGCAGGGTGGATGAAACTCTCTGTGCTGCCGGAGTCAAAGAGGCAGGTCGTCTCGTGCCCGTTGATCTTTATCGTCATCGTAGCGGACGCGAGCTGAGTGAGAGAGAGGGGAAAGAGAGGGAGCGGACGCGGAAAGAGAGTGAGAGAGAGGGGAAAGAGAGGGAGGGGAGAGAGAGAGAGAAAGAGAGAGGGGGAAAGAGAGAGAGAGGGAGGGGGAGAAAGAGAGGGGGGAGAGAAAGAGAGATAGAGAGAGAGAGAGAAAGGGGAGGAGAGAGAGAAGAGTGAGAGGGGGAGTGAAAGAGAGATAGAGAGAGAGAAAGGAGGGGACAGAGAGGAGAGAGAGAGGGAGAGAGAGAGGGGGGAGAGAGAAAGGGAGAAAAGAGAGAGGGGGTAAAGAGAGAGAGGAAGGGGGAGAGAGAGGGGCAGAGAAAGAGAGAGGAGGAAGAGAAAGAGAAATAGAGAGAGAAAGGGGGAGAGGGAAGTGAGAGAGGTAAGAGAGGGAAGGGGAGAGGAAGAGAGAGAGAGGGGGTGGGTAGAGAAAGAGAAATAGAGAGAGCGAGAAAGGGGGGAGAGAGAGAGGAGAGAGAGGGTAGAGAGGGAGGGGGGAGAGAAAGAGAGATAAAGAGAGAGAATGGGGGAGAGAGAGAGTGGTGATCTACTGTGTGCACCTGTATTAGGGGATGTAAGGTAGGACCTGCACTACAGGTTCGCCGGTAGCCCCTGCCGGCTAGCTCCGCCCACAAGGAGCCGTATAAATATGCATGTCCTCCTCCTGATCAGCCATTTCGCCAGCTGCAGCAGGAGGCCACGCATCTGACTGTAATAAAGCCACAGTTGTACCAATCTGAGTCTTTCGTGCAATTGATCGTCCATCAATTTATTACAGTCAGATTTACTAAGAGATGGATATAAGAATTAAACCAGATTGCCTGCAGCTGGATCCGCACTCGCCCGACGCCAGAAAGGACTTTAATCACTGGCTGGCTTGTTTTGAGGCCTACATCAACGCTGCGACCCCCACGCCAACGGAAGCTCAGAAGATGCAAGTTCTGTACTCCAGGTTGAGCTCCAGCATGTTCCCGTTGATCCAGGACACCCCGAGTTACGCAGAAGCGATGGTACTCCTTAAAGAAAACTAAGTTCAGAAGACAAACACACTCTTCGCAAGGCACGTACTCGCCACTCGCGTACAACTACCCTCTTATCCCACTCGTACGGGACTGTGACTGTCAGGCCATTACGGCCACTGAACATTCCAATCTCCTCATGTGCGACGCATTCGTAATGGGGATTGCGTCGGACCCCATCCAACAACGACTGCTGGAAGGGGCCACACTCGACCTACCGGAGACAAAGGCTTTAGCGCTCTCCATGACGGTCGCATCTCGTAACATCCAGGCCTACCCCGCTCACCGCGCGGCCAACCCGTCCTACCCCTCCTTGACCCCGCAAACGACCCCCCCGGCTGGGACCCTGCCTACTCAATATGCCTGCGCTGCCCGCCAGTCCGTGCACCTTCTGCGGTCAGCAGAAGCACCCCCGCCAGCGCTGCCCAGCCCGTGCCGCCACTTGCAAGTCCTGCAGTAAAAAGGGCCACTTTGAAGCTGTGTGCCAGCCCCGTGCTGTCACCGCTATCGCGCCCTCAATCGCCCCCCTCCCCCTGCCGAACACACAATGGGCGCCGCCATCTTCTCCTCCCAGGGCCAGGTGCATCCAGTGGGCGCCGCCACCCCCCCCTCAGTCCACGTGCGGCCCATTGGCGCCGCCATCTTGCCCCATCCCCGCAACGTGCGCTCCATGGGCGCCGCCATTTTGTTCCCTACAGGACCCCTGGACGCCGCCATCCTGTCTCCCCCATGGGGCTGGAACGCCAGATCTGGGTCGCCGACGCTCTATATCTGAAACCTCGGATGACCACCCGCAGCTCGCCTCGATGACACTGGACCAGTCTCGTCCTCACAACCTGGCCACCGCTTCGACAACGGTGAAAATCAACGGCCACGTGACCTCTTGCCTGCTGGACTCCGGGAGCACCGAAAGCTTCATACACCCAGACATGGTAAGGCGCTGCTCCCTCGCGGTCCACCCCGCCAACCAACGGATCTCCCTGGCCTCCGGATCCCACTCTGTCCTGATCCGAGGGTTCTGCATGGTCAATCTCACTGTCCAGGGCGTAGAATTCAGCGGTTTCCACCTCTATGTCCTCCCCAACCTCTGCGCTGCACTATTGGTGGGACTGGATTTCCAGTGCAACCTCCAGAGCCTCACCCTCAAATTCGGCGGACCCCTACCTCCAATCACCGTTTGCGGCCTTGCGACCCTCAAGGTTGACCCCCCTCCCTCTTTGCCAATCTAACTGCGGATTGCAAGCCCGTCACCACCAGGAGCAGACGGTACAGCACCCAGGACAAGACCTTCATTAGGTCCGAAGTCCAGCGGTTGCTTCGGGAGGGTATTATCGAGGCCAGCAACAGCCCCTCGAGAGCTCAAGTGGTAGTAGTAAAAACGGGGGAGAAACACAGAATAGTTGTGGACTACAGCCAGACCATCAATCGGTACACGCAGCTCGACGCGTACCCCCTCCCTCGCATATCTGAGATGGTCAACCAGATTGCGCAGTACCAGGTCTTCTCAACAATTGACCTGAAATCCGCCTACAACCAGCTCCCCATCCGTAAATCGGACCGTCCCTACACTGCCTTCGAGGCGGACAGTCGGCTCTATCAATTCCTTAGGGTTCCCTTCGGCGTCACTAACAGGGTCTCGGTCTTCCAAAGGGAGATGGACCGAATGGTCGACCGGTACAATTTACGGGCCATGTTTCTGTACCTAGACAATGTCACCATCTGCGCCCATGACCAGCAGGACCACGACGCCAAACTCGCTAAATTCCTCCGCACCGCTACTCTCCTCAATCTTGCAGACAACAAGGAGAAGTGTGTGTTCCGCACGACCCGCCTAGCCATCCTTGGCTATGTAGTCCAAAACGGACTCCTGGGGCCTGATCCCGACCGCAGGTGCCCCATCATGGGGCTTCCCCTTCCCCACTCCCCCAAGGCCCTCAAACACTGCCTGGGGTTCTTCTCCTACTACGCCCAGTGGGTCCCAAACTTTGCGGACAAAGCCCGCCCACTCATACAGTCCACTCAATTCCCCCTTGCGGCCGAGGCACAACAGGCCTTCGCCCAGATCAGAGCAGACATAGCCAAGGCCGGGATGCACGGAGTAGACGAGGCACCTCCCTTTCAAGTAGAAAGCGACGCATCAGACGTCGCCCTCGCCCCCACTCTAAATCAGGCAGGCAGACCCGTGGCAATCTTTTCCCGCACCCTTCATGCCTCTGAAATTCGGCACTCATCCGTCGAAGAAGAGTCCCAAGCTATCGTTGAAGCCGTGCGGCATTGGAGGCCTTCCCTAGCCGGCAGGAGATTCACTCTCCTCACTGACCAACGGTCAGTAGCTTTCATGTTCAACAACACGCAGCGGGGCAAGATCAAAAATGATAAAATCTTGCGGTGGAGAATCGAGCTCTCCACCTATAATTATGAGATTTTGTATCGCCCCGGCAAACTCAACAAGCCCCCGATGCCCTTTCTCGAGGTGCATGTGCCAGCGCACAAGTAGGCCGACTCCGGGACCTGCATGACAGCCTTTGCCACCCGGGGGTCACACAACTGTACCACCTCGTCAAAGCCCGCAATCTGCCCTACTCCGTCGAGGAAGTACGAACAGTCAACAGGGACTGCCAGGTCTGTGCGGAGTGCAAGCCGCACTTCTACCGGCCAGACCGTGTGCGCCTGGTGAAAGCCTCCCGCCCCTTTGAACGCCTCAGCGTGGATTTCAAAGGGCCCCTCCCCTCCACCGACCGCAACACCTACATCCTTAGTGTGGTCGATGAATACTCCAGATTCCCCTTCGCCATCCCATGCCCCGATATGACGTCTGCCACCGTCATCAAGGCCCTCAACACAATCTTCGCTCTGTTCGGATTCCCCGTCTACATCCACAGTGACAGGGGATCCTCGTTCATGAGTGATGAGCTGCGTCAGTTCCTGCTCAACAGGGGTATCGCCTCCAGCAGGACAACCAGCTACAACCCCCGGGGAAACGGGCAGGTGAAGAGGGAGAACGGGATGGTTTGGAGGGCCGTCCAGCTGGCCCTACAGTCCAGAAACCTCCCAGCCTCTCGCTGGCAGGAGGTCCTCCCTGATGCACTACACTCCATCCGGTCACTACTGTGCACCGCCACAAATAACACACCCCATGAACGTCTCTTTGCCTTCCCCAGGAAGTCCACATCCGGGGTGTCGCTCCCGACTTGGCTCGCAGCTCCAGGATCGGCCCTTCTATGTAGGCATGTCCGACTCCACAAGGCGGACCCCTTGGTGGACAGGGTACACTTGCTCCACGCCAACCCCCAGTATGCCTACATGGAGTTCCCCGATGGCCGCCAGGATACGGTCTCGCTCAGGGACCTGGCTCCCTCAGGTTCCACTCCCACACACTCCCCCACCCACATGCCACCCTCCCCTCCCACGGCGCTCCCAACATTAGCCCCAACAGGTCCATCACTCCTTCTCATGCCCACGCAAGAGGACGAGGAAGATTTCGGCACGCTCCTGGAGTCACCCGACTACTGGCCAGCACCAACACTGACAGCACCGACGTCGGCGACACCAGCACCGCCAGCGGCGACATCGCCGCCACCCTATGTCACTCCCAGTGAACCGTCAAACCACCGGATCGGCTTAACCTCCGACGGGCACCGGACCATCAAAATGGACATTTTTTCCCCCTCCCCACTGTAAATTATTTGCAAAACTGTATATAGTTCCACACCACCCCCGCCGGACTCATTTTTAACAGGGGGTGAATGTGGTGAACCACTGTGTGCACCTGTATTAGGGGATGTAAGGTAGGACCTGCACTACAGGTTCGCCGGTAGCCCCTGCCGTCTAGCTCCGCCCACAAGGAGCCGTATAAATATGCGTGTCCTCCTTCTGATCAGCCATTTCGCCAGCTGCAGCAGGAGGCCACGCATCTGACTATAATAAAGCCACAGTTGTACCAATCTGAGTCTTTTGTGCAATTGATCAGGCATCAGAGAGGAGAGAGAGAGAGGGGAGAGAGAGGGGGGAGAGAGAGGGGATGGGGACAGAAAGAGAGAGAGAGGGGGGGGGGAAGAGAGAGAGAGGGGGAGAGAGAGAGGAGGAGATAAAGAGAGCGAGATGGGGGGAAGAGAAAGAGAAATATAGAGAGGGAGAGAGAGGGGGGAGCGTGAGGAGCGTGAGAGAAAATGGTGGGGTAGAGAAAGAGAGAGATGGGGAGAAAGAGAGCGAGGGGGGAGAAAGAGAGATAGGGAGAGAGAGAGAAAGAGGGGAGGGAGAGAGGGGAGAGAGAGAGGGGTGTGTGGGGAAGAGAAAAATGGAGAGAGAGAGAGAGGGGGGAGAGAGAGGGTGAGAGAGAGCAGTGTTGTGTTGGCTTGTGTAGGCTTGAGAGATGAACAGACACTTCCAACACAGATGAAGATTCAACTCAATTTTATTAACTACTTCTAACTAACTAACACACGGTGACTGTGGGTCTAAATGATGCTAACTTAAACTACAGACCTAAACCTTGTCCGAACCAGTTGATTCTCTCAGCGTGTGGTGTGAGTCTGTGCTGGGCTGGATAAGTTGTTGTTACACTCAGAGGCAGCACCCAGAATGAGCGGGAACCGTGGTGCCCTCTGCCATTATAGTTTTTGTATTCTAACTGGTGATTGGCTGCGGTGTTTGTACATGTTGATTGGTCCCTGTGTGTGTCCATCAGTGTGTGTCTGCACCATGATATACTGGTGTATATTATGACAAGCAGGAGGGGACAGTCACACTTGAAAGAACTGACTGACTTTGAGGAGGGGCTGGCAGCACAGAGGGAGAAGGGTGCGGTAGATTCTGAGGGAATGGAGAGTTTGAATTGCAGCCTCCATCCAGTAAGGATCCAGGATGTCAAAGAAACCTCAGAGACGCGTTCTTCCATGCTGGAGGCAGCTCACTCTGTCACTCACGCGCTCCTGTCTCTCTAATAGATACCACCAGGAAGAGGGCAAGGCCCAAGAGTGACAAAGCTCCATCCAGCATGCGCACAAGCCAAGAGAGGAGTGAGGGCATCACTGATGGAGAAAGTGCACCTGTAAAGGCATCGCAGTGGACACCTGCACCCTCCACCAGTCCAGAGACACACACCTGGGTGGGGTACTAGGCCTAGTTTAGTAAGGGTCTCACATTCTATGGTTACTGTATGGGCATGTGCCCGCAGCAGGAGGAGAGAGGGGGGGGGGGGGGGGGGGGGGGGTCCGCCAAGGTCACCGGCAGCCGGAGGTCTGCTGGGGAAGATGTTTCTCCGAGGTCCGAGTCTGATGTTGAGCCTCCAGAATCGGCCTTCCATCTGAGGCAGGGGATGCTGCAAGTGCTGGGGAAAAATCAGGCAGAGACCCTCAACAGAGTGCCACTCGAGTCACATGAGACTATCAGCCTATTGGCAACAAAATGGTGCTGACCTGTGATCCATGGAGGTCACCATAGGGAGGGTGGCGGACTCCATGGAGACACTGGTGCAGCAGATTCTGCTGGAGATGGGTGTAGACCTCGCGGTAGCACAGTGGTTAGCACTGTTGCTTCACAGTTCCACGCTCCCAGGTTCGATTCCCGGGCTTGGGTCACGGAGAGTCTGCACGTTCTCCCCGTGTCTGCGTGGGTTTCCTCCGGGCGCTCCGGTTCCCTCCCACAAGTCCCGAAAGACGTGCTTGTTAGGTGAATTGGACATTCTGAATTCTCCCTCGGTGTACCCGAACAGGCGCCAGAATGTGACAACATAGGGGTGTTCACAGTAACTTCATTGCAATGTTAATGTAACCCGACTTGTGACAATGAAGATTATTATTATGATAGACCTGCACTCCATCGCTGCAGTTACAGGGAAGCTCCACAAGAGGGGGACGGGACACCTCCACCTCTGTCCAGGTGCCCCTTTCCCTCAGGGAGTATGGGAAGGACCCGCAGGCATCCAAAGGGAGGAAGCAACAGCTGGATACTCCCGGAACTTTCACTCAGGACTCTCTGAGGGCGTCTGGCTCTTTGGAATCCACCTCACATGTCACCTTCAGCCTCATCCTCTGACCACAGAGGGATCAACTGCTCCACATCAGGAAAGTCGAAGTAAGGCGGGGAACTCCAGGTTGACAATGTCAGCAATGGATGATGCCCGTTTTAAGAGTAAACCAGGTCTTCCTTCAGAGTAAATTGAGAGCGATGATGTTCATTGAAACTTGTGCTTCAGAGTTTCCCCCCATTTTGAGGGTGCTGCTGGACAGAGAAAGGATCCAGCAGGGTAGAGTGGAAACCTGTGTTTGTACTGAACTATCACAATAAACAGCTGTAAAAACCATCAGAATGTCTTCTGTTGCTTCCTTTGGTAAATGGATATTCACCTCCAATACACATGCCTCAGGTCGCCAGGGAACGGTCGCCATGGTGATCCACGGCAGCAGGACAAACGGATCAGCAGGCCTGTGGATCTGAGATAAAATGTTGGGAAAAGAAAATGAAGGTGTTCTGAATTCACGGTGCGCGATGATTATTACACATAGCACACATTGGTAAATATTACTCACTGTTGCACTGTTATCATGTCTGATGTGGTTTATTTGTGGTAGTCCTTCAGCCTCTGCACATGCCCGCCCTCCCAAATATCCTCCAAGGGGCTGATGGACTTCAATTCAGTCGAGCCGCTGAGTAGTAGTGAACCGACGCTTTTAATAGACTAAAAGTGTGCCAACCTGTAGCTCTTCCCGCACTGCAAGACTGCCCCAGATTGACGGGCTTTATACCCCCTCAGAGGGGCGGAGCTACAGGCGGAGCCAACAGCAGCACCAATAACAACATTGCCACAGTACAACAGCAACAACCAATAACAGAACAGCAATAACAGTAAGTATATACAACAGTGGAGATAATGATGGTAATAGAACAGTAGAACAACAGTGCACATATACACACCAGCCTTAGGTAGCCATACGGGGCTCACCACAGGGCCACCCCATCTCCCCCAGAATTAGGCATGTGCAGGGAGATAAAGGGTTTGTTCCGGGTGCTGGTTGATGGCGATTCACCTGACTAGCTCTGGCTGGTAAGATGTGGATCTTTACTGGGCGAAATTCAGATCTGCATATTTAAATGAGCCGAATAAGACCGTAAGACATAGGAGCAGAATTAGGCCACTTGGCCCATCGAGTCTGCTCCGCCATTCAATCATGGCTGATATTTTTCTCAATCCCCATTCTCCTGCCTTCTCCCCATAACCCCTGATCCCCTTATTAATCAAGAATTTATCAATCTCTGTCTTAAAGATACTCAGTGATTTGGCCTCCACAGCCTTCTGCGGCAAAGAGTTCCACAGATTCACCACCCTCTGGCTGAAGAAATTCCTCCTCATCTCTGTTTTAAAGGATCGTCCCTTTAGTCTGAGATTATGCCCTCTGGTTCTGGTATTTCCTACAGGTGGAAACATCCTCTCCACGTCCACTCTATCCAGGCTTCCCAGTATCCTGTAAGTTTCAATAAGATCCCCCCTCATTTTCTTTTATAAATTTAGAGTGCTCAATTCATTTGTTCCAATTAAGGGGCAATTTAGAGTGGCCAATCCACCTAGCCTGCACATCTTTGGGTTGTGGAGGCGAAACCCACGCAAACACGGGGAGAATGTGCAAACTCCACACGGACAGTGACCCAGAGCCGGGATCGAACCTGGGACCTTGGCGCCGTGAGGCAGCTGTGCTAACTACTGCGCCACTGTGCTGCCCTAAGATTCCCCCCTCATCCATCTAAACTCCGAGTACAGACCCAGAATGCTCAACCATTCCTCATACGACAGGCTCCTCATTGCAAGGATCATTCTTATGAACCTCCTTTGGGCCCTTTCGAAGGCCAGCCACATCTTTCCTTAGATACGTGGCCCCAAACTGCTCACAATATTCCATATGGGGTTTGATCAGAGCTTTATTCGGCCTTAGAAGTACATCCCTGCTCTTGTATTCTAGCCCTCTCAACAGGAATGCGAACATTGCATTTGCCTTTCTAACTGCTGACTGAACCAGCACGTTAACCTGAAGAGAATCTTGAACAAGGATTCCTTTGTGCTTCTCATTTCCAAAGCATTTCCCCATTTAGAAAATAGTCTATGCTTCCATTCCTCCTTCCAATAGATCCTATAGATGCACTATAGAAAGCATCCTATCGGGCTGCATCACAGCCTGGTATGGCAACTGCTTGGCCCAGGACCGCAAGGAACTTCAGAGAGTCGTGAATACCGCCCAGTCCATCACACGAACCTGCCTCCCATCCATTGATTCCATCTACACCTCCCGCTGCCGGGGGAAAGCAGGCAGCATAATCAAGGATCCCTCCCACCCGGCTTACTCACTTTTCCAATTCTTCCATCGGGCAGGAGATTCAGAAGTCTGAGAACACGCACGAACAGACTCAAAAACAGCTTCTTCCCCACTGTCACCAGACTCCTAAATGACCCTCTTATTGACTGACCTCATTAACACTACACCCTGTATGCTTCATCCGATGCCAGTGCTTATGTAGTTACATTGTATATCTTGTGTTGCCCTATTATGTATTCTCATGTATTTTCTTGTCTTTTCTTGAAATTTTGTTTAATTCCCTTTTCTTCCATGTACTGAATGATCTGTTGAGCTGCTTGCAGAAAAATACTTTTCACTGTACCTCGGTACACGTGACAATAAACAAATCCAATCCAATCCAATCCAAAGTGCATAACCTCTCACTTTTCCACATTGTATTCCATCTGCCACTTCTTTGCCCACTTCCTCGCCAGTCCAAGTCCTTCTGCAGCCCCCCTGCTTCCTCAATACTACCTGTCCCTCTCTATGGACGGGATTGTCCAACCCACCCCGCCGGGTCGGAGAATCGGCAGTGGGGGGGGGGGGGGGGGGCAGCATGAATCCCGCCTCGCTGCTCCGATGCCGGCTGCCGAATTCTCTGGCGCCGGTTTTCATGCGGAGGCGGGGATCGCGCCGTGCCGGTCGGGGGCCGTTGGCAGCGGCGCAATTCTCCAGGGCTCGATGGGCCGAGTGGCCACCCGTTTTCGGCCAGTCACGCCGGCGTGCATTAGACATGGTCCATACCGGCGAGACCTGGCTTGGAGGGCGGCTAGCAGAGTCCTCGGGGGTGTGGGGGGGGGGGGGGGCATGGGGGGATCCACGCCCCCACGGTGGCCTGGCCCGTGATCGGGGCTCCCCGATCTGGGGGCAGGCCTGTGCCGCGGGGGCACTCTTTCCCTCCACGCCGGCCTGTGTAAGGCTCCACCATGGCCGGCGCGGAGAAGGAACCCCCTGCGCATGCGCAGGAAACACGGCAGCGGTCGTGCGCATGCGCAGGAAACACGGCAGCGGTCGTGCGCATGCGCAGGAAACACGGCAGCGGTCGTGCGCATGCGCAGGAAACACGGCAGCGGTCGTGCGCATGCACCAACTCGCACTGGCCGGCGGAGGCCCTTTGGCACTAGTTGGTGCGGTGCCAACCCCTCCAGCGCCGGCCGAGCCCCCGAACGTACAGAGGATTCCGCAACTTCCAGGCGGCCCGATGCCGGAGTAGTTCATGTTGATCTTTGCCGCTGGTACGGGCCCCCCCACCGATTGTGGGAGAATCCCGGCCTATATCTTTGTATCAACTGCAAACTTAGCAACAGTGCCTTAAGTTCCTGCTTCCAGATCATGAATGTATATTGTGAAAAGTTGTGGTTCCAGCACAGACCCCTGAGGCACCCCACTAGTCACCAGCTTCCATCCTGAAAAAGACTCCTTATTCCCTCTCTCTGCTTCTGCCAGTCAGCCAATCCTCTAATCGTGCCAGAATCTTACCCTTAACACCATGGGCTCGTATCTTATTTAAGCCTCCTATGCGGCACCTTGCCAAAGGCCTTCTGGAAATCTAAATAGATCACGTCCATTGGTTCTCCTTTGCCCAACTTCCTTGTTACCTCCTCAAAGAACTCCAACAGATCGGGGAAGCATGCTAGCACAAGTGGATAGCACTGTGGCTTCACAACGCCAGGGTCCCAGGTTTGATTCCCTGCTGGGTCACTGTCTGTGCGGAGTCTGCACATTCTCCCCGTGTCTGTGTGGGTTTCCTCCGGGTGCTCCGGTTTCCTCCCACAGTCCAAAGACGTGCAGTTTAGGTGAATTGACCATGATAAATTGCCCTTCGTGGCCAAGTTTAGGAAGGGGTTATTGGGTTACGGGGATAGGGTGGAAGTGAGGGCTTAAGTGGGTCGGTGCAGACTCGATGGGCCGAATGGCCTCCTTCTGCACTATATGTTCTATGTTCTATTTGTCAGACATGAGCTCCCCTTGACAAAGCCGTGCTGACTCAGTCCTGTTTTATAATGGCTCATTTAAATACCTGGATGCCAGATTCACCTGGCACCTGGGACTCACCAGCCGCATCAGTAACACCTCGCCAGGGCACCATTTAATACTTGTCCACACAAATGTAGACCAGCCATAACAGCATTTCAGGAGATCTCACGGGCCATTGGAGACCCCCAGGTGGCCGGGGGACAAGGTAGGGTGGTACCCTGGCACTCCCCCTGGCACCTGAGCACCATGGCACTGCCAGCCTGGCACCCAGGCAGTGCCATCCAGGTACTCCTTTAGGAAGGAAACCTGTCGTCCTGAGCCCGTCAGGCCGACACATGAATCCTGACCCACTGCAATGTTGTTGACATTAAAATGCCCCCAAGTTCCCCACATCCTGTGAACAAATAATGTGCTTTTTTCCTTCCGTTTTCCAGTGGATCTGATCTGTGGATCCTCCCATGCCAAACTCCCAAACAACTGCTCGAGATCTCCACCATGGCCTCTGCATAGCGTAGTTCTCAGCATCCACGGTGTGAGTTAGATTTGAAGTTGAGTCGAATACCTTTACCCCTTCCCCCGTCACCCACACCCTCCCACCCATACATCAACCCCCCCCCCAAAGAAGTTACATTTAACCTCCCCACTGCATTATGTGTTATTGGAGCTCTGTAGCTTTGCTGCTTTGGCTGAGCGCCAATTAGTTCACCTTACTGATGCCCCTACCCGTGGAGGGCCGATCCACTGCCATGTTGCTGCTGTGGTTTCGATCTGCAGCACTGAGCGAAGTGATTCCCACAATAGGGGCTGGTTTAGCTAACTGGGCTAAATCGCTGGCTTTTAAAGCAGACCAAGCAGGCCAGCAGCACAGTTCGATTCCCGTACAGCCTCCCCGGACAGGCGCCGGAATGTGGCGACTAGGGGCTTTTCACAGTAACTTCATTGAAGCCTACTCGTGACAATAAAGCGATTTTCATTTTCATTTGTTGCATCTTTTGCCACATACAAACAAGCTGTTCTGTTCAGAGGGTGCTGGCTGTTGTGTTCTGCTTCTTCATGTAGCATAAGCTGCCTCCTTGATGTATGCTCTGACAAAGGAAGGTTCAGACTTGGAGATAGGTTAACCACATTTATTGAACAGTTAACAATTCTCCTACTTGAGTTCCACTCTCCTGCTGACCTTGCTATAGTAACTCAATCTAACTAACCAGTCTTCTCTAATCCATGCGGTGGGTGTGATGCTTCCTAATCTGCCCCTGTCTCACTGAGTGATGCCTATGGAAAGAGGAAGAGCATGTGTGCCCTGTCCTTTTATATGGGTAGCCCCCTTGTGGTAGTTTCACCTCTGGGTGTGTCTTGACTGCCCATTGGTCGTGTCCTATCTTACTGACCTATTGGTTGAATGTCTGTGTGTCATGATGTCTCTGGTGCTCCCTCTAGTGTTTATTTAGTCTTAGTGTATTTGCATTAACCCCTTGTGTATTTACAGTGATGCATATCACCACACTGGCTACTGCAGTTGGAACAGAACGTCCCTGTACTGCAAATACATCTGTTACCTGCCTAAAATCTCTGCTTCTTTTTTCTGATTGTTTGTTTAACATACAGGTACTGCTTCTAACGTTAGGTCTTTCCCCTGCAGCAGCTGCTTGCAGACTAAGCCACTGTGAATTCCACAAACTATTTGATCTGTGATGAGACAGAGAGTTCCAGACGCACATTTCTTTGCCAATATTTTCAGGGGGCCGTGTGTTCATTCTCTGGTTCATTGAATTGACCGCATGTCATTCAAGGATTATGTTTTTTCTGGGGCACAGATATTCTCAAATTTGTTTAGGATTATTTCAGGATCCTCTTTTTCCTGCTCCGTCTGGAAAACAGACATCTCGGGTTTTTCGACGGCCTGGAGACCCGCTAAGTTTAATAAAGGATAAGCCTGTAGCGTTTTCGCCTTGTCAAACAATGCAGCATGGCAGTAAATACACCCCTCCTTCTCGAACCTTTCACGACTATCTGCAATATTTTCACCAAAGACGAGTGGGTCGATGCAGCAAAGTCCTTGTGCCATACTGCCAACTTCTGACACCATGTAAAGGTTATGGGTTCTTGAATCAGTGACAGCAAGTACTTTCAACAAAGAATAGTTTAGTCACTAGCTTAGCAGTTACTTCAACACTTGTGCCTTGCTCGTACTCCTGGGGATAACTCCCATGGTCCCGGGGATAACTCCTGTGCTCCCGCCACGTCATGCCATTATCATGTGGCCACACGATCTATGATAGAGAAGGCCCCAATTTGTAGAAGGGGCAGTGTGGTGAATGTGTAACCACTATAATTCACACTGTGTCCCTGTGGGCTCCATCTGTGAGCTGTTGCGCGGCTCTGCCCACAGGGGGAGATGAGGAGCATGTATAGGGCTCCGCCCTTGGCTCCATCCCCTTCAGGAAGTATAAGTGCTGCGGTCCTGCGAGTCCGCCCTCAGTTCAGCACAGTTGCAGGCAGGCTCAGTTGTAAGCCGATTAAAGCCACAGTTTACTCCAACTCGTGTCTCTGAGTGAATTGATGGTCGCATCAGGCAGAGAATTGCCTACATCTCCTCCACATGAACACATGCACGGAAAACAATTCATGATCATTTTCTTCCTTTAATAAAGACGAGAGTCTGGACTGTGTCTCTCAGTTGGGTTAAAGCCTGGTCATGGCTGGTGAATAGAAGACCCTGTGCTGATTGGGTGTTAGACAGAGTGAAGCTTCAGCTCAGCTCCCAGGGGCTGTCCAATGCACTTAACCTTAAAGACAGAAGAGATAGAAGCCAGCAAGAGTAGGCCATTTGACTCCTTCAAGGCCCAGAATGGGGGTGGGGGCGGGGGAGGGTGGTGCGCGGGGAGGCCGATGGACCATGTTCACATGTTTTAGGCGTGTCTGAAACTGAAGGGGTTCTGGCAGGGGTTCACGGGCGTAATGTCCGAGGTGTTGGGGGTGAAGGTGGTCCCGGGTCCAGAAATGGTGATATTTGGAGTGTCGGAAGAGCCGGGAGTCCAGGGTGTAGCCATCTGACATGGCCACTTCCAACTAAGCACAGAGCAACTCGCAGAGACTGATGGGTAAAATGGACAAGCCAGGAGTCAGGCAGGCACAGAGCCAGAAATGCATATTTGTCAGCAAAGTCCAGACGGTATCGAAACTCCATCCCATTAGCATGTTAATCAGGCCGATTAGCAGGTGATGGCCCAGCTCCCCCAACACAAAGGACTGGTATTCCAGCAACCGGACATTTCGGCGCCATTCCCTGTTCAAGGGAAATGCAAACAACAGGGTCAATGACCGCCTAAGACACGCCCAGTCATCCAGATCCCCGCCCACTTATTGGCTAAGGAATCGAACGGAGTGATCAGGGATTACCCAATTAGTAAGGCCCAAATCGAAGGACCGCCCAAAAGAGCGCAAAACCTTCCCCCACCCAGAGTATAAAGGAAGAGTTTGCCATACGCTCGCCCTCTTTTGGCCTTGGTACCCCAGTCAAGGTCATCGCCAATCGCAGCAACACCAGAAGCAAGTTTGAGTTCAACGCCCACTATCAGAAGCAAGAGCCCAGCCGAGCAGCAGTTACCCCTTTGAACACAAGAGATCCAGGATTGAACAGCGGCCACTGTTTCCTGACCTAAACCGGGTGCCCGAAGTTAAGTACAGGTTGTCTTAGTAATAGGTGTAGTTAACTATTAGTGTTTATGTTGCATGATTGCTTGTATGTAAATAAAGTACCCTTGATCTTGAACTAACTAACTGGCGTTTGACTCTTTGATCGATAGCCGGTTGAAACTTGTGGTGGTATCATTCGATACCTGGCGACTCTAAGCATTTGGACATAGACAATATAGAAAGGAGGCAAATTCACTGATTTCTCTAATTGGAACAGAGTCCCAGAAAAGACCAAGCAGTAGAGATTAAAATGCACAACAAGGGGGCGAGAGAGGCCGATGTTCTGGCCTTTGCCTCCCTGATAGCCCGGAGACGGATCTTGTTGGAGTAGAGGGACCCAGAGTCACCAAAACCGGAGGGGATAGGGGGTGAGTGACCTGGCGGAATTACTAAGGTTGGAGAAAATCAAGTTCGTCTTAAGAGGGTCAGTAGATGGGTTGGCCCGGAGGTGGAAGCTGTTCATTGACTTCTTCAAGGAGAATTAAGGCATCAGCAGGGAGTGGGGGGGGGGGGGGGGGGGGGGGGGGGAGATACAGGGATTAAAATGGGACAGGTAGGACAGGAGGAGGGGAATGGCAGGGGGGTTGGGGTGTTGGTTAGCTATTTATTTGTTATGATGTTCCTTTTTGTTCTTGCTCTTGTGTTTGTTTGTATTTATTGTTTATACAAATGCCTTAATGAAAACATTTTTAAAGAAGGGTTATGGAGGCCAGGCAATAAAGTGCAGTTGAGACCACAATCAGGTCAGCTATGATCTTATCGAATGGTGGAGCAGGCCTGAGGGGCTGAATAAGCCTACTCCTAATTCTTTCATTCTTTGTGAGCCAGCCCCACAATTCAATATGATCATTGACCGAGCCTCCACTGCTCACCAGTTTGTTGCAATGTAAAGGTGGTCAAACAAGCAAGGGGTTAACGTGGGACTGGAGAATAGTGCCAGCCATGGTATGATGTATAGCGTCACATGGCAGAGTCTCTGGCAAACCAATCTCGAAGTAACACTCTGCAAGTGAGCAGCCTATTTGCATGGAGACAACAGCTCCATGAGTGGTTAGAACTTGGACCTGTAAATAGTTAAAGGGCAGTAATAAAAGGTTCATGTTTAAATATACAATATAGCTCCTCTCTGAGACACCTCCGCAGCTGTGAGGTACACAACTAGAACAACTGGGTAGACCACGCTGAACTCTCTGAGAGGGCAAATTCCTCCTCACCCTATTCTTAAATATTCTGATATTGTGCCTCGAGTTCTGGATTCCCTAACGAGGGAAAATATCCACACAGCATCCGACACCAGGAACGCCCTGAATCTCTTTTCCAATTTCTGCTGTAATTTCAGCAAGGGGAAGATCAACGGGAATCCAATCAGGAAGACCATCATCTCGTTAAGCAGAAAGTTCATAAATGTTGAGATAAAACATTGCAGATTGAGCAGGAAAAAGGACATCTTACCTGGGCCTCGCTAAAGTGTCTGCCCTGTCCTCACTACTGGATGACATGAAATTAAAAAGACAGAATTGAATCTCAGGGGAAAAGGACGAAGGATTTCAGAGTCCTCACCACCCTGGAACGATTGGAACATCTGATTGTCCACATGCTGAAATGGTTAATAATAATAATCTTTATTGTCACAAGTAGGCTCACATTAACACTGTAATGAAGTTACTGTGAAAATCCCTGAGTCACAACATTCCGGCGCCTGTTCGGGTACACAGAGGGAGAATTCAGAAAGTCCAATTCACCTAACAAGCACGTCTTTCGGGATGTGTGGGAGGAAACCGGAGCACCCGGAGGAAAAGCAGACATGGGAGAACGTGTAGACGCCGCACAGACAGTGAACCAAGCCAGGAATCGAACCTGGGACACTGGTGCTGTGACGCCATAGTGCTAACCGCTGTGCTACCGCGCTGCCCACGGTTCCTTACAAGCTGGTGCTAATTTGTCTACATTTAGCAGAGATTGCCAAAGGCCTATCACATCAGGCTCTGCCAAGGGGTGAGGGATGATAGAATTTCACAAGAGGTGATTTGGCCAATCTGCTTCGCCACCTTCACCTGGGGAGTGAGGGGCCGAATGGCCTCTTGCAGCTGCTATTTGTGGAAAACTGTCCCAACCTACGGGGGGGGGGGGGGGGGGGGGGGAGGGAGGAGGTTGTGTCTTAAGTGGGGAACGACCGCACTGAGAAAACAGTGGTCATGGGTCAGTCTCCGTTCCACTTGACGGCAGGCCTCAACTCAACATCTCATCCAAAATATGGCACCTTTGACCCTGCAGCACTCCCTCAGCTACTGCTTTGGGGATATCGGCTCATGTCTCTGGAGTGGACTGTGAAACCATGACCGTGTGACTCAGGGATGAGACATAACCGGGCTGTTGTGGAAAAGTACAACACCAAGGAATTGTATTTTTAACTTGCGTACATGACAGGCGAGCGTCCATTTCCGAGAAATAGCATGTTCATACAAAGGCGAAAGGACAGAGAACAGGAAACTTGCACAAAGTGATAAGATATTCCAGCAATACCACAGAACTAGGCAACCAACAGAACAGCAGCCAAAAAAAAGAAGCTGTCACCCATCAGTCACATGAATTTTTGGTTTCAACCATGTAAGGGATCATAATGTTTGTTTTCCTTAATTTAGTTCGCGAAACCAATCAAGTGATGTGAAATTATTGATCAGCTTGATTGGGTTTTGAGTCTGTCAGTATTAAGGCAGGAGGAAACAATGTGAAAACTGGTGGGAAGATTGAAAAGCGTAAAATGGAAGAGGGAGGCTTCGAAATGCGGCAAATGCGAAGTCTGGCTCACAGCTTTCTTCATTTCTCAACCGAAACGATGAAAGGAATTCCTCTCGAATTACTTTAAATGGGTATAAATTTGCAAATTCCCTCGAGAAATGATTTGCTACACTGTAAGCCAATGGTCTGTGAGGAACTCGAGATTAGGCACAAGATGTCTTGTTTACCACAGGGGAGTGGGAATGCAGAAACTGGACACGTTTCAATGATTTACTCTGTAAATATCCAGCGAGGAACAGCGCGGGAGTTTACAGGCACATTGCAATTTGATGCAGGATAAGTTAATTCCAGAGCTAGGGGATCGGGGAAGTTAACAGAGAGGGAGCAGAGAATAACTTGAGTATTTCAGATGATAAAATGGTAAATGTTCTGGGGTTTGATTTATTCTCTTTCGGATGAGGGGATAAGGAGATTCACTTTGAGTAGAGCCCATGAGATGGATCATGTTGATTCCTTATGAAGAATAAAGGGATTAAGGGTTATGGTGTTCGGGCCGGAAAGTGGAGCTGAGTCCACAATGGATGGACTCATTGAATGGTGGCGCAGGCTCGAGGGGCCAGATGGCCTACTCCTGCTCCTAGTTCTTATGTTCTGAATGGAGTGTTTCTTCATTCAGTCACAGGATTGCTGGCTCGGCCATCCCAAATTGCATGAACATGGCCGTGAGCTGAGCTTTTTTTTTCTGAAAATTTTTGAATTCAATTTTTGATATTTTTACATTTTAAACACACAATATAACACAGGAAAAAAACAACACAAACCTCCAAACCACTCTTTCCCCACAATAACCTCAACCAAACACGCCCCCCCCCCCCCCAACAGCTGATGGTAACCATATGGCACAAATGAAATGTAGGGCAAACATCTTTTGTGGAACCCCTTACTCGCCGCCCCCCCCCCCCACCCCCCTCAAAGCAAATTTCACAGTTTCCTCTCACAAAAACTCCATTAGATCCCTCGGCCTCATTGAGGCACAGAGTGGAGCGACTGACCTCCTCCCCAACAGGACCCGCCTGCGAGCAATCAGCGAGGCAAAGGCGAAAACATCTGCCCCCATCCCCCCCCCCCCCCCCCCCCCGCCCGTCTGCAACTCCGGCAAGTTCGACACCCCGAGTATGGCCCCCAGGGGACTGGGCTCCAAATCAGCTATATGATGCTGAAGAACGACTTCCAAAATTTCTCCAGTTTAGGGCAGGGCCAGAACATATGCCCACGATTTGTCAGGCCCCTCCCACACTGCTCACAAATATCCTCCACCCCCTCAAACAACCGGTTCTCCCTCGACTTTCTTAGGTGCGCTCTGTGTACTACCTGTAGCTGAATCAACCCCAGCCTCGCACACGAGGTTGAGGAATTCACCCTCCGCGGCACTTCACATCACAACCCCTCCTCCAGCGCCATCACCAGCTCCTCCTCCCACTTGGCCTTAAACACCTCCAGAGATGCTATACCTTCCTCCAAAATCCTCCCATAGATCGCCGAGATGACTCCCCCCCGTTCCAGCCCCCTCACCGACAGCAGCCCCTCCAACAACGAGGAGGGCGGTGCCAATGGGAAAGTCAGAAAAAAACGTTTTCACAAAATCCCGCACCGGCATCTACCTGAAACCCTCCTCCCGCAGGATCCCAAACATCTCCCCAAATCCTCCAAACCCGCAAACCACCCTTCTAGAAATCGCTCCTTCATTTCCATCACCCCTCGCTCCTCCCATCCCCGAAACCTAGCATCCACCCTCACTGGCTCAAACCCATGGATCCCTCAGATTGGCATCAAGTTCGACCCAGCCCCTAACTTAAAGTGCTGACGAAATTGCCTCCGTATTTTCAACATGACCTGCACCGGACTCCGAATATTTCCCTGGGGCAAACAGAAGCGGCGTCGTTGCCAGCGTCTGCAACACCGACCCTTTACAACAGCCTGCCTCCAACCTCACCCACAAAGCCTCCACACCCCTGCTCCAGCTCTGCACCTTCTCTACGTTTGCCGCCCAATAATAATACTTCAGTATTGGAAGGGCCAGGCCTTCCAATGTCACCCTCTCTGAAGTACCATCTTCCTAATCCTTGCCACCTAACCTGCCCACACAAACGACAAAGTGAACCGTTCCACCCCCATAAAAAATGTTTTTGGCAAAAAAAAGGGTAGGCACTGAAATAAAAACCAAAACCGCAGCAAAATATTAATCTTTACCGCCCGCACCTCTCCTGTCAATAGTGGAAGGCTGTCCCATCTCAATAAATCTGCTGCTGTGCTTTCTTGGTCATAGTATTGATATGGGTGGACCAGGGCAGATTGTTGGTGATGTGCACATCTAGGAATTTGAAACTGCTAACCATCTCCACCTCGGCCCCGTTGATGCTGACAGGGGTGTGTACAGTACTTTGCTTCCTGATGTCAATGACCAGCTCTTGAGTTTTGATGACATTGAGAGAGAGATTGTTGTCGTTACACCACTCCACTAGGTTCTCTATCTCCCTTCTGTATTCTGACTCGCCGTTGTTCGAGATCAGACCCACTACGGCCATGTCGTCAGAAAACGTGTAGATGGAGTTGGCGCCAAATTTTGCCACACAGTCGTGTGTGTACAGGGAGTAAAGTAGGGGGCTAAGTACGCAGCCTTGCGGGGCCCCAGCATTGAGGACTATCGTGGAGGAAGTGTTGTTGTTTATTCTTACTGATTGTGGTCTCATGGTTGTCCAGTGATGAGTTGCTAGATCTGTTTAAAATCTATCCCATTTAGCACGGTGGTCATACCACACAACATGATGGAGGGTATCCTCAATATGAAGATGGGACTTTGCCTGCACACAAGGATTGTGTGATGGCCGTTCCTATTGATGCTGTCATGGACAGATGCATCTGCAACAGGCAGGTTGGTGAGGATGAGGTCTAGTATGCTTTTCCCTCTTGTTGGTTCCCTCACCACCTGCTGCAGTCCCAGTCTAGCAGCTATGTTTTATCAGACTCGGCCAGCTCGGTCAATAATGGTGCTATTGGGCCACTCTTGGTGATAGACATTGAGGTCCGTTACCCAGGGTACTTTCTGTGTCCTTGCCACCCTCAGTGCTTCTTCTAATTGGTGTCCAACATGGAGGAGTACCAATTCATCATGTTGAGGGTGTTGGGGCATGGTAGTTTGAAGTTAAGCAACAGGATGTTTCCTTGCCCATGTTTGGCCAGGTGCCCTGAGACTTTGAGAATTCCCAGAGCTATTCCCTCTCACCTGACTGTATATCACCTCAACGCCACCTCTGTTGAATCTGTCCTGTCAGTGGTTCAGGGAATACCAGGGATGGTGATGGTGGTATTAGGGAAATTGTTTGTGAGGTACGATTCCGTGTGTTTGACTACATCAGGCTGTTGCTTGACTAGTCTGTTGACAGCTCTCCCAATTTTTGACACAAGCCCCTGGGTGTTTGTAAGGAGGACTTTGCAGGGTCAACAGGGCTGGGTTTGCCTAGTTCGATGACAGGTGGTTTATCTCATTTTAGTTTATAGGCTTGAGTGACTTCTTCGGCCGCCCGAGAGTCAACCACACTGCTGTGGGTCTGGAGTCACATGTCGGCTAGACCAGGTAAGGATGGCAGATTTACTGCCTGTAGTAAACCACTGTTAGTGTATTATATGTATTGTGGTCAACTGTTACTGCACTACATGTATTGTGGTAAACCACTGCCTGATGGCTCCACCTCACCTCGGGCTCAGTATCAAGGTGGCTGACCTCCGGCCCTGCCCCAGTTCGGGATCATAGAATTTCATAGAATTTACAGTGCACAAGGAGGCCATTCGGCCCATCGAGTCTACACCGGCTCTTGGAAAGAGCACCCTATCCAAGGTCAATACCTGCACCCTATCCCCATAACCCAGTAACCCCCACCCAACACTAAGGGCAATTTTGGACACTAAGGGCAATTTAGCATGGCCAATCCACCTAACCTGCACATCTTTGGACTGTGGGAGGAAACCGGAGCACCCGGAGGAAACCCACGCACACACGGGGAGGATGTGTAGACTCCGCACAGACAGTGACCCAAACAGGAATTGAACCTGGGACCCTGGGGTTGTGAAGCAATTGGTCTATCTACAATGCTACCGTGCTGCCCCTTATCCACAATGCTACCACGCTGCCCTCATCAGTGGCCAGGAGGCTTTCTGTTTAGCTTATTAAAGCCACAGTTTTGTTCACTACTCGTCTTGTGTTAATTGATGGCACATCACTGCTCTGCAGGGTATTAGTGAAGCAGATGGACTTTAATGAAAATCCATGATGATTTCATGGCCACCATTACTGAGAATTGCTTCTAATTCTGATTGCTTCTAAGGGGCTGGTTTAGCACAGGGCTAAATCGTTGGCTTTGAAAGCAAGCCAGCAGCACGGTTCAATTCCCGTACCAGCCTCCCCGAACAGGCGCCGGAATGTGGCGACTAGGGGTTTTACACAGTTACTTCATTTGAAGCGTACTCGTGACAATAAGCTATTTGCATTTCATTTCATTATTCCAGATTGTTTTATTCCACCAGCTGCTCTAATGGGATTGAATCCCGTGTTCCCAGAGCATTAGCCTGCGATTCTGGATTTCTGCTCCAGTGACATTACTGCTTTTCTACCGTCACACCATGGTTTGTTCAATCAAATTATCTCTTCTCACTTTGGGCTTTCTGCGGCATTTGGATTCGATCTGCAGAAACTCCACTCCCAGATAATCTCGGTTTGGTTTACAGAATTAAATGTTAGAAAATAATGTTGAGTACCAATGTCTGTGTGCTGTGAACAGCCCAGACTGATAAATATTTCCCAATATGGTGCTCTATTACATTGTGAATTTCTTTCTCATTTCCCCCTAGTGGCCAATCGTCTGCACGCTCTGACTCAATAAAACAGGCATCAAAGAAAATAAATTTTACTTCTTGGAATTTCTGTTTATGTTTCAGTTCTTTCCAATCATTCTTTTTTTTAAAATAATTTTTATTGAAATTTTTACAAAATACAAAATATAAACATCTTAGCTCTATTAACACACAACCGCGGTAACACCCCATGAACAATACCCCCCCCCCCCCCCCCCCCCCCCCCCAGCTTCAAGAGCAACTTCAAACAGAACAAAAAAAAAGAAAAAAGAACAACAACAAAGAAAAAGAACAAAGAGAAAAACCAAAAAAGAGAGAGATAGCACCCTCCACAAACCCATGTGCACAGTTCTCCCTCCCCCCTATCCTTACCCCCCCCCCCCCCCCCCCCCGGGGGTTGCTGCTGCTGTCGGCCTCTTTTCCCCAATCCCGATTCTTAAGTTTTCTGGGCAGGGTTAGATACATAAAAATGCCAATATGTCTTCAGACTCCTGACAGTAAAGAAGCAGGCCTTTTGGCCCATCGGGTTTGTACTGGCCCTCAGAAAGAGCACTCTACCTAGGCCCACTCCTCCCTCCCCACGCCCGCAACCCTGTGTATTTATCATGGCCAATCCGCCTAACCTGCACATCTTTGGACCGTGGGAGGAAACTGGAGCACCCGGAGGAAACTGGTGCAGCCAGGGCGGGAATGTGCAAACCGCACACAGTCACCCAATTCCGGAATCGAACCCTGGTGTTGTGAAGCAGCAGTGCTAACCACTGTGCCACCCTTCCTGATTCTGCCCTATGGCAATTCAATTGGTTACAGATTTTACCATTGTCAGGGGGACTCAGCTGCCAAAAGACAGAATCGTTGCGGTTGGAGATCAAGTTCGCTCTGCTGGGGTCGGTAGAAGCGGTCACTCGGGGGTGGAAACCATTCATCGATTTCTTCAAGGAGGATTGAGGGGTCAGTGAGGGGGGTGAGTTTTGGGTGGGGGGGGGGAATAAGGGGATTAAAAAGTGGAAGGCAGGAGGGTTGGGGTTGTTTGTTGGGTTGATGTGATGGTCTTCTGATGCTCTTTTGTTGTTCTTTTGATTTTTATATTTTGTTGTAAAGCCTTGAATAAAAATATTAAAATAAAAGAAATCCAAATGGTTTCGGGACTTGTATCAGATGCTGTGTTAATGAGGAATATTTAGCGTACAGCGACTCTCCCTTGGCATTCTAACACCGCTGGTCAAAGATGCACCCTAGGTGATAAGAGAAACGTAACAGAATGGGGACAAAGGACAGATCAAAATCCTCCTCCAATTTTTCGATTGTAGACACTTGCAGAAAGAATGTTCATAATTTGAACCCTGCCTTTAGTGCCCATCTCGATGCAAATCCTCACAGGAAGACAGAATATAAGAGATAACCCGTATCGAGTTGACCAGTGGTGTTTACACAGCTTGAGATCATTCATCAGCACCATGACTTTCCAATTTCCTCCCCCCTCCTCCAGCTGAGAGCATTGTGCATTATCGACTGAGAAACTGTGTGCACGGGGGACTTGGAGGAAAAGCTGAGTGAAATGTATTATAATCTGCTTCTCCTGCTTACTCTCACTACCTTCAGGAGCAGAGTAGCAGTTTGTTATAGCCTGGAGTATGATGGTAAGAATTTTCCATTTCCATTCCCGTCACTATACGACAAACGACCTCAGCAAATGCAGCAGCTGAATTTGGGGGATGTTAGTTGCTGTTGTGTTTTGTGCGGCGGGAGAGGAATGTCTGGTCTGAATCAGGCCTTTCATCGGAGTAAATAATTTCAACGCAACCACTGTTAATAGTGGATAGGGAGGACATTTCAGTGTTTTCGACAGGAGGAGAGAAACAGTTGACAGCTGAGGAGAGGATGAGTGATGGATGGGGGGGGGGAGGTTAGAGAAAGAGGCTTTTTATTAGAAACGTCTGGAATCTGGTAAAGAGGGACCTCAGACCGAGGGGCTAGGGAGTGGAGGGTGAAGGGGTGGCTCCAGAGGGGTCTGCTTCACTTGGTGGCTCCAACACGGTATCACGTTTCCAACATTGACAACTGGGGAATAGAGAGTGGGGGTGAGAGGGGGAGAGAGTGGGGGTATGAGTGGGTGTGGTTCAAATTGATTTGTTTATTGTCGCGTGGACTGAGGTACAGTGAAAAGTATTGTTCTGCGGGCAGCTCAAACAGAACTTTCCGCACAGGGAAAGAAAATACATAATAGGGGAAACATAAAATACACAGGGCTGGATTCCCTCAAAATGGGACTGTGTCCCCACGCCGGCGTAGAAATGTTAGAATTTTACTCCTGAGATTCCTGGAATAAAGATCAGCTAACTCAATGCCGCGCAGGGTGCTAACAGGGACCCGGAGTAATTCACGCAGCTTTAGCTCCGGATACGGATCCCCGCGCTTCTGGTTTGGAGTCAGCGCATGCGCAAGGCGGCGGACTCCAGCGACTGCACCGAGCTCCATGGCAGACAAGGACCGCGGAGCAACACACAAAAATTAGCCCCCCCAATCGGCCGCACGGCCAAGCATCCAACCGCCCAGATCTAACCCCCGGTCGCCTATAAGGCCGCCCCGGTGTCCGATCCCCACCCCCACCCCCACCGGGTGGTCGCGGACTGAATCCGCAGCCACCACACCAGCACCCCGACCGGCGAGAGGTGGTTGTTTCTACGCCGTCGGGAACTGGGCCGGTCGGGAGCGGAGGAACGTTGGGCAGGCCTCTGTCAATGGGCCCCCAGACGCACGGAGTACTCCGCGATCACGCTGATTCCTGAGTCCTGGAGAATTGCCGGACCAGGGCTGGGCACAATTTCGCCGTGGAACTGGATTCTCCACCCCCACCGCCGAATGCGATTCTGGCACGGAGCTGCGGAGAAGCCAGCCCACAATGCCCATAAAATACACGTGTAAATACATGGTAGCACAGTGGTTAGCACTGTTGCTGCACGGCACCAGGGTCCCGGGTTCGATTCTCGGCTTCGGTCACAGTCTGTGCGGAGTTTGCACTTTCTCCCCGTGTCTGTGTGGGTTTCCTCCGGGTGCTCCGGTTTCCTCCCACAAGTCCCGAAAGACGTGCTGTTAGGTGAATTGGATATTTTGAATTCCCCCTCTGTGCATCCGAACAGGCGCCGGAATGTGGCGACTAAGGGATTTTCACAGTAACTTCATTACAGTGTTAATGTAAGCCTACTTGTGACAATAATAAAGATTAAATTAAATTAAAAATACATAGACACAGACATCGGGTGAAACATACAGGAGTGTAGTACGACGCAGTGGAGAAGATATGTGAATAGATCAGGTCAGTCCACAAAAGGACCGTTTAGGAGTCTGGTAACAGTGGGGAAGAAGCTGTTTTTTGAATCTGTTAGTGCGTGTTCTCAGACTTTTGTATCTCCTGCCCGATGGAAGAAGGTGGGAGTGAGGGTGTAGAACTGTAGTGTGTGACTGTGATGCAGTTTGAGGGGAATGACAGTATCTTCAAGTCAATCTTTTTGGAATTGGGTTTGATGGAGTTGATGATAAGGCAGCACCTTGTCCCAGGGAGTAACCCCAGGAGGCAATGTGTGAAGGCTGGAAACAGTCTGCCCAGGGAGAGGTTTTGAGAATATTACACAATGAAGTGAGGGAGAACAGGGGAAAGAAATAGAATAAGAACGAGCAATTGTTTAAGTAGGATTCTAGGATGGTGATAAATCAACCATGGTTGACCAGGGGAGTGAAGGATAGTATTAAACTGAACGAAAAAATATAATGTGGCAACCCAACAGGTTTTGGAAAATATTCTGTGGGGTTTATCGCGTGTGGTGGTTTATTTGGTCAGGGGGCACGACAGAGAATGAACACCTGAGCAATCTGGATGAGGCGCTCGGCCACTTAGCAGAGACGGGGTCCACCTCAAGAGAGAGAAGTGTGTTTTTCACGCCAAAGAGGTCTTCTACCTGGGGTATCGTGTAGACCCAAAGGAGAAAACGTTACCTGCCATCAAACAAGTCCCCACACCGGAAACCACAACCAAATTGCGATAGTTTCTGGGACCACTAAACTACTACGGCAAATTTATCCCGGGCCTCGCAGCCCCCCTGCACGCCCTGCTTAAAAAAAATCAGGAATGGCGCGGAGAGCGCTGGAGGAAGAGGTGTTTGTTAAACTGAAACGTCAGATTACTTCATCTGGTCTGCTGACACACTACAATCCCACCAAATCACTCCTAGTCACGTGCAATTCCTCACCATATGGCATCAGTGCCGTTCTGTCACATCGGATGGACAATGATAGGGAGTGGCCGGTTGCACTCACCTCCAGAACACTGGCTGCAGCTGAACGCAATTAAGCGCAAATCGAGAATGAAGGTCCGGCCGTGGTCTTTGCTCCTGGCAAACCCTACCTCCAAATACAGACCCCTCACCTTGACCAGCCCCACTTCCCTCCACCTCCTGTATATACTATCCATCCCGCCCCTCCCCCCCCCACCGGCTGAAACCCATGATTCTCGCACAGCGGCGTTAACACCGGCATCCCTTCCACCCTAAAATGCCTCCTCAACTGATTCCAAATCTTCACCCTGGACTGCACCACGGGGCTCCTTGAATACCTACTCGGAGCCATTGGCAATGCTGCCGCCACCGTAGCCCTCAAACTAGACCCCTTACAAGATTCCTCCTCCATCCAAACCCACTCTACCCCTTCTCCTTCCCACCATCGCTGCACCAAATGGGGACACGGTGAGGCCGGTAGACGCGTCCTAATTATAAAAGCCCGATCCAAGTGGGAGGCGAACAGAGACGCCCCGACTGGGATCTGTGAAAACCTATAAATAGTTACTTGTACGATAAATAACCAGTTTTTTTCAGCCTCTCGTGTGGACTCCTCTGTAGTGAATCTTTGGAATTCCCTGTCCCAGGGGGATATGGAAGCTCCGTCATTGAGTTTGTTCAAAACTTAGATCAGTAACTTTCTACGTATTGATTCTACGTATTGATATATCAGAGGATATGGAGGGGTGCTGGAGTGGATCAGCCATGATCTCATTGAGTGACAGAGCAGGGTCAAAGGGCTGAATGGCCTTCTCCTGCTGCAATTTGGGGCTGGTTTAGCACAGGGCTAAATAACTGGCTTTGAAAGCAGACCAAGGCAAGCCAGCAGCGCGGGTTCAATTCCCGTACCAGCCTCCCCGAACAGGCGCCGGAATGTGGCGACTAGGGGCTTTTCACAGTGACTTCATTTGAAGCCTCCTTGTGGCAATAAGCGATATTCATTTCATTTCATTTTCATTTTCAATTTATGATGTGCCTAATACACAAGATACCAACACTTCTACAAGTCAGGATTGCCTGTGTGATAAATAGCACATTGTTTAGCACGGTTGCTTCACAGCGGCAGGGTCCCAGGTTCAATTCCCAGTTTGAGTCACTGTGTGTATGCAATGTACTTTTTGATTAACAATAGCTGTTCAATCTTTATAACATCTGTTTGCTGAGCAATCCTGTAGAAAAGCTTCAAATAAACCAACCCTACATTCAATTTTCCAGTCCTGTGCGAGATTGGTAAATTCCTATTAGGGAAAAATGAGAATGATGCTGATGTAGAAAATCAGGTGACAGTGCATGTACTACAGTGGGTGATTTATCATAGAATTTATAGATATCATAGAATTTACAGAGCAGAAGGAGGCCATTCGGCCCATCAGGTCTGCACCGGCTCTTGGAAAGAGCACCCTACCCAAGGTCAACACCTCCACCTGATCCCCATAACCCAGTAACCCCACCTAACACTAAGGGCAATTTTGGACACTAAGGGCAATTTATCATGGCCAATCCACCTAACCTGCACATCTTTGGACTGTGGGAGGAAACCGGAGCACCCGGAGGAAACCCACGCACACACAGGGAGGACGTGCAGACTCCACACAGAGTGACCCAAGCCGGAATCGAACCTGGGACCCTGGAGGAGCTGTGAAGCAATTGTGCTATCCACAAGGCTACCGTGCTGCCGTTTAGCCCCTGACTGGAACATCTAGACCACTGCCCTGTTTCATTCCTTTCAGAGAGGAAATCTTTATCGCAAACGTTTAGGTGTGATCTGAACCCAGGAGCTCAAAGTGGAAGGATTGGAGTATACGGACCACACCATCAAATGAAGACTTTCATCAATACCACACTTCTCACAAGCACCCCAATTTTCAAAGTGCTTTAGAGGCAAAGAGGTCCTTCTTAAAATGTAGTCGTTGTTGCGGTTATCTGTTTCATATAACGTGGATTGAGGGATAAATATTATTTTGGACACTGGGCCGAACTCTCTTGCTCTTCATAATAATGACCATGGGATCTTTTACACCTCACTAAGAGGGCAGATGGACCATCAGTTTGGACGTGACCAAGAACAGCACCCCCTTCAGTACAGCCCTGGCACATCAGCTTAGAACTTTGTGTTCAAGCCCTGGAGTGTTATTTGATGCTGTCACCTTGAGATGCTACTCAGTGAGCCACATCAGATGCTCATAATGCTGTGTGAAATCCCTTTGGTTCAGACTGGGGCGGGTGACACCTTTCCTTTCAAAGGTGATATTAGGGTTAAACATTCCTGGTTCTGGGACATGCTGGTTAAATCAGGTTGTTGGATAGAATCAGTTCTGTATTTTAACCCGGAAAGGCTGAGATTATTGTCAATGGGGAAAGCAAACCTATTGCTGCTCCAGAACCCCAGATATGTGTTAAAATCCAGAACAGGCTCGGGACTGAAAAGGAATATTTTCATAGAGTATATCATTGCAAAATTCTGGATCTTGGCAAGTGAGGCCTGGGGCAGGAAATCACACTTACACAATTCTTCTGAATGTTGGGATATTGTAAAAATCAAACTTCATACGTTTCCTGCAGATAATGTCCAAAGCAAATAGACCTGTGTGTTTAACATCTCAAAACATGTAATGAACAAAAGAAAATTTGTGTTTCTGTCCTGACTCTCATATTTCTTTTCAACGTGAAGGATGTTGGTACTGCGATCAATTGAAGATATGTCTGCATTATGCGCCAGGATTTCAGAATCAAACGCTCCCTGGAGGGGTGCAGCGGGGAGGGGGGGGGGGGGGGGGGGGTTAGATACAGAGTAAAGCTCCCTCTACACTGTCCCCATCAAACACTCCCAGGACAGGTACAGCACGGGGTTCGATACAGAGTAAAGCTCCCTCTACACTGTCCCCATCAAACACTCCCAGGACAGGTACAGCACGGGGTTAGATACAGAGTAAAGCTCCCTCTACACTGTCCCCATCAAACACTCCCAGGACAGGTACAGCATGGGGTTAGGTACAGAGTAAAGCTCCCTCTACACTGTCCCCATCAAACACTCCCAGGACAGGTACAGCACAGGGTTAGATACAGAGTAAAGCTCCCTCTACACTGTCCCCATCAAACACTCCCAGGACAGGTACAGCACGGGGTTAGATACAGAGTAAAGCTCCCTCTACACTGTCCACATCAAACACTCACAGGACAGGTACAGCACAGAGTTAGATACAGAGTAAAGCTCCCTCTACACTGTCCCCATCAAACACTCCCAGGACAGGTACAGCATGGGGTTAGGTACAGAGTAAAGCTCCCTCTACACTGTCCCCATCAAACACTCCCAGGACAGGTACAGCACAGGGTTAGATACAGAGTAAAGCTCCCTCTACACTGTCTCCATCAAACACTCCCAGGACAGGTACAGCACGGGGTTAGATACAGAGTAAAGCTCCCTCTACACTGTCCACATCAAACACTCACAGGACAGGTACAGCACAGGGTTAGATACAGAGTAAAGCTCCCTCTACACTGTCCCCATCAAACACTCCCAGGACAGGTACAGCATGGGTTAGGTACAGAGTAAAGCTCCCTCTACACTGTCCCCATCACACATGCCCAGGGCTGGTACAGCAGGTGGTTAGATACAGAGTAAAGCTTCCTTCACACTGTACCCATCAAACACTCCCAGGACAGGTACAGCACAGGATTAGATAGAGTAAAACTCCCTCAACCCAGTCCCCATCAAACACTCCCAGGACAGGTACAGCTCAGGATTAGATACAGAGTAAAGCTTCCTCTACCCTGTCCACATCAAACACACCCAGGACAGGTACAGCACGGGGTTAGAGACAGAGTAAAGCTCCCTCTGCACTGTCCCCATCAAACACTCCCAGGACAGGGGCAGCACTGGGTTAGATACAGAGTAAAGCTCCCTTTACCCTGTCCCCATCAAACACTCCCAGGACAGGTACAGCACGGGGTTAGATACAGAGTAACGCTCCCTCAACACTGACCCATCAAACACTCCCAGGGCAGGTACAGCACGGGGTTAGATACAGAGTAAAACTCCTTCTGCACTGTCCCCATCAAACACTCCCAAGGCAGATACTTTGAAACATTCTGGGATTTGGACCAGAAAATAGGACAAATGATTATCTTTTTGGGAAATCTGTGAAAGATACAATGGGCTGAATGGGCTGATTTTGAGATGTAAAACATTTTGAATCTGTCTTTTAAAATTCGAATACAGTCACAAATTCAATAATATGTTCATCTCTTTATTCTTTCTATTTTCTGGTTTAGATTACAGTGATAATTCCAGTGATGATTCACCGAACAACCCAGCTATGGGTCAAGCCCCAGACATAAGGAGCTTTGCTGGTGTGACTCTGTACTTGAATGGCTCGAATGAGACAATCATGACTGTGGGTGAGAGAGCCAAAGGCTTCTTGACTGGCCCCATCAGCACAGCTATCATCCCAGCTTTTTTTATCCTAGTCTTTGTCATTGGGCTGCCAGCCAATGGGCTGGCGCTGTGGATCATGGCAACCAAAATCAGGAAGTTGCCTTCCACCATCTTCCTGATCAACCTGGCCACCGCCGACCTTCTGCTGATCCTGGTGCTGCCGTTCAAGATCTCCTACCACCTCCTGGGCAACGACTGGCTCTTTGGCGAGGGTCTCTGTCGGGTGATGACTGCCTTCTTCTACGGGAACATGTACTGCTCCATCCTGCTGCTCACCTTCATCAGCATCGACAGATACTTTGCTCTGGTCCATCCATTCCTCTCCAAGCGCTTCAGGGACAATAGATTTGCTGTCTGCGGTTGTTCTGTGATTTGGGTCTTTGCAGTGCTCCTCGTGTTTCCATTCCTTTTTGAGGATCAGCTATACACAGTCCAGGACTTGAACATCACCACTTGTCACGACGTGTTACAACCAGGAGAGCTGGCTGCGTATTTCTTCTATTACTTTACGTGTCTGGTTATTGTGGGATTTCTGATTCCATGTTGTATTACCGTCTTCTGCTATGGGTCTGTAATCCAGGCATTGATTCTTACTGAAAAGAGGTACATTCGAGCTGCTATTGTAACGGCTTTAATCCTGCTGGTGTATGTCGTGTGTTTCACTCCGAGCAATATCACCTTACTAATTCACTACTCTGAGTATCGTCTCACTAAGGACAGCGATCTCTATATTTATTACATGGTCTGCCTGGTTCTCAGCAGTTCCAGCAGTTGCATCGACCCCTTCATTTACTACTACCTTTCGGATGAATTTCGATTCAAAGTAAGGCAGGTGATTTTCTGTCAGAAAGGAAAAGGCAGAGAACTCTCCGGGAAAACATCCCAAGAACTTCTTCGCACGACCATGACCCACACCCACTGAGCGGGGGTGTCAATGAGGGGGGCCCGTCCGATTTAGTGCCGGACCTGCAGAAATCTCCCAAAGATGACCTGCTGATTGTGGACATGTGTAAATTGAGAAATTGTTTTCACTCCATTCCAGTTCAATAAGCGCAAGACTGAGTGAAGCCCAACATCTGGCTGTTGAAATGAAGTTGGGAAATTCAACTTTCCACAATATCATCAGATTGGAATTATGAAAATAAAAACGTGTTTCTGTTAAGTTTTCTGGAAGCTTACCCAGCTAGAGTTAGGCCGTAAAGGACGGAAGGACAACAAGCCTCCTGGCACAACAAAAGGTTAGGTGGGGTTACTGGATTACGTGGAAAGGTTGAAGTGTGGACTTAAATGGGGTGCTCTTTCCAAGAGCCGGTGCATACTCGATGGGCCGAATGGCCTCCTTCTGTACTGTAAATTCTATGATTCTATAAGCGTTGGTGTTTACCCATGTCCCACCACCTTCACAAATCCCTCCTTCAATCACTCATTTCAATTATCTATCTCACAGCCTCAACAACCCTCTGGCATGTCTTTCTGTTCTCCTTAGAACTCCTACAGTGCAGAAGGAGGCCATCGAACCTGCCACGACCCTTCGAAAGAGCATTCTAACTAGGCCCACTCCCCCGCCCTATTCCCGTCACCCAACCTAACCTGCACATCACCGGACACTGAGGGGCAATTCCGAGTGGCCAATCCCACCTGACCTGCGCATCTTTGGATTGTGGGCAGAAACCGGAGCACCCGGCGGAAACCCACGCAGTCACGGGAAGAATGTGCAAACTCCACAGAGATAGTCATCTGAGGCCGGAATCAAACCCTGGGTCCCTGGCGCTGTGAGGCAGCCGTAAATCAGCCATAAATCTCTTCCATTTAACGTAACCCCGATGCTCCCATGTTCTTTCAGACACTGGAAACAATCTGTTTGCATCCATCCTGTGTCATACCTTCAAAGTATTAAATATATCTGGCCGGATGGCGGTGCAGTGGTTAGCACTGTCTAACAGTCACTGCCTCACGGTGCTGAGGTCCCAGGTTCGATCCCGGCCCCTGAGTCACTGTCCGTGTGGAGTTTGCACATGCTCCCCGTGTTTGGGAAGGTTTCACCAAAAATGTGCAGGGTATCTGAATGACCATGCTAGATTGCCCCTTGATGGGGAAAAAAATTATTGGGTACTCTGAAAAAGTTTTTTAAAAGTTTGAAACATTTCTATCGACTTAGTCCTGTAATCTCTGCTCTCACAAAAGCTGTGTTAATATTTCTTACTGATTGGTTTTATTTTCATGGATCTGCGGGGGGTGGGGGGGGGGGAGGGTGTTACACTGTATAAATCCTACATTAGAACCCCCACCCCCAAGATACATTCAGATCAGCAGCTTAAGGAAGATGATCATTTATGGGCAGATGTGTTCCATGGTACCCGTACATCAGCGCTCAGCGCAAACGAACTGAACATCTCTGTGAAAGCGAATGAATGGTGAGCGAAAGTACTAAAGTCTTCAGTATTCTCATCTGACTATAACCAGGAGATGACTGAAAAGCTGTTCCTGAGCGTCTTAGGCTTTTAAACTCAGGATCTGCCGCTCTGGCATCTTTGCTTACTATCTGCAGCGAAATGCCTGGAGCCAGTTACGCAAGCCTCAGCAAGCCCACTGCTGGAATAAAATTCTCCAGGTTCAACGGTGGAAACACAGCGAGATTTCTAGACGTTTCCCTCCAATCGGGAAGTTTGGTAATGTTTCTTAATCGTCCCCTAAATCATCGGGGTGACAGCGAGACATCAAGGATCCTTGTGGGACCAGAAGGAAACATCAGGGGCGAAATTCACCGAAGTCCATCGTGACTCCCTTGACTGGCGGGCAAAATCGGCGCTGGTGACTCAGGCGTCGGGGCCCGCTTATCAGCCCGAAATCTCCCGTCCCGAAAGGGCCATCAGCGGAGTGACGCTGTACGCGTCAGCTTCACCCGCTGCGGAAGTGGCGCGTCAGTTGACGTCGGGCGACATCATCAACGCCGCCCGGCGAAACATGATATAAATAGCGCCCCCACCCCCCCCCCCACCCCAACCCCGACCCCCCCCCCACCCCAACCACTTCCACAACCCCCACCCCCCCACCACCCCCCCCAACCCCCACCCCCACCCCCCCCAACTACCACCCCCCCCCACCCCCACCCCCCACCACCACCACCCCTACCCCCGGCACTCGAAGTAATTGATTTCACTCTCTCTCTTCACAAACCCCCCCCACCCCCAACAACCCCCCCCACCCCCACCCCCCACCCACCACCACCACCCCCAACCCCCCCAACCCCCCCCCCAACCCCCCCCCCACTCACTCCCCCCCAACCCCCCCAACCCCCAACCCCCCGAGCCCCCCGAACCCCCCGGCACTCAAAGTAAGTGATTTCACTCTCTCTCTTCACAAACCCCTCCCCCCAACCCACCGGCACTCAAAGTAAGTGATTTATCTCTCTCTCTTCCCAACACCCACCCAAACCCCTTATAACCGCCGTTATAAACCAACTTTGATTTTCGCCGACGTGACCCATGGCCACGTCGGCGGGACTTCGGCCCATCCGGGCCGGAGAATAATTAAGCCTCGAAAAACAATGGCATCCCGCCGGCGCCAGCCGTTCTCCGTGGCGGGCGGCGGGATTTGAAGAACGCCGTTTTATGGCGGGTGGGAGAATTTTGAACATGGCGGGAGCGGGATTATCGGCGCCCCCGGGCGATTCTCCGACCCTGCGTGGGGTTGGAGAATTTCGCCCCAGAGATCTGCAGGGTTTGTGGGAGAAATGCCAGTTTATTACTGACTGGAAAAGTAGTCTCTGACATCAGGAACATTTTCTATCTGCACAGCCTGAACACACGGAAACTCATGTTAAAGTATTGTGTGGAATTCGCAGTGTGCTGTAAAGGAGTAAGTGTGCCATTGTGTGGTGTTATTCAACACTGCGGATTCAGCCTGGTTACGCGCCAGGAGAGATTACCATTTGGCTGCAGGGAGCATGTGTCAGAAATTGGGAATGAACTCCGGAATGATTCATTTTCTGGAGGATATGAGCAGGATGCACCAATGGTGATCATTGCAATCTAAGCAAACTGGCCAGTGATTTCAGTAAAATCAGAGAGTGTAAAACCAATTGAATCCCACCAAGAAGCTGGATAAAATGGTGAAACAGTTATTCAAATGTTCGGTCTCCCCACTGCACCAGGACCCCCTGTCCCTGCCTCCCAACCACCTCCTCTCTCCTCCCCTCTCCCACATCCCCTTCTTCCGAAGCTTTCCCTGCCTCCACCCTGCCCCCCTCTCTCTGTCCCTCCCACTCCTCCCTCCCTCTCATTTCTCCCTCTCTCTCTCCTCCCACGCTCTCATTTCTCCCTCTCTCTCTCCTCCTTCCCTCTCTAATCTCCTCCTCCTCTCTCTGCCACTAATTCCCTCCCCCTTGATGCATGATCAATTGTACAAAGACTCAGATTGGGTATAACTGAGGCTTTATTGCAGTAAGAAGCGTGGCCTCCCACAGCAGCTGGCGAAATGGCAGCTGAATGGAGGACACGCATATTTATACTCCTCTTCCTGGGCGGAGCCAGCAGGCAGGGGCTACCGGCGAACCTGTAGTACAGGTCCTACCTTACATCACCTAATACAGATGTAACAGTGGTTTACCACATTCACCCCCTGTTAAAAATGAGTCCGGCAGGGGTGGTGTAGAACTAGAACATAGAACATAGAACATAGAACGATACAGCGCAGTACAGGCCCTTCGGCCCTCGATGTTGCACCGACATGGAAAAAAAAACTAAAGGCCATCTAACCTACACTATGCCCTTATCATCCATATGCTTATCCAATAAATTTTTAAATGCCCTCAATGTTGGCGAGTTCACTACTGTTGCAGGTAGGGCATTCCACGGCCTCACCACTCTTTGCGTAAAAAACCCACCTCTGACCTCTGTCCTATATCTATTACCCCTCAATTTAAGGCTATGTCCCCTCGTGCTAGCCACCTCCATCCGCGGGAGAAGGCTCTCGCTGTCCACCCTGTCTAACCCTCTGATCATTTTGTATGCCTCTATTAAGTCACCTCTTAACCTTCTTCTCTCTAACGAAAACAACCTCAAGTCCATCAGCCTTTCCTCATAAGATTTTCCCTCCATACCAGGCAACATCCTGGTAAATCTCCTCTGCACCCGTTCCAAAGCTTCCACGTCCTTCCTATAATGAGGCGACCAGAACTGTACGCAATACTCCAAATGCGGCCGTACCAGAGTTTGGTACAGCTGCATCATGACCTCATGGCTCCGGAACTCAATCCCTCTACCAATAAAGGCCAACACACCATAGGCCTTCTTCACAACCCTATCAACCTGGGTGGCAACTTTCAGGGATCTATGTACATGGACACCGAGATCCCTCTGCTCATCCACACTACCAAGAATTTTACCATTAGCCAAATATTCCGCATTCCTGTTATTCTTTCCAAAGTGAATCACCTCACACTTCTCCACATTAAACTCCATTTGCCACCTCTCAGCCCAGCTCTGCAGCTTATCTATGTCCCTCTGTAACCTGCAACATCCTTCCGCACTGTCTACAACTCCACCGACTTTAGTGTCGTCTGCAAATTTACTCACCCATCCTTCTGCGCCCTCCTCTAGGTCATTTATAAAAATGACAAACAGCAACGGCCCCAGAACAGATCCTTGTGGTACGCCACTCGTAACTGAACTCCATTCTGAACATTTCCCATCAACTACCACTCTCTGTCTTCTTTCAACTAGCCAATTTCTGATCCACATCTCTAAATCACCCTCAATCCCCAGCCTCCGTATTTTCTGCAATAGCCGACCGTGGGGAACCTTATCAAACGCTTTACTGAAATCCATATACACCACATCAACTGCTCTACCCTCGTCTACCTGTTCAGTCACCTTCTCAAAGAACTCGATAAGGTTTGTGAGGCATGACCTACCCTTCACAAAACCATGCTGACTATCCCTAATCATATTATTCCTATCTAGATGATTATAAATCGTATCTTTTATAATCCTCTCCAAGACTTTACCCACCACAGACGTTAGGCTCACCGGCCTATAGTTACCGGGGTTATCTCTACTCCCCTTCTTGAACAAAGGGACCACATTTGCTATCCTCAAATCCTCAACTATTTACAGTAGTGACAATTATTTGAGAAAGGACGCACTGGCACTGGAGGGTGTGCAGAGGAGATTCACTAGGTTAATCCCAGAGCTGAAGGGGTTGGATTATGAGGAGAGGTTGAGTAGACTGGGACTGTACTCGTTGGAATTTAGAAGGATGAGGGGGGATCTTATAGAAACATTTAAAATTATGAAGGGAATAGATAGGATAGATACGGGCAGGTTGTTTCCACTGGCGGGTGACAGCAGAACTAGGGGACATAGCCTCAAAATAAGGGGAAGTAGATTTAGGACTGAGTTTAGGAGGAACTTCTTCACCCTAGGGGTTGTGAATCTATGGAATTCCTTGCCCAGTGAAGCAGTTGAGGCTCCTTCATTAAATGTTTTTAAGGTAAAGATAGATCGTTTTTTGAAGAATAAAGGGATTAAGGGTTATGGTGTTCGGGCCGGAAAGTGGAGCTGAGTCCACAAAAGATCAGCCATGATCTCATTGAATGGCGGAGCAGGCTCGAGGGGCCAGATGGCCTACTCCTGCTACTAGTTCTTATGTTCTTATGTACAGTGTTTTATTAGAAAAGAGAGGAAAAAAATGTCTTTTGAAAGTCCGGAGAAAGTTAGAGGTTCAACCGGTCTGGTGCCTTGACGTTCCACTGGGAGCGACGTAACGGTGGCTGCGATGTCGATGCTGGCAATGTCGGTGCCGGACTGATGTTGGGTGACTCCGGGAGCGTGCCGAAATCCTCTTCATCCTCTTGCGTGAGCAGGAGAAGGATGGATGGTCCTGGTGGGGTTAATGTTGGAAGCGCCAGGGGAGGGGAGGATGGCTCCTGGCCAGGGAAGTGTGTATGGGTGGTACCTGCTGGTGCCAGGTCCCTGAGGGAGACAGTATCTTGGCGGCCGTCGGGGTACGCCACATCGGCATACTGGGGTCCAACCCAATCCCCGTTACAAAAGCATCGTGCATGAGGAGATTAGAATGTTCGGTGGCCGTGACGGCCTGACAGTCACAGTCCCGGACGAGTGGGCTTAGGGCCCGCCAGAAGTCTTCAATGGACTCACCAGGGAGTTGAGAGCGAGTGGCGAGTACGTGCCTGGCGAAGAGCGTGTTCGTCTTCTGGGCATAGTTCTCTTTGAGGAGCGCCATGGCCTCCGCATAGGTCGGGGCATCCTGGATCAGCGGAAACTCGCTGGAGCTCAATCTTGAGCACAGGATCTGTATCTTCTGAGCCTCCGTCGGTGGGGTGCTCGCTGAGTTTATGTAAGCCTCGAAGCAAGCTAGCCAGTGATTCAAGTCTTTTCTGGCGTCTGGTCGATTGCGGATCCAGCTGCAGGTGATCTGGTTTGATTCGGAGGTCCATCTTGTAGAAAATCTTACTGCAATAAATTGATGCACGATCAATTGTACAAAGACTCAGATTGGGTATAACTGTGGCTTTATTGCAGTAAGATGTGTGGCCTCCCACAGCAGCTGGCGAAATGGCAGCTGAATGCAGGACACGCATATTTATACTCATCTTCCTGGGCGGAGCCAGCAGGCAGGGGCTACCGGCGAACCTGTAGTACAGGTCCTACCTTACAACTCTTAATACAGGTGTAACAGTGGTTTACCACACCCCTCCCCACCCCCATCCTTGCCACCTTTCTCCCCCTCTTTCTCCTCTCTCCCTATCATCGTCCCCTCTCTCTCCTCCCTCCCTCCCTCAGCCCTCCCTCTCTCATCTCCTCTCCCTCTCTCTCTCCACCCTCTCCCCCTCTCTCTCCCTCTCGCCTCCCTGCCCCCACCCCCTTCCTCCCCCCTCCTCCCTCCCTCTCATCCCTCCCTCTCTCCTCCCTCCCTCTCTGTCCCTATCTCACCCCCTCTTCCTCTCTCTCTCTCTCCACCCTATCTCCGCGCTCTCCCCTCTCCCCCCACCCCTTTCTTCCTACCTTTTTCCCTTTCTCTCCCCACTCTCGCCTCCCTTTCTCTTGTCCCTCTCCCCCTCTCTCCCTCTCTCTCTCTCCACCCTGTCCCTCTCTCTCTCCCCCTCTCTACCCCCTCTCTTTACCCCCCCCCCCCCCCTTCCTCTCTTGTTCCTTCACCTTTTTACTCACAGAGATTGGTCTGGTTTAACTTTCACAAATAACCTGCGGAGGGTCACAGCTGGGAAGGTAATAGGTCCATTACCAAACCTAACAGTCCATTTCCTAATCTCTGGGTGCGGGCTGGTCACATTGTAAAACTGCTCCAATTTTCTCTTCATTTATTCGAATATTATTTAATCCTCCCAAAGCAATTCACTCAATAATCATTATTATCTGTTATAAAATCTCAATTTAGATGTTAAACAATGACATTGTATTTGTGTGTATAAATGCAGCTTCACACCTCTCTCAGTGTCTATCTCATTATTCAGTGTGAGATAAAATTATTATTAGTCTTAATATTCACATCACGCTCTCTTTCAGAAAGTACGTCCTCTATTTGAAACTGACACAGGGTGGGAACCTCCTCAGATTCTGCATGGCAACAGAAACACCAGGAAAATGTAGTGAATTCCCCCCCCCCACCTTCCTTCCCAACAGATATTCAACACCTCCTCCCATGCCAGTATAACTCCCATCCATTCAGAAGAGTTAAAGTAGCTCCCCTTTCCAGTCTGTATTACAAGGCAGTGTTTGTTACGTCCTCACATAAATGTAAAATTTAAAGGTGTTTGAACTTGTTCAGTCACAGGTTCTCCAATTCAACTCCTACATAACTCGAGGATCCTGCTTTCTAATGGACGACATGGTGGCGCCGTGGTTAGCATTGCTGCCTCACAGCGCCAGGGACCCGGTTTGATTGCAGCCTCGGGTGACTGTGTTTAGTCTCCGTGTGTCTGCGTGGGTTTCCTCCGGGTGCTCCGGTTTCCTCCCACAGTCCAAAGGTTAGGCAAGGTTACAGGGCTGGGGTGGGGGAGTGGGCCGAGGTAGGGTTCTCTTTCAGAGGGTCGGTGCAGACCTGATGGCTCGAATGGCCTCCTTCTGCAAACGATTTTATTGAGGTATTTTTTGGCATTGTAAACAGTTACAGATAACAGAAATATGCAAACATCAACATAACACCAATACTTCAATCAAACCATAATGCACATACCCACTCCTCTCCCATAGACACTACCCGCCTACTTATCCCTCCTACTCTACTCTAATCTCCACCCCCCACAACCCCCTGCTGACGTTCACTCTCCCACGAAGAAGTCGATGAATGGTTGCCACCTTCAGGCGAACCCCAGTACAGATCCCCCCAAGGCAAACTTAATTTTTTCCATGCCCAGAAAACTTGACATGTCCGAAAGCCATAGTTCAGTTTTCGGGGGTTTTGAGTCCCTCCACGCCAATAGTATTCGTTGCCGGGCTATCAGGGAAGCAAAGGCCAGAACATCGGCCTCTTTCTCCTCCTGGACTCCCGGGTCTTCCGAAACCCCGAAGATTGCCACCCCTGAACTCATCACCACCCTTGTTTTCAGCACCCGGGACATGATCCCCGCAAATCCCTCCCAGTACCCCCTAAGCTTAGGACATGCCCAAAACATGTGAACATAGTTCCCTGGCCCTCCCGTGCATATAGCGCACTTGTCCTCTACCCCAAAGAATTTGCTCATCCGAGCCACCATCATTTGGGCCCGGTGAACGACCTTAAACTGAATCAGGCTGAGCCGGGCACATGTTGCGGTTGGGTTTACCCTACTCAGGGCTTCCGCCCACAGCCCGTCCTCCATCTCCTCCTCCCATCTGAGTTTCAGTTCCTCCATCTTGGATTCTTCCCCCTTCATGAGCACCTTGTAAATATCCGAAACTCTACCCTCTCCTCCTTCTCCTCTAGAGACTATTCTATCCTGGATCCCTATTGGCGGGAGGCGTGGGAAGGATGGGACCTGACTGCGTACAAAGTCCCACATCTGTAGGTAAGTAAGTCATTTCCCCTTACCAGCCCAAATTTCTCCTCCAAACCCCTCAGACTCGCAAAGCTCCCCTCCAGGAACATATCGCCCACCCTCCTCACCCCCGCCCCCTGTATCCCCAAGTACCGGAAACTTTCCTCAACCAGCCTAAATGGCAGCTCCTTCAGTCTATTCTCCTGGCCCCTTGCCTGCACCACAAACATCTCACTCTTGGCCATATTTAATTTGTACCCTGAGAACCAGCCAAACTTCCTCAATGTTTCCAGTATATTGTCCATCCCGGTCAGTGGGTCTGACACGTACAGGAGCAGGTCGTCCGCATAGAGAGAGACCCTGTGTTCCACCCCCCCTAGTCATACCCTTCCACCCCTTTGCAGCTCTCAACGCAATCGCCAACGGCTCTATGGCCAGCGCAAACAGCAACGGGGAGAGTGGGCATCCCTGTCTAGTCCCGCGATGTAGTCTGAAGCAGTCTGACATTATCCTGTTTGTCCTAACACTAGCCTTTGGGGCCTGGTACAATAGTCTGACCCAATTAACCAGCCCCTCCCCGAACCCAAACCGTCCGAGCACCTCCCACAGATAGCCCCACTCCACCCGATCGAAGGCCTTCTCAGCGTCCATTGCCACCACTACCTCCACCTCCTTCCCCGTCGGGGGCATCATGATCACATTAAACAATCTTCTCAAGTTAGCTGTCAGCTGCCTGCCTTTAACAAACCCTGTCTGATCGTCCCCAATCACCTCCGGTACGCAGTCCTCAATTCTAATCGCCAGGACCTTTGCCAGGAGCTTGGCATCCACATTGATCAGGGAGATTGGCCTGTATGACCCGCAGGATTCCGGGTCCTTGTCCCGCTTCAATTTCAGCGAGATGATGGCTTGCCACATCGGCGGCGGCAGGGTCCCTCTGTCCCTTGCCTCATTAAAAACCCTAGTCAAGACCGGTCCCACTAACTCCGAGAACTTCTTGTAAAACACTACTGAGTATCCATCCGGCCCCGGGGCTTCCCCGACTGCATGGCCTTTAGGCCCCCCAATACCTCCTCCGCTCTAATCGGGGCCTCCAGCGCATCCACTAGTCCCCCGCCTACTTTTGGGAATGTTAGTCCGTCCAGGAACCTTTTCATCTCCTCCGGCTCTTCCGGGGGTTCAGAAGTATACAGCCTACAATAGAAGTCCCGGAATATCTTATTCAGTCCTGCCGGGTCCTCCACTCTGCTCCCCTCCCCATCAATCACTCTACTTATTTCCTTGGCCGCCTCTCTCTTCCTGAGTTGCTGCACTAGCAATCTGCTGGCCTCCCCAAGCTCATACACCACTCCCCTCGCCTTCCTACGTTGTTCCACGGCCCTACTCGTGGATAGCACCCTCAGTTCCGCCTGTAATCTCCGTCTCTCCCTGAGTAGGTCCTCCCCCGGGGACCCCGCATGCTCCTCGTCTATCCGATAAATTTCCCTAACCAATCTGTCCATTTCTGCTCTGTCCGCCCTGACCTTGTGAGCCCGAACTGAGATCAGCTACCCCCTCACTACTGCCTTCAGTGCCTCCCACTATAGAGAGAAGCTGACTCCTCTGGGACTGACTTTCCTTCTCGATAGCCTTGTGCAGGAAGAATGGACACCCTCAGTGACATGTTTCCTGGAGTGTTAGGGAGGCTGTCCCCCATGGGCACCCACCACCCACCCATCCAAACATTTCCCTGGCATGGGCATTGGACGTAGGGCAGTGGGAGGACCGATCCCAAGCCCAGCTCACTGGAATTTCAGCTGTTGACAGGTTCGAAATCTGATGGATCCAATCTTCGGGATGGAATCTTCCATCAGTGGCGTGGTAAGTGCGAAAGTTAGTGTGATTCCCTCAGAGTGATGGGATGGGTGGACATTGCACCATCATCTATCTGCTTTTTAGCTCATTGATTAGAAATCGGGAAGGAGCTCAGTGCATTCCTCGGTGGGGGGTGGTGGGGGGGGGGGGGGGGTGTCCCTGTTGTTATCTCACGGGGGTCAAAGGTCCTGACAGGCATTCACTCATAATCTAGGGATCATCTCACAGACACGGGTCCGACAGCAGACGGAGGAAGTGACAGCTCGGGCTGGATTCTCCCACCTTCGACGCCAAAATCGCGTTCTATTTTTGCGACCCGGGTCCGGGGGCTGCGTCCGCCATGAAGTATGGCGGGGCCGGTGCAGGCCGGTGGCGTGCCCATGCACGGCCACGGTCTCGGCAATGCTCCGGGCTGTATCGGCAGCTAGAGCTGGGAGATCTACGCTGCCTGACTGCTAGCCACACCCCACCCCGGAGCAGGGAATCAGTGGCCGTTTTGCACCAGTTTTTCCTGGCGTAAAACACCACCGTTTTCACGCCGGCGTGGGGACTTAGGGCGGGATTCTGTGATCCTGAGGCTAAGTAATGACGCCGTCAGAAATGCCGTCGCATTTATCGACGGTGTCAACACGGCCTCAGGATCAGCAATTCTGGCCCCTACAGGGGGCCAGCACGGCACTGGAATGGTTCACTCTACTCCAGCTGCTTATCCCGGTGTGAACTGGGCGTCGCGGGATCCTCACATGCGCAGTGGCTTCCTTCAACGCGTCGGCCCCGACGCAACATGGCGCAGGGCTACCCAGGGGTCGGCGCGGAAGAAAGGAGGCCCCAGCCAGAGAGGCCGGGTGGGCCTCGATCGCGGGCCAGGCCACATCGGAGCACCCTCCCCCCCGCCGAGGTCGGACCCCCTTCCCCCCACAGGCCGCCCCCCGAGTTCCCATTGGCTGAGAGCAGGTGTGGACGGCACCGGCGGAAGTCGACGTTTTTACGACGGCCGCTCGGCCCAGCCCGAGCCAGGAATCACGGGCCGGCCGCGTAGAGCGACCCCCTGACCGGCGGCGCGGCCAACCACGCCGGCGCCATTGGTGCCGATTCCCCGCTCTGCGTGCCAGCATCGGGGCGGCGTGGTGCGATTCGCTCCGGATCGCGGGGATTCTCCAGCCCGGCCCAGGGCTGAGGGAATCCCGCCCTTAGTCTCCCAAACGGAGAATCCAGCCCCGAGCTCTCTGACGTTCGGAGGACTGCAGGAGACCATGTCCTTGCTGAGCCTGAGTCTGATGGTGAGCCCCTGAAATTGGCCTGGAGATGCAGAGGCAGGCAGGGGAACATCAGGCGGAGTTATCGGCGGCAGCCAGCAGACTGGACTGTGGGATGGAGGAGTCTGTCCACGTTCTGTCTGAGTACGTGGCTCCAGCAACCGAGACCATTGGAGGCTCCATTGGAAGAATGGCAGCTGCCTAGTGACTCAAATCCAGCAGTTTCTGGGCCTGGGCCTGTACACCATCACTCTCGCCATGGATGGAGCACATCGACCTCACTCCAGGTGCACCTGTCACTCGAGGAGGCAGGGAAGTGCCACCGGGCACCCAAAGGGAGGAGGAGCACCGGCCAAGCACCCCGGGGGGCATCCATCCAGTACACACTGAGGGTCCCCTCCCTCTCCCATTGAACCCATCGACTCCAGCTGGTCAGACTGAGGAGGGCAGATCTACCCCAAGAAGGCCAGGGCCCTCAAGGCTTTAGGCCACCAGAGAACAGCCTCCAAAACCATCCCAGAAAACAGGGTTTAGCAATCAGCAGGCCACCTCCACCTCTGCTGTGAGCAGGGGCTGCACAGAAAAATTAAGAAGTTATGAATGCAGGATGGTGGCATCGTTTTTCGTTTCCACTCCTATAAATATATAAATCCTTCTCCAAACCTCACAAATTCAATTGATATAAAATTTGATTCAAAGGTCCCAAAATGAATCTCGCCCCCCCCGCTCCCCCCCACTTCTCCTCCCCCCCCCCCCCCCCCCTCCCACAGGGAAATTCCATCTGGATCTTTAGTTGTATAAATCTCCCCGTGTCTGCGTGGGTTTCCTCCGGGTGCTCCGGTTTCCTCCCACAAGTCCTAAAAGACGTGCTGTTCAGTGAATTGGACATTCTGAATTCTCCCTCTGTTTACCCCAACAGGCACCGGAGTGTGGCGACTGGGGGCTTTTCACAGTAACTTCATTGCAGTGTTAATGTAAGCCTACTTGTGACACTAATAAAGATTCTTGTTAGTAAATTTTTCACTCACTCTCACCACAATCAGTAGAATTTGAGTCTGCGTCTGTGGCATCCATCATCTGCGACACGAGGACTTGGTTGACACACCAGTCAGACTTAAATCTCAAGCAGAAATGCTTTGGGCTCTGGAGATGGTTATTGATTATCCTGCTGCTGTTGCAGTGATGACACCCTGCACTGGTGTAAAGACTGAGGTTACAGAAAACCCCACAGCCCTGGCAACCTTGCTTGCTTCATCCATACGGAACTGTGCGTAATGGTGAGCTTTCTGACAAAGAGCACCAGTCAACTTCCTGTGTCGCTGATTGAGACATTCCGCAAATGTTCAAAGTGGAACACTCGGAGTGAGTCGCTGGCAGAAAAGTTCAGTGGGGCCGTGACCTTCAATGCCACTCGCATGGGATGTCCTCCAAGTCTGTACAGTGTGTGTTCATCATGGAGAAAGTGGTGAAGGTATCTGTGGCCTTTCACCCTCCTCAAGTTATGAGCTGCAGCTTCTGGAGACTTGTCTTTTGCAAACTTTTTTTTCTGGGGACCCATTTTTACCAACTGGCCAACCTTGGGGACCCACGCCAGCCGAACTTCGTGACCCAACATTTTCACTTACCTTTAATGCGACAGGTGAGCCTGCTTGGTTCTCACGGTCTCACTTGCTTTGTCATTCAATGTTACGTTTCTGTATGGGTTGGTTGATGTGACCATCAATTCACTCGGAACACTATTGGAAGTAAACTGTGGTTTTAATAGTCTTACAACTGTGCCTGCCTGCAACCAGAAGAACTGAGGGCAGGCTCACACGGCTGCAGCACTTTATACTTCCGGTAGTGGGAGGGGCCATGGGCGGAGCCATGGGCGGAGCCGAGGGTGGAGCCCTGTACAAGCTCCTCATCTCCCCCTATGGGCAGAGCCATGCAACGGCTCACAGACAGAGCCCACAAGGGCACAATACCATTCAATACAATACAGTGTGAATTACATTCACCACATTGGTCACTAGAGGCCCTGAAGCTCACACCAGCACTGCTTTGTCCTGCTGTGGATTCTCCTGAACAGCTCACACCACCACTGCTTTGCCCTGCTGTGGACTCTCACCATGCTCCAGCACTTACCATCCTGCAGCCCATATCATGGTGTAGCCCTTACGATGCTCCACCCCTTGCCGTGCTTCAGCCCACACAATCCAGCAACCCTTACCATCCTGCAGCTCCTACCACAGAGTACAGCAGCGCAGCAGTGTCTGACCCAGATCTTTGCAAAGACGCCACCTTATAGTACAGATTTCTAACCAGTGTGTTTTTAAATAAGAAACTGGCTCACGAATCAGGACATGTTAGTACGCAAATAAAGCAAGTGGATACAAAGACGAATGGAATGTTGTTATTTATTCCATGGAATGGAATCTACAAGTTGTGAGGTTTGGCTGCAGTTGTACAGGACCTTGTCGAGGCCACAAATGGAATACTATGTACACTTTCGGTCTCCTTATTTGGAAAAGGATATAATTGCGTGAGAAGCTGTTTAGAGAGGATTCACTCAACTGAAACCTGGGTTGGCAAGTTTATCTTGGGTAGAAAGGTTGAACAGGTAGGGTCTGTATCCACTGGACTTCAGAAGAATGAATGGTTATCTCACTGAAACGTCTAAGATCCTGAGTGGACTAGATAGGGTGAATACTGGGAGGATGTTGCCACTTGTGGGAGAGACTATAACCAGGGAACACAGTTAAATAAAGGGTCTCCTTTTAAGGCAGGGATGAGGAGAATAGTTCTCTCTCAGACAGTGCTTATTCTTAGGCAGTTTTTCCCCCATGGAGCAGTGGAGTCTGAGTCATTGAGTTAATTATAAGGCTGAGTTAGGCAGATTTTTGTTAGAGAAGGGAGTTAAGGGTTATGAGGAAAGGGAATAAGTGGAGTTGAGAAGACAACGACATCAGTCATGATTTTACTGAATGCCGGACAAGGCCAAAGGGCTGAATGGCCTACTCCTGCTCCTCAGTCCTATGTTCCCATTTCCTATGTTCTAACTCAAAACCTGCTCCAATCTCACCAATGACCCCTTTACACTTCCTTAGTGTTACAATATGGCCGGTGGTAGTAGCCAGGTTTCCCAAATCCCAAAGGGAAGCTTGGACAAGCCGTCACAACTATTTGCAGCTTGTATTTTACTACAGCGAGATATAATAATAATAATAATAATCGCTTATTGTCACGAGTAGGCTTCAGTGAAGTTACTGTGAAAAGCCCCTAGTCGCCACATTCCAGCGCCTGTTCGGGGAGGCTGGTATGGGAATTGAACCCACGCTGCTGGCCTAGTTCTGCATTACATGCCAGCTGTTTAGCCCCTGCGTTCTGAAGTCAGGAGCAAGAACTGCAAGAACAACTTTTAGAGATTTTAAACATGAAATAAAAACAATTATTAATGGAAATAAAATAAAACTTAAACACACAAGATTACATTTACACAATTAAACTAATTCTACTGACATTTCCAAAAATATTTCTGCTTAGTTAAATTCAGAGCTAAATACCCCTTTTCGGGCAGCAGTCCCTATGGATTTTTAGAACATAGAACATAGAATATACAGTACAGAAGGAGGCCATTTGGCCCATCGAGTCTGCACCGACCCAATTAAGCCCTCACTTCCACCCTATCCCCGTAACCCAATAACCCCTCCTAAGGGCAATTTAGCATGGCCAATCCACCTAATGTGCACATCTTTGGACTGTGGGAGGAAACCAGAGCACCTGGAGAAAACCCACACAGACACAGGGAGAATGTGCAGACTCTGCACAGACAGTGACCCAGTGGGGAATCGAACCTGGGAACCTGGCGCTGTGAAGCCACAGTGCTATCCACATGTGCTACCATGCTGCCCTTAACCTATAAAAATCCCAGCAAGATTATCACAAAACACCCACTGTTGCAACATGGGAAGTATTTCACAGAGGTTGTCTCACTCTCACTTGATAATGGAAATCCAAGACTTATATAAAAACCTTGCAAACAAAACTTTTTTCTCTGTGAAGGTGGCTGACGTTCATTGTGCGTCTTTCACAGCTTTCTCAAAGTATAGCACATCCTTTAGGATATCATGGACACTCCCATCCATACAGCTTCCAATCTCTCAATAAATATGTTTCTTCCTCTTTCATGTTTAAACCCATTGTTCTTAAATTTATTTGGAAGTTTCCTTACCAGGATAGGAAAAAAATTAAAGTCGGTTTTGCGGTTACTACTTTTGGGTGACTCATTTATTCATTGACAATCCTTGCCAGTTCAAAATTTTCTCTTTGAAATACAACAGCTGAAATTCCTTATCTTCTAATGCAAATTTCTATTCTTGCTACTCACTGGCATCCCATCTTAGCTTTTCTCATCTCCACTTCAACATGCTTGCTTTCACCCCAACCCCCTTTCTAACCTTGCAGTCTGCCTTCAGATTAGTTAACTTTGTCACAAATCTCCACCGTCCCCCCCCCCCCCCCCCCAACACGCACGTGCGCACACACACACATCCCTGTTTCACAGTATTCCACGGAGATAATAGAAAATATTTATTTACATTAGGAGTGAGTGGAGGTCAAAGGGATTCTCCGGGCAATTAATTTTAATGTGAGTCCTGGAACTCTTGTTAAAATCCAGCAATATAGTTGGGCAATATCAATCTGAATCCACCTTGTTAATTTCACATAAGAGGTAACAGGAATGTAGTGGGATGGGAAGGAATTTAATATTAACTCTTGGGGAGATCGCGATGCAAAGATAATCTGGTGGATACTCAATGACCGGTCTACAAAGAACAAAGAAAATTACAGCACAGGAACAGGCCCTTCGGCCCTCCCAGCCTGCGCCGATCCTGATCCTTTATCTAAACCTGTCGCCTATTTTCCAAGGATCTACTTCCCTCTGTTCCCCGCCCGTTCATATACCTGTTTAGATGCATCTTAAATGATGCTATCATGCCCGCCTCTACCATCTCCGCTGGCAAAGCGTTCCAGGCACCCACCACCCTCTATGTTGCTCAGTTATCCGAGAGTCTGTTCTCCCTCTGCCACACCATACCTTCAGAATTGTCTCTGTCCAGCAAAAGAGAGATCTTCCCGGTGAACACGCAAGGGGGAGGGGCAGTGCCGTTTAAACAAATTCCGCTACCTGGGGACCCAAGTCGCTCACGACTGGACAGGGGTTAACAAGTGGAACCTGACAAGTCTGACAGAGGAAGTTAAAAAGAACCTGCAGAGGTGGAACACACTCCCACTCTCAGAGAGTACAGGCGATCAAAATGAACGTGCTGCCCAGGTACCTCTTCCCACTTAGATCTATCCTGATCTATATCCCCAAGGCCTTTTTCAACTCACTGGAAAAACTAATTGTGGCATTTGTATGGGGCGGGGTGGGGGGGTGGGGGGGGGGGGGAGGGGAAGAATGCTAGGATCCCAAAGTAGGTCCTACAGAAAACAAAGTCCATGGGAGAGTTAGTGAAAAATGAAATGAAATTTAAATTGCTTATTGTCACGAGTAGGCTTCAAATGAAGTTACTGTGAAAAGCCCCTAGTCGCCACATTCCAGCGCCTGTTCGGGGAGGCTGGTAGGGGAAGTCCTCCCAAACTTACAATATTACCCCGAGGGGGTGACAGCAGAATGAGTAAGGGGATGGATTAAGGAGCCAGAAGCCGAGTGTGTGCGCGTAGAGCAGGCCTCCTGCAGGGGGGGCCTTGATCCGGGCCGTCTCCACGGCGGCACTCCCATCCCCACCCAAAAAACACTCCAGCAGCTCAGTGCTGGTAGCCACCCTCAAGACCTGGAACCAACTACGGCAGCAATTCGGCCTGATGGAAATGTCCGACAAAGCCCCCATCTGCAATAAGCATAGGTTTGTGCCAGCGCTCACTGACGCCACCTGTAAAAGGTGGAGACAGGTCGGGGGGGACACTGACAGTCAGGGACCTATATAGTGACGGCAGGGTCACAACACTGGACGAACTGACGGAGAGGTTCCAGCTAGCTAAGGGCAAAGAACTCAGCTACCTGCAGGCTCCATGGTGCTGTGAGGCTTCAGTGCTAACCACTCTGCCACTGTGCTGCCCCAGTTTGGAGTTTCAGCCGAAACCCCTTTTATATGCCAAACTTTGGCCAATGGATAGACTTGTGATCGGGCGGCACGTTGGCACAGTGGTTATCACTACTGCCTCACAGCGCCAGGGACCCGTGTTCAATTCCGGCCTTGGTTGACTGTGTGGAGTTTGAACTTTCTCCCCGTGTCTGCGTGGGTTTCCTCCGGGTGCTCCGGTTTCCTCCCACAGTCCAAAGATATGCAGGTTGGGTGGATTGGCCATGCTAAATTGCCTGTTAATGTTCAAAGATCAGTAAGTTAGATGGGGCAACAGGGATAGGGCGGGGGAGTGGACCTAGGGCCTAGGTAGATTACTCTTTCGGAGTGTCGGTGCAGACACGATGGGCTGAATGGCCTCGTTCTGCATTGTAGAAACTCCAGGATTCAATGGCAACGTGGCTTTCCCCGCCAACTACCTCTTCCTCTCACGTTGTTATTTCTCGTTATCCTTAATTCCACCTTTGTTCTTCCTTCCCATAATATTTATTTATTTGCATGCTCTGGCTTGCCTGTGTTCTAAAACTTGCGAACTATAAATGAAACAACCTTTACAGGAAGTTCGTCTGACTTTGCATCATCTCTGTTAAGAATCGCTTGTTGCAAAAGGTTTACTTGGTTCAATAGCAGGAGTAATGGTGACACAAGACTTCTCTCTCGCCAGCAAGTTCCAACCTGCCGTTTTGCAATGTATAATTCTCCCATATTCGATTCCGGTAGGTTTCCTGAGTAATTCTGTCCTCCAGCGGCTTTAACAGAGATTGTATTTGTCTATTTGGCTATGGAATATCAGCTTGCTGTGTCGAACAGGAAAAGAGCAATGGGCCGGGCCATGTGTTAGAAAACCCATATCTTCTCATCGCGAATGCAGTTGTTTGCGACATGATAAGTTCCTTCATTTGCTGCAATGTCTCAAGTGAAATGAGCTTAGAGTCAACCCAGGCTTTAGTGCGTGCAGCCTCCAGCATAGTGAGTGCTCTGGAATGATTGGAGAGCAAAGGAATTTCCCGGGCAGTGAGTTTTTCTGAAATTATTGATGATGGGGTAACTTCCCTTTCCAGTTCTCAGGGTGGGGACATCACTGACAAGGCGGGCATTTTATTGCCCACCCTGAGCTTCCCTTATGAAGGTGGTGGTGAGCCTCGTTCTTGAACCGCTGCAGGCCATGTGATGGAGGTTCACCCACAGTGCAGTTAGGCAGGGTGCTCCAGGATTTTACCACAGTGACTGCGAAGGAGCGGTGACGGAGTTCCAAATTGGGAAAGTGTGCGATGTAAAGAGCAGAGATTCCCATGTATGTGCTACCTTTATCCTTCCAGATGGTAGAGGTCAGGGATTTGGAAGCTGCTGCTGAAGGAGCCTTGGGGTGTCGCTGCTGTTCCTCTTGGAGACAGTATTCCCGCAACAATATTCTGGGGCTGAGGTGATTGACCATCTTCCCTTGCACCCGGTATGACTCCAGCCAGCGGAGAGTTTCCCTCCTGACCCCCGTTGACTCCAGTTTTGCGAGGGGTCCTTGATGCCACGCTCGGTCAAATGCTGCCTTGATGTTAAGGGCAGTCACTGTCACCTCACCTCTTGGGTTCAGCTCTTTTGTCCATGTTTGTACCAAAGCTGTAATGAGGTCAGGAACTGAGTGACCCTGGCGGAACCCAAACTCAGCATTAACTAAACATTTGGCAATATCCTGGATGTGGTTGAGCTTCTTGAGCATTTCTGAGCCTCTGCTTGTGTAGGTGAGTAGAGTGTTTTGAATTTCAATTCTGTGGGGATACGTTGGCAGAGTGGTAATGTCACTGGGCCACGGGCCTCTTATCCAGAGCTAATGCTCTGGGGATACAGGTTCAAATCCCACCAGGGCAGCTGGTGAAATTTAGGTTCAATTAATTAATCTGTATTGTTGCAAAAAACAATCTTGTTCACTAATAGTCTTTCGGGATAGAAATCTGCCGTCCTTACCCAGTCTGTGACCAGACCCACAGCAACGTAGTTGACTCTTAACTGCCCCTCTGAAATGGCCTCGCACTCCAATCAATTCACAGGCAATTAGGAATGGGCTAACAAATGCTGGTCTTACCAACGATGCCCACATCCAGTGAAAGATTGATGAACAAAAAAGAACATAAGAACTAGGAACAGGAGTAGGCCATCTGGCCCCTCGAGCCTGCTCCGCCATTCAATAAGATCATGGCTGATCTTTTTGTGGACTCAGCTCCACTTATCCGCCCTCTCACCGTAAGCTTTAATTCCTTTACTGTTTAAAACTCTTATCTTCCTTTGTCTTAAAAACATTTAACGAGGTAGCCTCAACTGCTTCACTGGGCAGGGAGTTCCACAGATTGAGATGAGTATACTCTGACTGTACTGGGGCATAAAGTATTTGTTTAGTTCCTTGTTCCCCATTTCCTTATTCCCCATTATAAATTCTGTCGACTCCGGGAGAAGTAATAGGCTCACATTTGTTTTTGCTCATCTTTTCCTTTTTACCTATAGAAGCTTTCACAACTCATTTTTATGTCTCTTGCAAGTTTACTCTCATATTCTATTTCCCCTTTCTTAATCTTTTTCCTGAACTTTAAAGAATTTTAAAATGCTCCTTATTCCCAGGCATCCCATCTTTTGTTACTATTTACGACTCTTCCTTTGATCCAATGCAATCCTTGGTTTCCTTCCTAGTCACAGTTTGAACACTTACCCTATGAGGTTTTGCGCACTCAAGGAGTATAACTTTGTTGCTAACTATGTATTAGTTCTTTAAGTATTCGCCAATGCCTGTCTACCATCATACCATTTAACAGTTTCCCAACTTACCACAGCCAATTTGCCTCTCAACTCCTCATGGTTTTCTTTGTTTAGGTTTAAGACCCTAGTCTCTGATTGAAACACAAAGTTAATGTAAAATTTAGCATGTTATGATCACTCTTTCCTCAAGGCACTATTAATTAGCCATTTTTCATTGGACAGTGCTAAATTTAAAATACCACATTTTAAAATCATTAATAATAATCTTTATTGTCACAAGTAGGCTTACATTAACACTGCAATGAAGTTACTGTGAAAAGCCCCTAGTTGAAACACTCTGGCGCCTGTTTGGGTACACAGAGGGATAATTCAGAATGTCCAAATTACCAAACAGCACATCTTTCAGGACTTGTGGGAGGAAACCGGAGCACCTGGAGGAGACCCATGCAGACACAGGGAGAATGTGCAGACTCCACACAGACAGTGACCAAAGTCAGGAATCAAACCTGGGACCCTGGCTCTGTGAAGCAACAGTGCTAACCACTGCTTCCTAGTTGGTCCTTCATCATTCTGTCCTTAAAAAACATCTTGCAAACATTCCAGGGATTTATTCGCCACTAAAGGTTAGGACTACTTAGGATACTCAGACTATATGTAGATTGAAAACCCCATGGTCACTGTATCACCCTTGTTAGACACACCTCTCATTCCCTGATTTATACTGTGATGTACATCGTCACAGTTGTTCGGTGGTTGGAACAAATCCCATTAATGTTTCTGCTCCGTGCTGTTTCTCAATTCCACCCAAACTGATTCTTCATCTTCATCTTTAAAGCCAAGGTCACCTGTCAATACAGCACTAATGACCTCTTTAATTAACAGAGCTGACCTACCACTTTTTCCCAGCCTCACGACTTACCTGAATGTCACAAACCCTTGGATATTAAAGTCGCAGCTTTGGTTTCCCTGTAGCCAGGATTTCGTATGGCTATCAGCCCATACACGTGGATTTCTATTTGAGCTGCCGATTCATCTGTTTTGCTGTAAATACTGCGGATATTTGGATACAGAATTCAGCTTCTTTACTATTTTTGTAAACTCTGACCCTATCTGCTGGCGCACTCTGAAGTTGGCAATTACTGACGCTTCCTGCCATATGTTGATTATCATTAACGTCCATTAGCTTCATCTATTGCCTTGTCATTTCCCTTGCATTTACCTAATCTTCCTCTACATGATTCCTTCCCTCCACTATCCAGTTTAAAACCCTCTGCATTTCCCTCGTAATGTGATTTTCTCGAACACTGGCACCCTGCACAGTTCAGGTGAAGTCCATCCCAACAGTATAGCTCCCATTTTTCCCAGTACTGGTGCCAGTTTCCCACAACCCCCATACCAGCCTTTGAGCCACGCATTAATTTCTCCAAACATATCTACCATATGTCAATTTGGACGTGGCTCAATAATAATCCTTTGAGGGTCTCCTTTTTAATTTAGTGCCTAGCTCCTCATATTCTCGATGAGGAACCTCTTTCTTAGTCTTGTCTATGTTGTTGGTGCCCCCATGGACCACGATGATGGGATTCTCTTCTTCCCACCTGTAGGTTCCAATGTCTCAAGCCCTAGCTCTGGGCAGGCAACACAGCATTCAGGATTCTCACCCACTGCCACGGAGAACTGTGTCTACTTTCTAGACTACGCTATAACCTTGCCACCACTACATTCCTTCCAACTATTCCCACTTGAATACCATCCTGCCCAATGATGGCCTATCCATACTGTAGCCCTCACTCTTGTCCATGTTGTTCAGTTGCAAGGACTGAGGCTCCTCCACCCCCACTTTCTTGATCCCCTCACTTATCTGACTCACAATCACGCCCATCTGTCCCTGACCACTGACCAAATCAGATGATCCTAACCCTAAGGCGTGTGACTGCCTTCAAGAGCAGCGTGTACAGGTATCTCTTCTCCTCCATGATTCATTCTGCAGTCTGCTCAGTCTCCATCTCATCAACTCTGAGCAGAAGGTTCTCAAGGTGCAGATATTTACTATCAATGTGTTTGCCAAGGAGTGCAGTGGAATTCAGGAGCTCCCAAATGTTGCAAGGATGAAACATCACCTGTCCTGCCATCTTTATTGTGTTCATTAGAGTTATCTTTCTTAATTCATTTATACTTAACTTTCTATCAAATTCGCTCACTCACCAAACTCCCGGCTTCACACGCTGTGCCTAAACAGCACTCAGTGCAGACAAGCAGCACTCAAAGAGCCCTGTATTTCATACTCTCTGTAAAACAATGAGTCAGCTCTGCTGGAGCTCAGACCAGTCTATGTTATCTATCTAATTAACTACTTACAGAACAACCAGTCTGCTTCACATTTTTAGGTGAAAGTGATGAGCCGTGGGCGGGAGGAGTCCTTGGAGAGAAGGCTCCAGGTTTGTCCGCAGTTATAATAAATGACCAGAACAGACCTCAACTGATCAATCCCTTCACCACAACGTTGATCCCGGCCTTTTACATCCTTGTGTTTGTCATCGGGCTCCCAGCAAATGCTCTGGCCCTTTGGATAATGGCTGCAAAAAGCAAGAAGCCTTCCACCATCTTCCTGATCAACCTGGCCACCGCCGACCTTCTGCTGATCCTGGTGCTGCCGTTCAAGATCTCCTACCACCTCCTGGGCAACGACTGGCTCTTTGGCGAGGGTCTCTGTCGGGCGATGACCGCCTTCTTCTACGGGAACATGTACTGCTCCATCCTGCTGCTCACCTTCATCAGCATCGACAGATACTTCGCTCTGGTCCACCCATTCCTCTCCAAGCGCTTCAGGGACAATAGATCTGTCTTTGGTGTTTGTGCTGCCATTTGGGTCACAGTTGTTCTCTTTGTTTTGCCTTTTCTTTCAGTTCAGCAGTCATATGAGATCCGAGATCTAAACATCACCACCTGTCATGATGTGTACCTCGAGGATAAACAGATTGTGTATTTCTATTACTGGTTAATTGTTGTGATATTAGGATTTCTCATTCCAAGCCTCACCACGATATTTTGTTACAGTGTTGTAATCAGGTCTTTAACAGTAAATGATATAAAGTACAAAAAGGCGGCAAAAATCACTCTTTTAGTACTCTTTATATACCTGGTGTGTTTCACCCCCAGTAATATAGTGTTGCTGGTACACCAATGGAGCCCTGGGCTCCATAAATATTACATGTTCTTACTGTCTCTCAGCAGCTTTAACAGCTGCTTCGACCCCTTCCTCTATTATTATATTTCTGAGGATTGTAGAAACCGAGTGAGAAAGGTGTTCAGTTTTCAGACTGTAGGCACCTGGTAATTACTTGATGAACTTGCCCTGGTTTGCTCACTTTCTGATATGCACAGAAGCACAAGGTGGGAACCATAAATTATGCCAAAATTGGACTGGGAATACCAACCCCCACACTGTAGTATGAGGGGTTAACAGTTATGGTAATGAATTAGTGATGTGCATCATGATGTAATGGTGACATCAGCGGTCATGTGCTCGAGGCCCTGTGGAGTAAATGGAATCGTCTGTATTCATGGGAGATGTACCTATTCTGTAACCTTATCTTGTATATCATGTCAATAAAGCCGTTTGAATCAGACCAGAATTGCTTGAGATAAGATAACCACATGACCAACATACGACCGCCATCAGGATTCACAGGAAGCTTCTGCTCGAGGCTGGAGAATTCCCAGTTGGGTAGAACAAAGAACAAAGTCCAATACAGCCCAGAAACATGCCCTTCGACCCTCCAAGCCTGTACCAGACATGATACCAACCTTTGCCAAAACCCTCAGCACTTCATTGTGCCGTATCCCTCTATACCCATCCTATCCATGTGTTTGTCAAGATGCCTTTTGAACGCCGTTAATGTATCTGCTTCCACAGCCTCCCCTGGCAACGCATTCCAGGCACTCACCACCCTCTGCGTAAAAAACCTGTCTTGCACATCTCCTCTAAACTTTGCCCCAAACCTATGCCCCCTGGTGACTGACCACTCCACCCTGGGAAAGAGTTCCTGGCCATCCACTCTATCCATGCCCCTCATAATCTTGTAGACCTCTATCAGGTCACCCCTCAACCTCCGTCTTTCTAATGAAAACAGTCCGAGTCCATTTAGCCTTTCCACATAGCTAACACGCTCCAGACCAGGCAACATCCTGGTAAACCTCCTCTACACCCTCTCCAAAGCCTCCACATCCTGGTAGTGTGGTGACCAGAATTGTGCGCAATATTCCAAGTGCGGCCTTCCCGAGTTTCTATACAACTACAGCATGACTTGTCAGTTTTTATACTCGATTCCCTGTCCAATGAAGGCAAGCATTCCGTATATTTTGTTGACTGCCTTGTCCGCTTGTGTTGCCACCTTCAAAGATCTGTGGACCAGCACGCCCAGATCGCTCTGACTTTCTATATTCCTAAGAGTTTTGCCATTTACAGTATATTTCTCCTCTATGTTAGACCTACCAAAATGCATTACCGCATATTTGTCCGGATTAAACTCCATTTACCATTTCTCTGTCCAAGTCTCCAACCTATCTATGTCCTGCTGTATCCTTTGACAATCCGAAACACCATCTGCCACTCCACCAACCTAAGTGTCAGCCACGAACTTACTAATCATACCGGCTACTTTTTCCTCCAAATCGTTTATGTACAGTACAAACAGCAGAGGCCCAAGCACAGATCCCTGTAGAACACCACTAGTAACAACCCTCCGAAAAACAGCCTTCTACTGCTACCCTTTGCCTTCTGTTACCAAACTAGTTCTGTATCTATCTTACCACCTCACCTCTGATCCCGTGTGACTTCACCTTTTATACCAGTCTGCCATGAGGCACCTTGTCAAAGGCTTTACTGAAGTCCATGTAGACAATATCCACCGCCCTCCCCTCATTAATCATCTTTGTCACCTCCTCAAAAAACTCGATCAAGTTAGTGAGGCACAACCTCCCCTTTACAAAACCATGCTATCGCGAATAAGTCCAGTTGTTTCCAAATGGGTATAAATCCAGTCCCTGAGAATTCTCTCCAATAATTTACCTCCTACTGACATGTGGCTCACCGGCCTATAGTTTCCAGGATTATCCCTGCTACCTTTCTTAAACACCGGACCACATTAGCTATTCTCCAGTCATCTGGGATCTCACCTGTAGCCAATGAGGATACAAAGATGTCAGTCAAGGCCCCAGCAAATTTCTTCCCTTGCTTCCCTCAGTATTCTGGGGTAGATCCCATCCGGCCCAGGAGACTTATCACCCTTAATATCTTTTAAAAGACTCAATACCTCCTATTTTCCAATGTTAACATGATCCACACTGTGCACACACCCTACCCAAGAATCATCTTCCACAAAGTCCCTTTCTTTGGTGAACACCGATGCACAGTACTCATTTAGTACCTCGTCCAGTTCCTCTGGCTCAACACATAGATCACCCCCACTGTCCTTAAGTGGTCCAATCCATTCCCTGGCCACCCTCTTGCTTTTTACATGTGAATAAAAAGCTTTGGGATTCACCTTAATCCTACTTGCCAAGAACTTTTCATGACCCCTCCTAGCTCTCCTAATTTCCCGCTTAAGTACCTCCCTACTTTTTTTATACTCCTCAAGGGTTTCGCCTTATCTCCCTTCTAGACCGTACAAAAGTCTCTTTTTTCTTTTTGACGAGGTTTACAATAACCCTCGTTATCCAAGGCTCCCTAAACTTCTCGTACTTATCCTTCGTTCTCTCAGGAACATGACTTTCCTGAATCCTCATCAACTGTCGCTTGAAAGACTCCCACATGTCCGATGTTGATTTACCATCCAACAGCCGCACCCAATCCAAATTCTTCAATTCCTTTCTAATGTAAGTTTAGCACCTTAACGCGAGGGTTACCCTCATCCCTATCCAAACGTACCCTAAAACTTACGGAGTTGTGGTCACTACTCCCAAAATGTTCCCCAACTGGAACCTCAACCACCTGTCCAGGCTCATTCCCCAATACCAGATCCAGTACTGCCCCTTCCCGAGTTGGATTATCTACATATTGCATCAAGAAGCCTTCCTGAATACACCTTACAAACTCTGCCCCATCCAAACCCCGAGCACTAAGTGAGTCCCAGTCAATATAGGGGAAATTAAAATCCCCTACCACAACTACCCTGTTACTTTTGCACCTATCCAAAATCTCTCTATCTATTTGCTCCTCTATCTCTCGCTGGCAGTTGGGGGGCCTATAATAAACCCCCCAACATTGAGATTGCCCCCTTCCTGTTCCTGAGCTCTACCCAGATTGCCTCAGTGTATGAGCCCTCCGAGGTGTCCTCCCGCAGTATGGCTATAATATTCTCCTTAACCAGTAATGCTACTCCCCCACCCCTTTTACATTCCCCTCTATCTGTCCTGAAGCATATATCCTCCAACATTCAACTGCCAATCATGCCCTTCCTTTAACCACGTTTCTGTGATAGCCACAACATCATAATTCCAAGAACTAATAAATGCTCTAAGTTCATCTGCCTTACCCGCTATACTTCTGGTCTTGAAACAGATACACTTCAAATCACTGCGTTTGAGCAGACATGGTGATGTTCTCTTATTTTTGTTCTCTATTTCCCTTTCACTTATTACACCTTCCAAGCAAACAATCTGGTTCCCACCCCCCTGCCATACTAGTTTAAATCCTCCTGAGTGACTCTAGAAAACCTCCCAGCCAGGATATTTATGCCTCTCCAGTTTAGATGCAACCCACCCTTCTTGTACAGGTCACACCTGCCCCAGAAGAGATCCCAGTTGTCCAGAAATCTGAAAGCCCTCTCCACCACCAGTTTAGCCACATATTTAGATGCTCTATCTTCCTATTTCTAGCCTCCCTGGCACGTGGCACAGGGAGTAATCCTGAGATTACAACCCTAGAGGTCCTGCTTTTTATTGCCTAACTCCCTGAACTCCTTCTGCAGGACCTCATCATTCTTCCTGCCTATGACGTTACTACCTATGTGTACTACGACCTCTGGCTGTTCACCCTCCCCCTTCAGGATGTCCTGTGTTCGTTCAGAGACATCCTTGACCCTGGCACCAGGGAAGCAATGTACCATCCTGGAGTCTCTTTCCTGTCCACAGAAGCATCTATCTGTACTCCTTACTATAGAATCCCCTGTAACTATTGCTCTCTTGCACTTTGCCCTCCCCTGCTGAGCAGCAGAGCCAGTTGTGGTGCCACTGTTCTGGCTGCTGTTGTTTTCCCCCGATAGGCTAGCCCCCCCCCAACAGTACTCAAAATGGTATACTTGTTAGAGAGGGAGACAGCCACAGGGGATTCCTGCACTGCCTGCCTGCCCTTTCTAGCAGTCACCCATCTGTCTGCCTGCACCTTGGGTGTGACCGCATCTCTATAACTCCTATCTATGATGCTGTCTTCCACCTGCATGGTCCTAAGTGCATCCAACTACTCCTCCAACCGAACCACGCGGTCTGTGAGGAGCTGCCATTGGTTACACTTTCTGCAGACGTAGTCGCTGGTAGCATCACGGATCTCCCACATCTCACAGTTCGAGTATTACGCCGTGCTGAGTGACTATTAAGCATTAGGTAACTAATTCAAAATAAATACTTAAATCGTTATTAGATTAAGTTACGATTAACTATATGGTCCCTGGCTCCAGAGTTTTACTGTAATATTAAATGCTAATCTCTGTCCTCAGGATTAGTTACTCCTTGATGGGGGAGGGGGCAAATCTCAAGGAGCCAGACCTTTTGTTGGGGGGGGTTCACTGTTAAAACAAGACTATTCATAGAGGTGCCCCTGCTCAAGCCGGAGTATGGTTACGATGGGCTCCCCCACCCGCCCCTGGACCCGCCCCACCAGCCTGAAAGTTGAGGCTGGTGCTAAATGGCCCTTAAGTGGTCAATGCTGGGTACTTTAGGGCCTCAACTGGGGCAAGGGTTGGTAGACGTGCCAAAGCCTCGGGCACTGTGAAGTTGCGGAGTGGTCGGGTGGACAGAAATCTGGTGGGCGTGCCATCCAAGAAATCTACAGCCACCCTCCACCTACAAACCCCTTGGCGGGATCCGGAAAATTCTGCCCCAACCACCAGAAGCTGATCGAATGAAAAGACTGAGAGAAGAGCAATGAAGAGAGTGGGGCAGACCAAACCAAATACAGAAAAATCTCAGGAGTGGTGGGGTTGGGGGAGTGGGGAGGTGGGGGGGGGGGGGGGGGGGGGGGGGGGCCTGGCTGGAGGGGGGAGGGGTGGTTGGCAGAAAGGTGAAGACTTCCATAAACATAAACGTGACCGTGAACGTGAGGCTCTCTTCAGTCTTCAAGACGGAAGTTTTGCCTCGGCAAGTGAGGAAGAGGATATACTGGGGCCAAAGGTCACTCTCCAGGAGACATTATCAACAAAAAGGGGGAAATCAGTCAGAAGTTGGGATATTGCAGAGGTTTGAAATGAATCCTTTGAGTCTGTAATTCAACGCAAAAGATAATGCATTGTAACCAAAGTGGATGCAGGTGGTTTTGACGATATTGCTTGTATCCACCTGACAGTGCTATTAGCACTGTGAGAAGGCAGGTGAGTACAGGTGAACTATGTCGCCCAGGCACCATGGGCCCTTCGAGAAGTTTAACAGACTCTGGGCAGGATCCTCCAATTTGGAGATTCTCCTCTCCCTCTGGAGCTGAATTGCTGCTGTTTTGGGCTCACATTGGGAGCACGAACCAGGAAGCAAGTGCCAATCCTGAGCCATGCAAGGGGATCCTTGAGCATGTGGCCTGATAGCGAGGTCCTGCGGCTGCCTCCCTCCCCATCGCAGCGCAATTCAGCTCCCCGTCCCCTCCCCGGGACTCCCCCTAAATAAAGAGCCCCCCCACAGAGACCCCCTCAATAAACAGACCTCCCCAGGAAGACCCGCTAAATAAAGAACCCCCCCCCCCCCAAGAGACATCTTAAATAAAGAGACCCACCACCTCCACAGACAAACCTAAATAAAGAAAAACCCATAACCACCCCCCCCCCCCCCACCCCCCCCACCGGACGGGAAACCCATGTCGAGAAGCCACCCCAGGAAAGAGAGCCCTGTCAGGGACCCCTCACCCCCAAGAAAAGTGAGCCCTGTTGGAAGCCCCCCCCCCCCAAGAAAAGAGAGCCCTGTTGGAAGCCCCCCCCCCCCCCCACCCCCCAAGAAAAGAGAGCCCTGTTGGAAGCTAGAGAACAATGCAGACAGAGACAGTGGAAAATACTCTGCTTTAAAACGCACCTGGGCCCAGGCAGAGGAAACAGCACCTGTCAATTCCTCAAAAGAGAAAGCCAGTCAGCTGGCTTTAAACTCCTTCAGAGCCTTGATGTGCAAGCCATTCATTCATTTCTCTTTGATATTGATTTGACTCGGCTGCGATTGACAGCTTCCTCGCACACTCAGCTGCCAGCACTATCCCATTCATCTCCCTTCATGGTTGAGTAACTTGGAAGTGGTCAGCTGTGAAACTAACAGGACATAACTCCATTTGAAATGGTCCAGAAGGTCGGCACAGTGGTTAGCACTGCTGCCTCACGGCACAGAGGACCCGGGTTCAAACCTGGCCCCAGGTCACTGCCCATGTGGAGTTTGCACATCTCCCTGTGTCTGCGTGGGTTCCACCCCACAACCCAAAAATGATGTGCAGGGTAGGTGGATTGGTCACGCTAAATAGCCCTTTAACTTGAAAAACAAATTGAGTACTCTAAATTTATTAACAAAACAGCAATAAGTGGTCCAGGAGCTGTCAATCAAAGTTGTCAGGGGTAGGGTGGGTAGGTCTTGCAAAATGCAGGTAGGGTGGCCCTCTGAGGGACTTGGGAAGCAACTCTTGGTAATTAACAAAGCAAAATGGAGCAGAATTTGAAAAAAAAAAATTCAGCAGCCAGTTTCCTGGGTATGGATTGTGATTAAGTGGAACCTCATCTTAGTTCCAAAAATATAAAACTTAAACGTTTGAACATGATCGATCCAACTCAATATTCCACCCAAATTGAACCTGCAGATCAGGTACAAAGTCATTGGGCTCGATCTAACGGAAAGGTAAGTGTCATTTGTGGCGTATTATGCTGGGAGTTTCCCACTGGCTCTGTTGGCAATTTCCCCAGCGCTATCGAACAACACTTAGGGTTCGATTGAATGACCACTCTGCACCTGAAAAGCAGCTCGGCGTGGCACAGCTTGGCTGATAGAAGTTGCAAGACCATGCTCCACGGATCTACCTGGACTTATAAGGCTTTGCGATGTAAATCCTGCCCAATACCGGTGCGATCTCTTTTTGGCAAATCTGCATTTTAAAGATAGACAGCCAGTCTCACTTTAATCTGCAGTTACGCAAGGAACCTGAGGATTTGGGACATTCCCTTTGCCTTCGAGACCTGGGGCGAGTTCCTCAGTGCACAAAACGGGGCGACCATACATTCCTTGCTGATGTTGGTGTTGGTGTTGATGTTGGTGTTGGTGTTGGTGCTGATGTTGATGTTGGTGCTGATGTTGGTGTTGGTGCTGATGTTGGTGTTGGTGTTGGTGCTGATGTTGATGTTGGTGTAGATGTTGGTGTTGGTGCTGATGTTGGTGTTGGTGTTGGTGTTGGTGTTGGTGCCGATGTTGATGTTGGTGTTGGTGTTGGTGTTGGTGTTGGTGTTGGTGTTGGTGTTGGTGTTGGTGCCGATGTTGATGTTGGTGTTGGTGTTGGTGTTGGTGTTGATGTTGATGTTGGTGTTGGTGTTGGTGCCGATGTTGATGTTGGTGTTGGTGTTGGTGTTGGTGTTGGTGTTGATGTTGATGTTGGTGTTGGTGTTGGTGCTGATGTTGATGTTGGTGTTGGTGTTGGTGTTGGTGTTGGTGTTGGTGTTGGTGTTGGTGCCGATGTTGATGTTGGTGTTGGTGTTGGTGTTGGTGTTGGTGTTGATGTTGATGTTGGTGTTGGTGTTGGTGTTGGTGTTGGTGCCGATGTTGATGTTGGTGTTGGTGCCGATGTTGATGTTGATGTTGGTGTTGGTGTTGGTGTTGGTGTTGGTGTTGGTGTTGGTGTTGGTGTTGGAGTTGGTGCCGATGTTGATGTTGGTGTTGGTGCCGATGTTGATGTTGGTGTTGGTGCCGATGTTGATGTTGATGTTGGTGTTGGTGTTGGTGTTGGTGTTGGTGTTGGTGTTGGTGTTGGTGTTGGTGTTGGTGTTGGTGTTGGTGTTGGAGTTGGTGCCGATGTTGATGTTGGTGTTGGTGCCGATGTTGATGTTGATGTTGGTATTGGTGCTGATGTTGGTGTTGGTGTTGGTGTTGGTGTTGGAGTTGGTGCTGATGTTGGTGTTGGTGTAGATGTTGGTGTTGGTGCTGATGTTGATATTGGTATTGGTGCTGGTGTTGATGTTGGTGTTGGTGCGGGTGTTGGTGTTGATGTTGGTGTTGATGTTGGTGTTGATGTTGATATTGGTATTGGTGCTGGTGTTGATGTTGGTGCTGATGTTGATGTTGTTGGTGTTGGTGTTGGTGCTGGTGTTGATGTTGGTGCTGATGTTGATGTTGTTGGTGTTGGTGCTGATTTTGGTGTTGGCGTTGGTGCTGATGTTGGTGTTGATGTTGGTGTTGATGTTGGTGTTGGTGTTGGTGCTGATGTTGGTGCTGATGTTGGTGTTGGTGTTGGTGCTGATGTTGGTGTTGGTGCTGATGTTGGTGCTGATGTTGGTGTTGGTGTTGGTGCTGATGTTGGTGTTGGTGCTGATGTTGGTGTTGATGTTGGTGTTGGTGTTGGTGCTGATGTTGATGTTGGTGTTGGTGCTGATGTTGGTGTTGGTGCTGATGTTGGTGTTGGTGTTGGTGCTGATGTTGGTGTTGGTGTTGGTGTTGGTGCTGATGTTGGTGTTGGTGCTGATGTTGGTGCTGATGTTGGAGTTGGTGCTGATGTTGGTGTTGGTGTTGGTGCTGATGTTGATGTTGGTGCTGATGTTGGTGTTGGTGCTGATGTTGGTGTTGATGTTGATGTTGGTGTTGGTGCTGATGTTGGTGTTGGTGCTGATGTTGGTGTTGGTGTTGGTGCTGATGTTGGTGTTGGTGCTGATGTTGGTGTTGATGTTGATGTTGGTGTTGATGTTGATGTTGGTGTTGGTGCTGATGTTGGTGTTGGTGTTGATGTTGGTGTTGGTGCTGATGTTGGTGTTGATGTTGATGTTGGTGTTGGTGCTGATGTTGGTGTTGATGTTGATGTTGGTGTTGGTGTTGATGTTGGTGTTGGTGTTCGTGCTGATGTTGGTGTTGATGTTGATGTTGGTGTTGGTGCTGATGTTGGTGTTGGTGTTCGTGCTGATGTTGGTGTTGGTGTTGATGTTGGTGCTGATGTTGGTGTTGATGTTGGTGTTGATGTTGATGTTGGTGTTGGTGCTGATGTTGGTGTTGGTGCTGATGTTGGTGCTGATGTTGGTGCTGATGTTGGTGTTGATGTTGGTGTTGGTGCTGATGTTGGTGTTGGAGTTGGTGCTGATGTTGATGTTGGTGTTGGTGTTCGTGCTGATGTTGGTGTTGGTGTTCGTGCTGATGTTGGTGTTGGTGCTGATGTTGGTGCTGATGTTGGTGCTGATGTTGGTGTTGATGTTGGTGTTGGTGTTCGTGCTGATGTTGGTGTTGGAGTTGGTGCTGATGTTGGTGCTGATGTTGGTGCTGATGTTAGTGTTGGTGTTGGTGCTGATGTTGGTGTTGATGTTGGTGTTGGTGCTGATGTTGGTGTTGGTGTTGATGTTAGTGTTGATGTTGGTGTTGGTGTTGGTGCTGATGTTGGTGTTGATGTTGGTGCTGATGTTGGTGTTGATGTTGGTGTTGGTGTTCGTGCTGATGTTGGTGTTGGAGTTGGTGCTGATGTTGGTGCTGATGTTGGTGTTGATGTTGGTGTTGGTGTTGATGTTGGCGTTGGTGCTGATGTTGGTGTTGATGTTGATGTTGATGTTGGTGTTGATGTTGGTGCTGATGTTGGTGTTGATGTTGGTGTTGATGTTGGTGCTGATGTTGGTGCTGATGTTGGTGTTGGTGCTGATGTTGGTGTTGGTGTTGATGTTGGTGCTGATGTTGGTGCTGATGTTGGTGTTGGTGTTGGTGTTGGTGCTGATGTTGGTGTTGATGTTGGTGTTGGTGCTGATGTTGGTATTGGTGCCGATGTTGGTGTTGATGTTGGTGTTGATGTTGGTGTTGGTGCTGATGTTGGTGTTGGTGCTGATGTTGGTGCTGATGTTGGTGTTGGTGTTGATGTTGGTGTTGATGTTGGTGTTGGTGCTGATGTTGGTGCTGATGTTGGTGCTGATGTTGGTGTTGGTGTTGATGTTGGTGTTGGTGTTGGTGTTGATGCTGATGTTGGTGTTGGTGTTGGTGTTGGTGCTGATGTTGGTGTTGATGTTGGTGTTGGTGCTGATGTTGGTGTTGGTGTTGGTGTTGGTGTTGATGCTGATGTTGGTGTTGGTGTTGGTGTTGGTGCTGATGTTGGTGCTGATGTTGGTGTTGATGTTGGTGTTGGTGCTGATGTTGGTGTTGGTGTTGATGTTGATGCTGATGTTGGTGTTGGTGTTGATGTTGGTGTTGGTGTTGATGTTGGTGTTGGTGTTGGTGTTGATGTTGATGCTGATGTTGGTGTTGGTGTTGGTGTTGATGTTGGTGTTGGTGTTGATGTTGGTGTTGGTGTTGATGTTGGTATTGGTGTTGGTGTTGATGTTGTTGCTGTTGGTGTTGGTGTTGATGTTGATGTTGGTGTTTGTGCTAATGTTGGTGTTGATGTTGATGTTGGTGCTGATTTTGGTGTTGATGTTGGTGTTGGTGTTGGTGCTGATGTTGGTGTTGGTGTTGATGTTGGTGCTGATGTTGATGTTGGTGCTGATTTTGGTGTTGATGTTGGTGTTGGTGCTGATGTTGGTGTTGGTGTTGATGTTGGTGCTGATGTTTATGTTGGTGTTGGTGTTGATGTTGGTATTGGTGCTGGTGTTGATGTTGATGGTGTTGCTGTTGGTGTTGGTGTTGATGTTGGTGTTGGTGCTGATGTTTATGTTGGTGCTGATGTTGGTGTTGGTGTTGATGTTGATGCTGAGGTTGGTATTGGTGTTGGTGTTGATGTTGGTATTGGTGCTGGTGTTGATGTTGATGGTGTTGCTGTTGGTGTTGGTGCTGATGTTGATGTTGGTGTTGATGTTGGTGCTGATGTTGGTGCTGATGTTGGTGTTGGTGTTGATGTTGGTGCTGATGTTGTGGTTTGTGTTGCTGTTGGTGTTGATGTTGATGTTGGTGTTGGTGCTGATGTTGGTGTTGGTGTTGGTGTTGATGTTGGTGTTGGTGTTCGTGCTGATGTTGGTGTTGGTGTTGATGTTGGTGCTGATGTTGGTGTTGGTGCTGATGTTGGTGTTGGTGTTGGTGTTGGTGTTGGTGTTGGTGCTGATGTTGGTGTTGGTGTTGGTGCTGATGTTGGTGTTGATGTTGGTGTTGGTATTGGTGTTGGTGCTGATGTTGGTGTTGGTGTTGGTGCTGATGTTGGTGTTGGTGCTGATGTTGGTGTTGATGTTGGTGTTGGTGCTGATGTTGATGTTGGTGTTGGTGTTGGTGCTGATGTTGGTGCTGATGTTGGTGTTGATGTTGGTGTTGGTGCTGATGTTGGTATTGGTGTTGGTGTTGGTGTTGGTGTTGGTGTTGATGTTGGTGCTGATGTTGGAGTTGGTGCTGATGTTGGTGTTGATGTTGGTGTTGGTGCTGATGTTGGTGTTGATGTTGGTGTTGGTGCTGATGTTGGTGCTGATGTTGGTGTTGGTGTTGGTGCTGATGTTGGTGCTGACATTGGTGTTGGTGTTGGAGTCGGTGTTCGAGTTGGTGCTGATGTTGGTGCTGATTTTGGTGTTGGTGTTGGTGTTGGTGTTGATGTTGGTGTTGGTGCTGATGTTGGTGCCGACTGAACTGGCTTGGGACAATTCACACCTCTTTAACCTGGAGTTACCTCTCTCTCTGCATCTTTGATGATTTGATTGCCTGCAGGTGCTCGCATTCCGGGGCATCTCTGACTGTGTCTATATAAACATTTCTGGAACAAGCCTTTCCATTCACCTGAAGAAGGAGCCGTGCTCCGAAAGCTCGTGTTTGAAACAAACCTGTTGGACTTTAACCTGGTGTTGTAAGACTTCTTACTGTGCTCACCCCAGTCCAACGCCGGCATCTCCACATCGATGTTGGTGCTGACATTGGTGTTGGTGTTGGAGTCGGTGTTGGAGTTGGTGCTGATATTGGTGCTGATTTTGGTGTTGGTGTTGGTGTTGGTGTTAGCGCTGATGTTGGTGTTCGTGCTGATGTTGGTGTTGATGTTGGTGTCGGTGTTGGTGCTGATTTTGATGTTGGTGTTGGTGTTGATGTTGGTGTTGGTGCTGATGTTGGTGTTTCATAGAATAGAACAGTACAGCACAGAACAGGCCCTTCGGCCCTCAATGTTGTGCCGAGCCATGATCACCCTACTCAAACCCACGTATCCACCCTATACCCATAACCCAACAACCCCCCCCCCCCCAACCTTACTTTGGTGTTGGTGCTGATGTTGGTGTTGGTGCTGATGTTGGTGTTGGTGTTGGTGTTGGTGTTGGTGCTGATGTTGATGCTGATGTTGGTGTTAATGTTGGTGCTAATGTTGGTGTTGATGTTGGTGTTGGTGTTGGTGCTGATGTTGGTGTTGGTGCTGATGTTGGTGTTGATGTTGGTGTTGGTGTTGGTGCTGATTTTGGTGTTGGTGTTGATGTTGGTGTTGGTGTTGGTGTTGGTGTTGATGTTGGTGTTGGTGTTGGTGTTGCTGTTGGTGTTGGTGCTGATTTTGGTGTTGGTGTTGATGTTGGTGTTGGTGTTGGTGTTGGTGTTGATGTTGGTGTTGGTGTTGGTGTTGGTGCTGATTTTGGTGTTGATGTTGGTGTAGATGTTGGTGTTGGTGCTGATGTTGGTGTTGGTGTTGGTGTTGCTGTTGGTGTTGGTGCTGATTTTGGTGTTGGTGTTGATGTTGGTGTTGATGTTGGTGTTGGTGTTGATGTTGGTGTTGGTGTTGGTGTTGGTGCTGATTTTGGTGTTGGTGTTGATGTTGGTGTTGGTGTTGGTATTGGTGTTGGTGCTAATGTTAGTGTTGATATTGGTGTTGATGTTGGAGTTGGTGCTGATGTTGGTGTTGATGTTGGTGTTGGTGTTGGTATTGGTGTTGGTGCTAATGTTAGTGTTGATATTGGTGTTGATGTTGGAGTTGGTGCTAATGTTGGTGTTGATTTTGGTGTTGGTGTTGGTATTGGTGTTGGTGCTAATGTTGGTGTTGATATTGGTGTTGATGTTGGAGTTGGTGCTGATGTTGGTGTTGATATTGGTGTTGATGTTGGGGTTGGTGTTGGTGTTGGTGCTAATGTTGGTGTTGGTGTTGATGTTGGAGTTGGTGCTGATGTTGGTGTTGGTGCTGATGTTGGTGTTGATGTTGGTGTTGGTGTTGGTGCTAATGTTGGTGTTGATATTGGTGTTGATGTTGGAGTTGGTGCTAATGTTGGTGTTGATTTTGGTGTTGGTGTTGGTGCTGATGCTGGTGTTGGCGCTGATGTTGGTGTTGATGTTGGTGCTAATGTTGGTGTTGATATTGGTGTTGATGTTGGAGTTGGTGCTAATGTTGGTGTTGATTTTGGTGTTGGTGTTGATGTTGGTGTTGGTGCTGATGTTGGTGTTGGTGTTGATGTTGGTATTGATGTTGGTGTTGATGTTGGTGCTAATGTTGGTGTTGATATTGGTGCTGATGTTGGTGTTGGTGCTGATGTTGGTGCTGATTTTGGTGTTGATGTTGGTGCTGATGTTGATGTTGGTGCTGATTTTGGTGTTGGTGTTGGTGCTAATGTTGGTGTTGGTGCTGATTTTGATGTTGGTGTTGATGTTGCTGTTGGTGTTGATGTTGGTGGTGATGTTGGTGTTGATGTTGGTGCTGATGTTGGTGTTGGTGCTAATGTTGGTGCTGATTTTGGTGTTGATGTTGGTGTTGATGCTGATGTTGGTGCTGATTTTGGTGTTGATGTTGGTGCTGATGTTGATGTTGGTGTTGGTGTTGGTGCTGATGTTGGTGCTGATGTTGGTGTTGGTGCTGATGTTGGTGCTGATGTTGGTGCTGATGTTGGTGCTGATGTTGGTGTTGGTGCTGATGTTGGTGCTGATGTTGGTGTTGGTGCTGATGTTGATGTTGGTGCTGATGTTGGTGCTGATTTTGGTGTTGATGTTGGTGCTGATGTTGATGTTGGTGTTGGTGTTGGTGCTGATGTTGGTGCTGATGTTGGTGTTGGTGCTGATGTTGGTGCTGATTTTGGTGTTGATGTTGGTGCTGATGTTGATGTTGGTGTTGGTGCTGATGTTGATGTTGATGTTGGTGTTGTTGTTGGTGCTGATTTTGGTGTTGGTGTTGGTGCTAATGTTGGTGTTGATATTGGTGCTGATGTTGGTGTTGGTGCTGATGTTGGTGCTGATTTTGGTGTTGATGTTGGTGCTGATGTTGATGTTGGTGTTGATGTTGGTGTTGTTGCTGATGTTGGTGTTGGTGCTGATGTTGGTGCTGATTTTGGTGTTGGTGTTGGAGTTGGTGCTAATGTTGGTGTTGATATTGGTGTTGATGTTGGAGTTGGTGCTGATGTTGGTGTTGGTGCTGATGTTGGTGTTGATGTTGGTGCTGATGTTGGTGTTGGTGTTGATGTTGGTGTTGGTGCTGATGTTGGTGTTGGTGTTGGTGTTGGTGTTGATGCTGATGTTGATGTTGATGCTGATGTTGGTGTTGATGTTGATGTTGATGTTGGTGTTGGTGTTGATGTTGTTGTTGATGTTGATGCTGATGTTGGTGTTGGTGTTGGTGTTGATGTTAGTGCTGATTTTGGTGTTGGCGTTGGTGCTGATGTTGGTGTTGGTGTCGTTGTTCATGTTGGTATTGGTGTTCGTGTTGATGTTGGTGTTGGTGCTGATGTTGGTATTCATGTTGATGTTGATGGTGGTGCAGGGTCCCGAGTTCAATTCCGGCCTCGATGTCTATCTGTGTGGAGTTCGCACGTTCTCCCCATGTCTGCATGGCTTTCCTCCGGATGCTCCGGTTTCCTTCCACAGTCTAAAGACAAGCAGGTAAGTTGGATCAGCCATGCTAAATCACCCTTTAGTGTCCAATAGATTGGGTGGGGTCATGCAGATCGGGTGGAGGCATGGGCCTAAGTAGGGAGCCCTTTCCAGGAACCAGTACAGACTCGATTTGCTGAATGGCCTCCTCCTGCACTCTAAATTCCATAATTATGTGTCCCAATCCACTGGAGTCATTTGAGGAAAGTTTAAACTTTTCTGATAAAATATCACTAACTCTCGGTGTGAAACACTTTAAAAACACATTTTAATAAGAACTCACATAACAGCTTGGAATAAATAAACAGAAATACATAGTCATACTAAAGCAAATTGATGCAAATTAAATATACATGATAGCCAGTCTTTAGTCAAAGGATGTGCAGGCTGGGTGGATTGATCGTGCTAAATTGCCCCTTATTGTCGAAGAATGTGCAGGCTGGGTGGATTGGCCATGCTAAATTGCCCCTTAGTATCTCGGACGTACAGATTAGATTACAGGGTTGCAGGGATAGAGCGGAGTGGGCGGAGGGGTGGACCTGGGTGGAGTGCTCTTTCGGAGGGTCGGTGCAGGCTCGATGGGCCGAATGGCCTCCTTCTGCACAGTGGGGATTCTATGATTCACAACTGTTCTTTTTTTTAAAAAACTGCAGTTTCAATTTGCTCAATTAGAACACACAGCATTAAAATTACACCAGCCGCAGGCTGCAACATTTTTACATTGATCAGTTTTCTCCAATTCTAATATGTGATAGAGATTCCTGAAAATCACGAACAAAAGTGGCTCATGTTGTAAAAAATTGATTTTTGATAAATTTGCTTTCCTTCCGTTGTGACCTTCTCAGATTCTGATTCTGCATCAATATAATCCCACCACCATGGCCTTTTTGTGTAAATGTTCTTAACCGGTCGTTGCTTCCGAGGCTATATTATTTAAAAACTGGCTTCAATTCAAAAGTAAACCAGTCTCATACAAGTTGTAGTAACAGTAAAACCCAGCACTGGACACCAGTTGTGTTTCTCCTCGTTTGCCTCTGGCGTATTGATGCAGAATTTGCAGAACTGAACAGCCCCCCCCCCCGGGTGTTTTTTGCTCCTCCACTTTGAACATAGAACATACAGCGCAGAAGGAGGCCATTCGGCCCATCGAGTCTGCACCGACTCACTTAAGCCCTCACTTCCACCCTATCCCCGTAACCCAATAACACCTTTGAATCTTTTTGGTCAACAGGCCAATTTAGCACGGCCAATCCACCTAATCTGCACATCTTTGGACTGTGGGAGGAAACCGGAGCACCCGGAGGAAACCCACGCAGACACGGGGAGAACGTGCAGACTCCACACAGACAGTGGCACAGCAGGGGAATCGAACTTGGAACCCTGGCGCTGTGAAGCCACAGTGCTATCCACTTGCGCTACCATGCTGCCCTGTACTTTATTATATAGAACCTAATGAACATCGTCAAATAAGCATTCTGGTAAATGCTAGTGTCGATTCACCACTGGAGGTGGACAGTTTGTAAAATTCACTGCAGCATATCTCTAGCACAGTGGTTAGCACTACTGTCTCATAGCGCCGGTGACCTGGGCTTGATGCCGCCAACCCGCCGACTGTGTGGAGTTTGCACATTCTCCCCGTGTCTGCGTGGGTTTCCTCCGTGTACTCCGGTTTCCTCCCACAGACCAAAGATGCGCAGATTAGTTGAATTGGCCGTGTTAAACTGCCCCTTGGTGTCCAAGGATTGGTTGGGGTTACAGGTATAGGTGGGGAGGGAGGGGGTGGGTGCGTATGGGCCTAGGCAGGGAGCTGTTTCAGCGGGTCGGTGCAGACCCGATGGGCCGAATGGCCTCCTTCCGCACCGTAGGGATTCTACGGGTTCTATGAGTTGCGACTCACAAGCAATGGCCCCTCTCAACTCTGTCTACTGAAGGCTAACTGATTTACCTCATCTTGTTTGTCTATCTGTCTTCATGTACCTCTCTTGTGGAGAGCATGAATTGGATTCAATAGGAATTTGTTTTTTTGGAGCAAGCAAGGAGTTGGATTAAGGACCTGCCCTGTCCTTGCACACAGACTTTGCAACCGTGAGAATGGAAAAACGTTAAAAAAATATATATATATATTCAGTCAGTTTACATGTGCAGCTGACAGAGTGTTTGAGATGCGGAAGTGCGTTGCCCCTTGTGTCTCTGTCTAACATGTGCTGATGCGAGTAAATGCCAATCCCCTCTGCCGCTGCCCTGGCTTCAAAGTAGCTAAATACGGTTTGCGGTGGCTCAGGCCGGGGGTTTTCGTTTCTGAAATGAGGAACTGAGTGAAGAAAGCGTGGAAGAAATGAATTCCAGTCTTGTGGATGGCCAGAATTTCAAGCTGGAACGAGCAGTCTGAAGACTGAACACCTTTCTCACTCGGTTTCTACAATCCTCAGAAATATAATAATAGAGGAAGGGGTCGAAGCAGCTGTTAAAGCTGCTGAGAGACAGTAAGAACATGTAATATTTATGGAGCCCAGGGCTCCATTGGTGTACCAGCAACACTATATTACTGGGGGTGAAACACACCAGGTATATAAAGAGTACTAAAAGAGTGATTTTTGCCGCCTTTTTGTACTTTATATCATTTACTGTTAAAGACCTGATTACAACACTGTAACAAAATATCGTGGTGAGGCTTGGAATGAGAAATCCTAATATCACAACAATTAACCAGTAAGAGAAATACATAGTCCATTTACCCTCGAGGTACACATCATGACAGGTGGTGATGTTTAGATCTCGGATCTCATATGACTGCTGAACTGAAAGAAAAGGCAAAACAAAGAGAACAACTGTGACCCAAATGGCAGCACAAACACCAAAGACAGATCTATTGTCCCTGAAGCGCCTGGAGAGGAATGGGTGGACCAGAGCAAAGTATCTGTCGATGCTGATGAAGGTGAGCAGCAGGATGGAGCAGTACATGTTCCCGTAGAAGAAGGCGGTCATCACCCGACAGAGACCCTCGCCAAAGAGCCAGTCGTTGCCCAGGAGGTGGTAGGAGATCTTGAACGGCAGCACCAGGATCAGCAGAAGGTCGGCGGTGGCCAGGTTGATCAGGAAGATGGTGGAAGGCTTCTTGCTTTTTGCAGCCATTATCCAAAGGGCCAGAGCATTTGCTGGGAGCCCGATGACAAACACAAGGATGTAAAAGGCCGGGATCAACGTTGTGGTGAAGGGATTGATCAGTTGAGGTCTGTTCTGGTCGTTTATTATAACTGCGGACGAATCTGGAGCCATCTCTCCAAGGACTCCTCCCGCCCACGGCTCATCAGTAGCGGCTAAAAATGTGAAGCAGATTGTTTATTCCTTTTGGTTTTTATTGCAGTTTCACAGCCATTTGTCTATCATCATTGTGAAATGAAGCAATTTGTCCCCAACCACAACGACAGAACCTTCCTTCGCACTATGTGAGTGTCAAATCTCAAGAGTTGCTGGAGTACACACTGTATAAACACTAAGTACTGATTGACAATGAAAGAATTTTAGATTAATAACTGATTGGACAATGTGAAGGAGCTGGGTTATACATGTTTGACTCATTGTATTCTATCTAGGGTCCCTCTCCTGGCAGTGAATCCCATCAAATCAGGAATCACAGATTGGTCACCCAATGATAAACTCCCAATATTCCTGTGGGATTTTCTGCCCCCTCCTGCCCCCGTGCCAGGTTTTTGTGGAAATGGAGGCTGCCCGGCATTGGCTGATGGTAGGATCTCCCAGTCCCGCCGTTGTCATCTGGGCTTTCCCAGTGTTCGTACCTTCCGCTGAGAGGAGGGGGTGCTCACTGGCACTGGAAGATCAACAAAATATAGATAGATTGGAGAGTTGGGCAGAGAAACGGCAGATGGAGTTCAATCCACGCAAATGCGAGGTGATGCATTTTGGAAGATCAAATTCAAGAGCGGACAATATGGTCAATGGAAGGGCCTTGGGCAAAATTGATGTACAGAGAGATCTGGGAGTTCAGGTCCATTGTACCCTGAAGGTGGCAACGCAGGTTGATAGAGTGGTCAAGAAGGCATACAGCATGCTTGCCTTCATCGGACGGGGTATTGAGTACAAGAGTTGGCAGATCATGTTACAGTTGTATAGGACTTTGGTTCGGCCACATTTGGAATACTGCGTGCAGTTCTGGTCGCCACATTACCAGAAGGATGTGGATTCTTTGGAGAGGGTGCAGAGGAGGTTCACCAGGATGTTGCCTGGTATGGAGGGTGCTAGCTATGAAGAAAGGTTGAGTAGATTAGGATTGTTTTCGTTGGAAAGACGGAGGTTGAGGGGGGACCTGATTGAAGTCTACAAAATTATGAGAGGTATGGACAGTGTGGATAGCAACAAGCTTTTCCCAAGAGTGGGGGTGTCAGTTACAAGGGGTCACAATTTCAAGGTGAGAGGGGGAAAGTTTAAGGGAGACGTGCGTGGAAAGCTTTTTACGCAGAGGGTGGTGGGTGCCTGGAACGCTTTGCCAGCGGAGGTGGTAGAGGCGGGCACGATAGCATCATTTAAGAGGCATCTAGACAGGTATATGAACGGGCGAGAACAGAGGGAAGTAGACCTTGGAAAATAGGAGACAAGTTTAGATAAAGGATCTGGATCGGCGCAGGCTTGGAGGGCCGAAGGGCCTGTTCCTGTGCTGTAATTGTCTTTGTTCTTTGTTCTTTGTTTACTTCTTTTATGATTCCTAGGAAATCCTAATGCTCTCAGATAATAGAAAAACAGGCGCTTACGGGAAGGGAATCATACTCTTGACGAACTTCCCAACATGAGTGTAAGGGCCCGGCCGGAAGTTAAGTGGTTTCCTCCACATTTCCCATCTTGGCAGACAGGCTGACTCAGTTTACAACACAGGGTGTGGGACAGGTTGTGATCTGTGATCGGACTCCCGAGTCTGAACTAACAAATGACTGAAGAACAGTAATGACGGGATATCTAAACTGTAGGCCGGAACTGTAATAGCAGAGTGGGGCAAGAGTTTCAAAACGCGTTCAGGAGACTTTTTTAGATCAGTATCGGCCTGATTTTCACCACAACAGAGACAGCTTCTGGCTTTGCCAAAATGGCGCCAGATGCCTGAATCCAGTTTTCCCAACCGAAATCCAACCCCCACCATTATTTTCGGAGTTGGAGGCGGATGAGCGGGGAACGGGGAGGAAGGAGGGGGGAGGGGGGGCGGGGGGGGGGGGCTCCACGAGTGTATATTTCCTACTTGACTTGTGAGTTGTGAGGTCTAACAATGCAAAGTCCTTTGGAGAGTTTGGGTACTCGTTGGATAGGTCAGGAGAGAGGTCAAGTGTACTTTGGGATTGTTAAAAGTAGGTATGAATGTGGATAAAGAGTGGATAACGCATTGGAATTGTAAAGCTATCAAGGGAATTGTCAAGCCTCAAGATCCCGATCATGTATTAATTTTAGGATTTTATATCATTTTGGACTAATATTTTTGGAATCTCATATTACCTACTTAAATAGGCCAGCTTACGTCGATGGCTGTTGAGACAGGGAATTAAAGAGTTAAGACAAGCTGCCGGCAATTTCCAGCTCCGAAATAATTTAAAATGATTCACTGTTGTCAGCAAGGTAAAGAGCTGCCTGACTGATAAGTGATAGCTGAGCGACCAGTAACCAGCTCAAACCCACAGCTTGAATGCACACATATAGTGAAAAGAGCTAGTTCAACACATGTACCTTCTTATTAGAATAATTTTCAAACACATTGATCATTTCAGAATATTCGGAGAGAAAGTTGTTTGAGCCATTTTCTTTGCTTCTCTTTCACCAACAGAGACACCATTTACCATCTGATTGATACGGGGTTATAAGGCGAGAGCAGGGCATTTGGATTAATCTGGGGTGATACAGGGCTGTCGGGAGAGAGAGCGAGAGAGACAGTGGAATTAGTTTGGGATTGATACAGGGCTATAGGGAGAGAGTGAGGCAGTGGTATTGATACAGGACTATTGGGAAAGAACAGGGTAATGGAATTAGTTGGGGATTGATACAGGGCTATGGGGAGAAAGTGGGACAGTGGGTTTTGTTGGGGATTGATACAGAGCTATTCGGAGATGGGGACACGGTGATTAGTTTGGGATTGATATAGGGTGATAGAGAGAGGGGGCAAAGGGATTAGTTTGGGATTGATCCAGGGATATGGGGAGAATGTGGGGCAGTGGGATTAGTTTGGGATTGATACAGGGCAATGGGGAGATAGTGGGGTAGTGGGATTAGTTTGGGATTGATACAGGGCAATGGGGGAGAGTGGGGCAGTGGGATTAGTTTGGGATTGATACAGGGCTATGGGGAGAGAGTGGGGCAGTGGGATTAGTTTGGAACTGATGCAGATCTGTGGCAAGTGAGATTAGTTTGGTATTACGATAGCCTCATGCTAATCCAGACACAATGGGCCAAATAGCCATTTTGTTGCATTCAATAGATTGGCAGTATGTGTTCAATTTGCTATTTTCTTATCTGGTAACTTGTCGCTTTTTACAAAATTGATATGTAGCAGAAATGGCAATTATTATGATGGGTTCTGTCATGGTCCTCCCAGCCTCATACAATGCTGCTTAGAATGCAGTGTCCACCAACCCACTCTCACATCTGAGAGTATAGTCAAGCAATGTTGACGGAATGGAACTCTGGCTCTCTGAGATGCTATTCCATTCTTGACAGACCCTCCCTCACTGAAAATTCCCCTTACTACTGCTAAAATACTGGCAGTGTCTAAACAACGCCCTCTATCTCTACATCCTAACCCTGATTCTAGCCCTAACCCTAACCCAAACCCAAATACCGAACACTAATATCCTAACCTTAACCATAATAACCTCAATCCTAATGACCTAACACTAATGCTAATGCCCTAACACTAACACTCTAACCTTGTCCCTGACTCTCTCTGCTTTACCATCCAACTTCATCTCTCTCAGCCCCCACATCAAACCCTATTGTCCTATTGTGGACCAACTCAAAATAAAAGGCACTCGGAAACAATACAAGAGAGCATAGGAGATGCAATTACCGTGGGCAGCACGGTAGCATTGTGGATAGCACAATGGCTTCACAGCTCCAGGGTCCCAGGTTCGATTCCGGCTTGGGTCACTGTCTGTGTGGAGTCTGCACATCCTCCCCGTGTGTGCGTGGGTTTCCTCCGGGTGCTCCGGTTTCCTCCCACAGTCCAAAGATGTGCAGGTTAGGTGGATTGGCCATGATAAATTGCCCTTAGTGTCCAAAATTGCCCTTAGTGTTGGGTGGGGTTACCGGGTTATTGGGATAAAGGGAGGTGTTGACCTTGGGTAGGGTGCTCTTTCCAAGAGCCGGTGCAGACTCAATGGGCCGAATGGCCTCCTTCTGCACTGTAAATTCTATGATAATTAGCACTATGTCTTCACAGTGCCAGGGTCCCAGGTTCGATTCCCGGCGTGAGTCACTATTTGTACGGAGTTGTACGTTCTCCCTGTGTCTGTGTGGGTTTCCTCCGGGTGCTCCGGTTTCCTCCTGCAAGTCCCGGAAGACGTGCTGTTAGGTAATTTGGACATTCTGAATTCTCCTTCTGTGTACCCGAACAGGCGCCGGAATGTGGCGACTAGGGGCTTTTCTTCACAGTAACTTCATTGCAGTGTTAATGTAAGCCGGCTTGTGACAAGAAAGATTATTATTATAAACACCTGGAAATAAAGGCTGGGCCAGCAAACTCAGGGAGGGAAGGCAACCACAGAAAATTTCTGAAGTCAAAATATTCTAGGAAGACAAAAAAGTTGGGCATGGACCAAAAAAGCTGACAGGACCATATGCTAAAACCACGAGAGCTGGAACACCCAAGCATGAGAGGGGGCTGTCCCCCATTTCTGCCAACCCCTAAACTCTACCCCTAACCTGAATGCCAATAACCCTAACTCTTAAGCCTAACCACCCCCAGCCTATCCACAATTAATCAAAGGGAATTTGATATATTTAACCTGACGTGTACAGGACATGTGCGGGAACTGAGAACGAAACAACTGTTCAACATCGGCAACAGAAAGTAGAGTGAAGTATCACCCAGTAACTGCGGAGAGAACACATGGGTTAATGTTCAGAGCATAAAGCCACCACTCGGGCAAACGTGGGGCCACAGCTGAGATATGAACCCCACTGTTTTCTCCACAGGCTGATGTGCTGAACACTTCCACCATTTTCTGCTTCTGTTGAATGCATCCTTGACCTGATCTTGTTTTCGGTCTGGGAATCACATTCCATTGCATTCGGAAAGAGTCCATTGTTCCCCATTATCTCGTAAAGTCAAACACAAGCACAAATTGTCATTAAATTGTGTTTGACACTGAGATACAAATGCGGTTAACTGAACTGCATAACACCACATTTCATTACTTTCTGTACATAGTTGCATTTTAAACAGTTCCATGAATCATTTTGGTCACTCACCCATGTTGAAGGATGGAGAGAGAATTGATTAAACCTGCACTCTCTTTCCGACTGTCTGTCCCACACCAGTTGTAACTCTGCCACTGAGTAAACATGCCTCTGAGTTTCCTTAAAGAAGGGAGGAACTGAGTTCAGTGTTAGTGCCAAAAAATTAAATCCTGTCATGCGTTCTAGTTACAGCTGGCCATATGCCTAGTATTTCAAACCTGTCTCTCCGAAGCCGACAGGCAGAACGGATCTGCAGTTTGCAACACGCTTGACCTGGAAACTGCTGCATCTTCACAACAATGCACAAGGCACAAGGAGAACATTATAGCACAGGAACAGATCCTTCAGTCCGCCAAGCCTGCACCGATCCAGTTTCCTTATTGAGACCTGCTACTTATTTCCCAAACGATCAGTATCCCTTCATTCCCTGCCCGTTTATGTGCCTATCAAGATACATCTTATTTTTTTTTTATTTTTTAAATAATTTTTATTGAAAAATTTTGATTTTATACAACATTGACGCACCTTAGTAAAATACCGAAAATAACAATAATATTAACAATCATATACATTCGCCCCATCCCCATGAACAACCCAGCATTTTAACAACAACGCAAATTAACACACTATAAAGTTACAGAATAAACACTACAATAATGCACCCCCCCCCCCCCCCCCCCCATGACCAAGTTACCTATCTCTGAGCCAGGAAGTCCAGAAAAGGCTGCCATGTTTATAGAACCCTTGTATTGATCCTCTCAGGGCAAATTTGGCCTTTTCCAATTTTATAAATCCCGCCATGTCACTGATCCAGGTCTCCACGCTTGGGGGCCTTGCATCCTTCCATTGTAACAGAATCCTTCGACGGGCTACTAGGGACGCAAAGGCCAGGACACCGGCCTCTTTCGCCTCCTGCACTCCCGGCTCTACCGCAACTCCAAAAATCGCGAGACCCCACCCTGGTTTGACCCTGGATCCAACCACCCTCGACACCGTCCCCACCACCCCCTTCCAGAATTCTTCCAGTGCTGGGCATGCCCAGAACATATGGGCGTGGTTCGCTGGACTCCCCGAACATCTGGTGCACCTGTCCTCACCCCCAAAGAACCTACTCATCCTAGTCCCGGACATGTGGGCCCGGTGCAGCACCTTAAATTGGATGAGACTAAGCCTCGCACATGAGGAGGAAGAGTTGACTCTCTCCAAGGCCTCCGCCCAAGTCCCGTCCTCTATCTGCTCCCCGAGTTCCTCCTCCCATTTAGCCTCCAGCTCCTCCACTGACGACTCCTCCACCTCCTGCATTACCTTATAGATGTCAGACACCTTCCCCTCTCCTACCCACACCCCCGAAAGCACTCTGTCCATCGTCCCCTGCGAGGGCAGCAAAGGGAATCCCTCTACCTGCCGCCTAGCAAACGCCTTTACCTGCAGGTATCTGAACATGTTCCCTTGGGGAAGGCCAAATTTATCTTCCAGTTCCCCAAGGCCCGCAAACCTCCCGCCAATAAACAGGTCCCTCAATTTGCTGATGCCCGCCCTTTGCCACCCCCTGAATCCCCCATCCGTGTTCCCCGGGATGAACCGATGGTTGCCACCCAGTGGCGCCTCCATCGAGCCCCCTGTTTCCCCCAGATGCCGTCTCCACTGTCCCCAGATTCTTAGGGTCGCCGCCACCACCGGGCTCGTGGTAAACCTCTTAGGGGAGAGCGGCAACGGTGCCGTTACCATGGCACCCAGGCTCGTACCTCTACATGACGCCATCTCCATTCTTTTCCACGCCGCCCCTCCCCCCTCTATCACCCATTTACGCACCATTGACACATTGGCTGCCCAATAGTACCCCAGAAGGTTGGGCAGCGCCAGCCCGCCTCTATCCCTTCCTCGCTCCAGGAACACCCTCCTCACTCTCGGAGTCCCATGTGCCCACACAAAGCTCAGAATACTGCTGGTCACTCTCCTAAAGAAGGCCCTGGGGATAAATATGGGCAGGCACTGAAAAAGGAACAAGAACCTCGGAAGCTCCGTCATTTTGACGGACTGTACCCTCCCCGCCAATGACAATGGCAGCATGTCCCACCTCCTGAACTCCTCCTCCATCTGATCTACAAGTCTGGTGAAGTTATGCTTGTGAAGAGACCCCCAGTCCCTGGCCACCTGCACCCCCAGGTACCTAAAGCTCTCCCCTGCCCGCCTAAGTGGGAGCCGACCAATTCCTTCCTCCTGGTCTCCAGGGTGCACCATAAACACCACGCTCTTGCCTAAGTTTAATTTATAACCTGACAAGGTCCCAAACTCGGCTAGCAACTCCATCACTCCTGGCATCCCTCCCACCGGGTCCGCCACATACAGTAACAGGTCGTCGGCATACAACAACACCCTATGTTCCTCTCCACCTTGCACCAAGCCTCTCCACCTCTCTGAATCTCTCAACGCCATCGCCAGCGGCTCGATTGCCAGTGCAAACAACAAGGGGGACAGGGGGAAACCCTGCCTGGTCCCTCGGTAAAGCCGGAAGTACTCCGACCTCCTCCTATTCGTGGCCACGCACGCCATCGGGGCCTCATATAGCAGCCTTACCCATCTAATGAACCCTTCACCAAATCCAAACCTCCCCAACACCTCCCATAGGTACCCCCCACTCCACTCTATCGAAGGCCTTCTCCGCATCCAGCGCCACCACTATCTCTGCCTCCCCCTCAATCGCCGGCATCATGATGACATTCAACAATCTCCGCACATTCGTGTTCAGCTGCCTTCCCTTCACAAAACCTGTCTGGTCCTCGTGTACAACCCCTGGCACACAGTCCTCTATCCTGGTGGCCAGGATTTTTGCCAGCACCTTAGCATCCACGTTGAGGAGAGATATGGGCCTGTATGAACCGCACTGCTGGGGGTCCTTGTGCTTCTTTAAAATTAACGAGATCAGCGCCCGCAACATCGTCGGGGGCAAAAGTCCCCCCTTCCCACGCTTCGTTGAGTGTCCGCACCAGCAAGGGGCCCACTAGGTCCACAAACTTTTTATAAAATTCCACCGGGAACCCATCCGGCCCCGGTGCCTTCCCTGACTGCATCTGCCCGATCCCCTTAACTAGCTCCACCAGCTCAATCACCGCACCCAGCCCCTCCACCTTCTCCTCCTGCACCTTCGGGAAAGAAAGCCTGTCAAGGAACCTCTCCATTCCCCTCCTCTCCCCCGTTGGCTCCGACCGGTACAGTTCCCCGTAAAAGTCCTTGAAGACCTCATTCACCTCTACCCCCTTCCGCAACTCATTCCCACTCTTGTCTCTCGCTCCAGCAATCTCCATAGCCGCATCCCGCTTACGGAGCTGATGAGCCAGCATCCTACTCGCCTTTTCACCATGCTCGTACACTGCCCCTTGTGCCTTCCTCCACTGTGCCTCCGCCTTTCTAGTGGTCAGCAAATTAAATTTAGCCTGCAGGCTGCGCCTCTCCCCCAGCAGTCCCTCCTCTGGTGCCTCTGCATACCTCCTGTCCACCTCCAGCACCTTCCCCACCAGTCTATCCCTCTCGCTCCTCTCCCTGTGTGCCCGGATGGATATCAGCTCCCCACGAATTACTGCCTTCAGGGCTTCCCAGACCATCCCCACCTGAACCTCCCCCGTATCATTCACCTCAAGGTACCCCTTAATACTTGCCCGGACCCTCCTACACACCTCCTCCTCCGCCAACAACCCCACATCCAACCGCCACAACGGACGTTGGTCCCGCACCTCCCCCATCTCCAACTCTATCCAATGCGGAGCGTGATCGGAGATTGCAATACTCGGCCTCCTCCACTCTCGGAATCAGTCCCCTACTCACCACGAAGAAATCTATCCGAGAGTAGACCCTATGTACGTGGGAGAAGAAAGAGTACTCGCGTGCCCTCGGCCTCACAAACCTCCATGGATCCACTCCACCCATCTGATCCATAAACCCTCTCAGTACCTTGGCCGCCGCCGGCCTCCTACCCGTCCTAGAGCTTGACCGATCCAGTGAAGGATCCAACACCATATTAAAGTCCCCCCCTATGATCAGACCTCCCGCCTCCAGATCTGGGATCCGTCCCAACATACGCCTCATAAAGCCCGCATCGTCCCAATTTGGGGCATACACACTAGCCAGTACCACCTTCTCTCCTTGTAGCCTGCCCCTAACCATCACATACCTACCCCCCTTATCCGCCACCACCTCCGATGCCTCAAACAACACATTTTTCCCCACCAGAATCGCCACTCCTCGGTTCTTGACATCCAACCCAGAGTGGAAAACCTGCCCCACCCATCCCTTCCTCAGGCGGACCTGGTCCGCCACCCTCAGGTGGGTCTCCTGAAGAATTGCCACATCTGCCTTTAGCCCCTTCAGGTGAGCCAGTACCCTCGACCGCTTCACCGGCCCATTCAACCCTCTCACATTCCAGGTGACCAACCGGATCAGAGGGCGTCCCGCCCCCCTCCCCCGTCGGCTAGCCATAGCCCGTCGACTGCCCGCCCCAGGCCAGCACACCCTGCCCGACCCCGTCCCCATAGCGACAATCCCTCACCTCTGTCCCCCCAGCCTCCACCAGCTCCTTCTTGACCCTACCAGCAGCAACCCGGTATTCCCCTTTCCCCCCCTCCCTCCCCCCCCCCAGGCTAGGAACCCTCCCAGCCGCGAACCGTCCTCCATTGTACTTCCGTGGGTCAGCTAACTTCTGCTGACCCTGGAAACTCCCACCAATAGCCCGACCCCTCCCGAAGTGGGATCATCCCCCAATCTATCCCTCCTCCAGGCACCGCTCCAGCGCGGGGAAGAACCAGTTAACGCCCCGCCTCCCCCGTCACCGTCTCCACCCCCCAGCCCCGCAGCGCGGGAAACCAGAGGAAAGCCCGCGCTTTCGCACTGCCCCACCACACCCTTCTGACGCAGCTCCCAAATACCAGCCCCACTCCGACATAGAATACAACATACCCCCCCGACCCTCCCCTCAAGATACACAGCCCAAACAATGCCTCACAGCACAAGAACAAAAACATAGCAGAACAACCCCTCCGTAAATAACCATATCAAAATTGCAAAAGTACTAAAACAAGAAGAAAAAAACCAGAAGAAAAAGAGAACACAGCAACAGCAGAATCCAGCACTAATATCTTACAGCCGACTTCGCAACCCCCAACCCCTAGTTCAAGTCCAGTTTCTCCGTCCGCACGAAGGCCCACGCCTCCTCCAGGGAATCGAAATAACGGTGCCGGTCCAAATAAGTTACCCACAGGCGCGCAGGCTGCAGCATTCCGAACTTTATCTTTTTTCTATAAAGCACCTCTTTCGTCCGATTAAATCCGGACCGCCGCTTAGCCACCTCCGCACTCCAGTCCTGGTAGATCCGTACTACCCCATTCTCCCAATTGCTGCTCTTCACCTTCTTGGCCCAGCGCAGCACGCACTTCCGATCACTGAACCGGTGGAACCTCACCAGCACCGCACGCGGGGGTTCATCTTCCTTGGGCCTCCTGGCCAGCACCCTGTGCGCTCCCTCCAGCTCCAAGGGCAGGTGGAATGACCCGGCCCCCACTAGCGAATTCAGCATTACAGCCACATAGGCTGTCAGGTCCGATCCCTCCAGCCCCTCCGCAAGGCCCAAGATCCGCAGGTTTTTCCGCCTCATGCGGTGATCCAGCTCCTCGAAGCGTTCCTGCCACTTCTTGTGGAGTGCCTCGTGCCCCTCCACCTTACTCACGAGGACCACAGCCTCCTCCTCTCGTTCAGTGGCCTGCGTCTGCAACTCCTTGATGGCAGCACCCTGGGTGGACTGAATCTCTGACGGCCTTCTGTTCGTTTCCTGCAGAGAGCTCAGTACCTCATCCTTGAATTCTTTAAAGCAGCGCAGGAGATCAGTTTGTTGCTCCTGGGCCCAGAGCCTCCATTCCTCTGGAGCTTTGTTGGTGGCCATCTTGGATCCCTTCCCCCATTTTTTCTGAGGAGCTGCTGCTGTTTTTCCCCCTTTCCACTCCGAGTTCTAGGCATGGACTGCGGGGAAAGTCGTTCAGCACACCTTCCCCCACCGGGAGACGTCGAAAAATTTCCGTTTTGGGCTCTAAAAAGAGCCGAAAAGACTCTTTAAAACGGGAGCTCCCAAATGTGTGGCTTCCTACTCCATCACAGCCACCGGAAGTCCCTATCAAGATACATCTTAAACATTACTATCGTGCCTGCCTCCACCACCTCCACTGGTAACGTGTTCCAGGCACCCACCACCCTCTGTGTGAAACACTTTCCACGCACATCTCCCTTATACTTTCCCCCTCTCACCTTGAACCTGGGCCCCCGTGTAATTGAGTCTTCCACCCTGGGAAAAAGCTTCTGATTATTCTCCTGGTCTATACCTCTGGTAATTTTGTACACCTCAATCAGGTCTCCCCTCAGCTCCATCTTTCTAATGGAAACAATCCGAGTTTATTCAACCTCTCTTCATAACTAATACCCTCCAGACCAGGCAACATCCTGGTCAACTTTTGTTGCATTCTCTTCAAAGCCTCCACGCCCTTCTGGTAATGTGGCGACCAGAACTGCACGCAATATCCCAAATGTGGTCTAACTAAAGTTTTATACAACTGCAACATGACCTGCCAACTCTTGTACTCAATGCCCCGGCCGATGAAGGCAAGCATGTCTTATGCCCCCTTGACCACCTTATCCACCTGCATTGCCACTTTCATGGAACTATGGACCTGAACACCCAGATCCCTCTGTATGCCAATACTCCCAAGGGTTTTGCCATTTACTGTGTAATTCACACCTGAATTTGATCTGCCAAAATGCATCAGCTCACATTTGTCCAGATGGAACTCCATCTGCCATTTCTCTGCCTAACTCTCTAACCTATCTATTCTGCTGTATTCTCTGACAATCCCTTCACTATCTGCAACTCCACATATCTTAGTGTCATCTGCAAACTTGCTAATCAGACCATCTACATTTTCCTCCAGATTGTGTTGTTATATTACTTTGAGTAACATAAGCTGCTACTTGGTGTAGGCGTTGCTGAAGGATACTCCAGACTCTGAGGTAAGTTGAACATATTTATTGAGCGATTAACAAAGCTCCTAAATGAGTTCTACACTCTACTAATCTGACTCTAGTAACACAGTATACTCTACTAACTATATGAGCTTGCTCTAGACCACGTGCTATGGTGTGACGGTGCTGCTAACCACACACGCCTTGCTCTCTAGGTTTCTGTCAGTGGAAAGGGGCAGGGCCTGTGTGCCTTGTCCTTTTTATAGTGGTCGTGTGGTGCCCTCTGGTGGTGATGCCACCTCTGGGTGTCCTGATTACCCATTGGTTGTGTCCTGTTTTGATGGCCCATTGGTTACATGTCTGCATATCATGACACAGATAATTTATATATATTACAAACAAAAGTGGTCCCAGCACTGATCCCTGTGGAACATCACGACTTACAGATCTCCATTCTGAAAAACTCCCTTCCGCTGTTATTCTGTCACCTGTTGCCAAGCTAGTTCTTTATCCATCTAGCTAGCACACCATGTGACATTACCTTTTGTACCAGTCTGCCTTGAGGGGCTTGTTCAAAGGCCTTATTAAAGTCCATGTAAAGAACATCTGCAACCTTCTCCTCATCAATTAATTTTGTCACCTCTTCAAAAAACTCCATCAAGTTGATATGACATGACCTCCCCACACAAAACCATGTTGCCTATCAATAACAAGTCCATTCACTTCTAAATGTGAATAAGTCCTGTCCCTCAGTATCTTCTCCAACAGCTTCCCCACCACTAATGTCAGGCTCACCAGCCTATAATTATCTGGATTATCCCTGCTTCCCTTCTTAAACAAAGGGCCTGTGGTCAAAGATGATGCAACGATTTCTGTTAAGACCCCAGCTTTTTCCTGTCTTGCCTCCCACAATAACCTGGGATATATCCCATCCAGCCCAGGGGACTTGTCTACCTTCATGCATTTTAAGATATCAAACACGTCCTCCTTCATTATGCTGACATGTCCTAGAGTATTCACATACCCATCCATCGCCTCCACATCCATCATGTCCCTCTCCTTGGTGAATACTGATGCAAAGTACTCATTAAGGATCTCGCCCACGGGCAGTACAGTGGCGCAGTGGTTAGCATTGCTGTCTCATGGCGCCTAGGTCCCAGGTTCGATCCCGGCCCTGGGTCACTGTCCGTGTGGAGTTTGCACGTTCCCCGCATGTTTGCATGGGTTTCCACCGAGTGCTCCGGTTTCCTCCCACAGTCCAAAGATGTGTAGGTTAGGTGGACTGGCCATTCTAAATTGCCACTAGTGTCCAAAAAAGGGTAGGTGGGGTTACGGGGATTGGGTGGAGGTGTGGGGATAGGGTGGAGGTGTGGGCTTGGGTAGGGTGCTCTTTCCAAGGGCCGGTGCAGACTCAATGGGCCGAATGGCCTCCTTCTGCACTGTAAATTCTATGATCTATGATCTATGTGTCGGGTAGGCAGATTGGCCATGCTAAATTTCCCCTTAATTGGGAAACAATAATGATTGGGTACTCTAAATTGTTTTTAAAAAGGATCTCACCCATTCCTCTGTCTCCACACATAACTTCCCTCCTTTGTCCTCAAGTGGGCCTACTCTTTTTCGATCCACCTTCTTGCTCCTTAGACATGTATATAAGGCCTTGGGATTTTTCTTCGCCCTGCTTGCCAATGGCATTTCATGGCCCCTATTAGCCCTCCTAACTCCCAGTTTGAGTTCGTTCCTAATTTCCCTATATTCTTCAAAAGCTTTGTCTGTTTTTAGTTGCCTAAACATTATGGGCAAGATCAACCAGGCATGCTGCGCTGGAAAAGCAGCTCACCTCAGTGCAGCGTGGCTGTTGAAAGCCGGGGGACCCTGCTCCCAGGGTCCACCCAGCTCACAATGCCTCACGAGATCTATCGCAACCTCGTGAAACTTTGCAATGTGAATCCCTCCCCCCCTGTACAAAACGGGGCTATATGTGGTCTCAGCTGTGCTTTCCCCATTCAGGCCCCTTATTCAAAGTGAGTCGCGTTTAGCCATGTGTTTCTCGGCACTGCAAGCACCGGGAAACACGGGGTTAAACGTGCTCGCTAAGGGACTTTGTTCCCTTTTAGGAGAATCGTGCCCTATGTATGCTTCCTCTTTCTTTTTGACTAGTCTCACGATTTTCCCTGTGATCCACGGTTCCCTAATCCTGTCATTTCTATCCTTTGCTTTCGCAGGGAGATGCCTTGCCTGCACTCTAATCACTGATCTTTAAAAGACTCCCACGTATCAAAGGTTGATTTCCCCTCAAATAGCCGCTCCCAATCCACATTCTCTAGCTCTTGTCGAATTCTGTTGTCGTTAGCTTTCCCCCAGTTTAGCATCCTCACTCGAGGACCACTCTTGTCCTTATCCATGAGCATTCGTAAACTTATGGAATTGTGATCACTATTTCCAAAATGTTTCCCTACTGAAACATTGGCCACCTGGCTCGACTTATTCCTCAATACCAGGTCCAGTAAGGGCCCCACCCTGGTTGGAGTATCAACATACTGTTTCAAAAAACCCTCCTGGACACACCTAACAAATTGTTCTCCATCCAAACTCCTGGCACTCAGAGAATCCCAATCAATATGTGTCCAAAAACCCTGCTATTTTTACATCTTTCCACATAACTGTTCCTCAGTATCCCGCTGGCTGTTGGGAGGCTGATAGTACAACCCCAACATTGTGATTGCACCATTCCTGTTTGTGAGCTCTACCCATAATGCCTCACTGCAGGATCCCTCCTAAGATACCCTCCCTCACCACAGCTGTGATATGTTCCCCAACCAGTAATGCAAGTCCCCCACCCTTTTTGTTATCCCCTCTGATTCGTCTGAAATACCAATATCCCAGAATATTAAGCTGCCAGTCCTGTCCCCCCTTTAACCATGTCTCCATAAGAGCAACAATATCATACTTCCCTACATTAATCCAGGCTCTACGTTTGCCCGTCTTACCTGTTATGCTTCTTGCATTGAAGCAAACGCACTCCGGACCTCCAGACCAGCTGAGTTCAGTGACTTCCTCCTGTCTGCTTTCACTCTTTGCTATATTTGTCTTCGTCTCAAGCTCTTCCAAAGTCTCTACACTTGCTGGCCTGCTGCTCCGGTTTCCACCGTCCTACCATACTAGTTTAAACCCTCCTGAACCACATTAGCAAACCTCCCGGCCAGGATATTGGTGCCCCTCCAGTTTAGGTGTGATCTGTCCTTCTTATACAGGTCCCACCTTCCCTGGAAGGCATATCAATGATCCACATAACTGAAGCCCTCCCCACTACACCAGCTCTTGAGCCATGTGTAAACTATAGTATCTCTCTGTTCCTAGCCACACTAGCACGTGGCACAGGGAGTAATCCTAAAATTATGACTCTATGCTTTTTATCCTACTACCTAACCCCCTGTAATGACTTTGCAGGATCTTGCTGCTCTTTCTACCTGTCATTTGTACCAATGTGGACAATGGCATCTGTCTGTCTGCCCTCCCATTTCAGGATGCCCTGTACCCGCTCAGAGACATCCATGACCCTGGCACCAGGGAGGCAACACACCACCCTGGAGTCTCTTTAGCGACCACAGAAGCACCCATCTGTGCCCCTGGCTATTGAATCCCCAATTAGTATTGCTCCATTATGCTTTGTCCCCCCCCCCCCTTCTCTGTACAGAGGGCCAGTCATGGTGCCACCACCTGGCTACTGCTGCTGGTATCACCTAATGAACCATCCCCCTTACCAGTATCCAGGAGGGAATACTTGTCAGAGAGTGGGACAGAGAGGGGGCTCCTGGACTCACTGCCTACCCCATCTATAGGTCACCCATCCATCTTCCTGTACCTTGGGTATGACCACGTCTCTATAACTCCTATCTATGATACTTCCCACCATTGCTCCTTAGTACCTCCAGCTGCTGCTCAAACCAATCCATTCATTCAGTCAGCAAGTGCAGCTGAATACATTTCCCACAGATGCAATTGTCAGGGATGCTGTCAGCATTCATGATTGCCCACGTGTCGCAGGAGGAAAACCAAACCCCACCCTCTGTTGAATAGTAAATTACTTTAATAGTTTGATAATACTCACGAGGACGTACTGTAATTGAAAATACAGAAAAATGTGTCATTTGAAACATGAAAGTCTGGCAATATCTGGTCTGAGAGGATACAGGGAAAGATCCCACAAAAGGGTAATAGCAGCTGCAAACAGCAGGATTATAAAATGCAGATTCTTGCTCACAAGCAGGTTTAGCAAACACACAGGTTTCATGTGGTAAGCTAAAACAATGGCTCACACCTTCATTGAAGGTAACTATCTCAGGAAGCATCTGGAAAGGTATGGATGAGAGTTTCAATTGAATTAAGTGACGAATGTTTAAAACAGGCAGGTCTTTCAAGTCATAACCAAGTTAAATTTTAGCATACAGCTAAAAGCAAAGTTTCACACCTTAATTGAAATAAACTCTCTTAGTAAACAGCTGGAAAGGATGGGTGATGCTCAGTCGAATTTGGTGTTAATTCTAAAGTGTAAAATTCTACGAACATCAAGTCAATTAAAAAGAATTGGAGATGACCTGTCTACAAGAGACATAATTTAAAGTCAAAATCAAAGGCAAAGTTATGAGCTGGGGACAATTGGAAAATTAAACGATTTGAAATCACAGAATTAAAAGTAACACCTATTGAAACCAAAGGAACTTTGAACATCACAAAGCATTTTGTAATCAGATCTGAGAGGTGACGTTATGCCCAAAATGAATAATTAGTGGTATTCAAATGTTTACATCAAAGATACTTTTTAACAATCAAAGGGAAATAAGTTCATTTAGAATAAGGCTCTAAAAACTTAATAATTGTTAGAAAGAGAATATAAACCCAGGGAGCAGAAGCAGAAGAGAAACAACAACAGAGAAACAGCAACAGGAGAGAAGGGGAGGAGAACTCAGAGAGAGTGAGAGAGAGAGAGAGAGCTCGGTCATGGGAAAGACAAGGCAAGCAGCCGAGTTTAAACAGCTATACATCTAAGGAAGACTAGAATTTAAACAGGAGTCAGAGTCAGCTTAGAGATAGCTAGCAGAGTTAGCTCTTATAGCTCAGTACATGGATCAACAAGACACAGCAACAGAACTAACCAGCGAATACATCCCAAAATGACCAGAATTTAAAGAAGATTGAGTGTCAAGGTGGGCCTGAAGGTCCCTACAACCAACCAGCAGGATCCAGAAGCAAGATCTTTTTACCTTTTTGTAAAGAAAGTGTTTGCAGCTTTTAAAAGAAAAAATATAATAATAAAATAACTTAACTTAACCTGAAAAAGTGGTTTATTCCTGAAAGTCTACGTTACTTACTTAGCAATGCAGGACCCAGGACATCGATGCTACTAAGTGGTAAGTAGATAAAATCTTCGGTGAAGGTATGGGTTATACTGGGGGATAACTTGAAAATATAGTTTGACCTGAATAGCACCCACTGAAGCCTGCATCGGAGTCAGGGAGTGAGAATCCCTGTTCACCATTTAGAATGTCGGCCCTTTTTGGTATAGGGGGAATTCTAAGAAGAGTGGTGAGTTTTCAAAAACAGTACCCACCAATCAGCGGCCTTCTTAAATCCACACTCAGGAGAGTGTTCCTCGCAGGCGTGATTGCTCTCCGAAAGTACTGTCTCTCTCCCTCTTTTTTTTTTGGTTTGAGGAGGAGGGAAGAATGGAAACACTACAGCAATGTAATGTTTGGGGCTATTCCATTCTTTGGCAATGGATCCTCCTCAATCTCCTTCCAAGTTCTCGCCGCTGTGTGCGCAGGGAAACACACGGCTTTATGCGCTCGCTATGGGACCTTGTTCTCATTTAGTTAAATCCTGCCCAATGTGTTTTTGCCGAGACAGTTGACTTTGCTGTGATATGTTTTTGCTGTACGTCAGTGCCTGATATAAGCCAATTAAACTTCTGCTAAATATAACAGAATACGTTCAACTAACAGATATTAAAATGTAAAAGAACTACAGAGTTGCAAAAGTTAATTACAGAACTTAATTTCAAACTTACAAAATCAAAGATGGTTACTGTGGAATAAACACCACCATAAACACCACAAGTTAAGCTGCACCAATTTAATGCACAAGGTTGAATGTTTTAATACTTGTTTCTCTGCACAATAGGACTTTGAATTTAGAGAACGGAGCTGATAATTTTAATTACTGGGGTGGCAGGGGTGGTGGTGGGTGTGGTTTCATGGTCATCTTTAGACTTTTAATTCCAGATTTCTATTGAATTCAAGTTTTACCGTCTGCCGTGGCAGGATTTGAACCTGGGACCCCAGAGTACTCTGGGTCTCTGGATTACTCTGGATGAGCTTCCGCTCTCCAGCAGGAAATCCCTCCAAAGTGCGGCCTGGGCGGAGAGAATCCTGCAAAGTGCTGTTGAATAGCAAAATGTTTCTTGGTACTGCAAGGTGCCAGGAAACACCCTGCTAAACGCACCATTCAGCGGACTTTAACTCAGGTCCGCTGAATGTCGCCCTTTGTTTCTTCACAAGTGACTCCTTCCTGTTACCCAATTACCTTGACTATTAATTGTCCCACTGATGCACGATCAATCACTACTGAAGCGAGATTGTAGTCCAATTGAAGGCTTTAATGAACAAGTAGTTACCCCAGCAGCTCCGGTACAGAATGACTGCTGTGGGTAAAACACAGACTCTGATGCTCTGCCTGCTGGGCGGAACCAGCAGGCAGGTTCTACCACTCATACTACAGTATAAAGTACATCCCACCTAGGTACCGCGATACCCCTAATATAGCCTACCACACCCACAAATTTTGAAACTGAGCCTTTCAAAGTGGGTAAGGAATAAAATCCAAATAGGTTACAGACTCTAAAATAAGTTGAATGTTGAAAATCTCACAAGGCTCGCACATTCCAAAACGCAGGATTACATGTTGAGGGATGTGCGAAAGTCACCAGGTTTGTACATTTAAACACAATTACTGTTTCTTTATAACTAGAACAAATGTGTAATATGCAGTGAATACAGCTGCTGAATGTTGAGCTAATACCTGATCTACCACTCTAACTACGCCACCCTCGCCCCACACACGCAAGACAGACAAATGCAGAGAGCTGGAAAGGGGTAAAAACAAAAAAGATTGTTCAAAGGATAAGAGTTGTTGCTTCAGGCGGTGTTTTGCTCCAAGCTCGGCCTTCAGTTCAAGGCTTTTCCTGTGGATTCATTCAGGTACCTGTGGTTTCAGAGATAAACACTGACAGTCTCTCTGGATAAAAAGTAAAACCTCTGTCTTTGGCCCACAGCCCGTGATGACATTCCTGATCAATTCAGTCAGATCCTCTGCGGTTTCAAGAATGCAGTTTTCACCGCTTTTAGCAGCTTTCTGGAGAAAACGGTGAGGGGGAGGACAGCAATCCTTTCTCAGGGCTTCGAGATCAAACAGAAACCAAAACCAGCCTTCTGACTCTGACAAACATCTCAGTGGGGTTGGATCCAATTGTCACCTGTTGCTGGGCAGAGCACTGCCTTTGAGGCCAATTCACTGACCACCAGCCACATCAATCAATCTGAGTCATCACTGATGTGAGCTTAAAGCATCACAGCTTTCTGGATCCTCCTGTTAAAATTAAAGGGGCAGCCTGCTTTGCCTTAAAGTCCATAAACCATCCATGGATCAAAAATGTGATGGCAAAAATAAAAAGGAAGGGAAATAAGGGAATAAACAGGAACAAACTGGAAGGACCCTTACACAACTGGTGGGTTGGCCAGGAACAGTGTTCTATCTGACAATGGTCAGTGATTGGTTGCTGCATGGTGCTTTCTGAGAGAACTTGGCAGAAATGTTTAGACCTTGGAAGTGAAAGGAACCTAAGGGGGAAATAAATAGTATCGGACAAGATTTTAGTATGATTTAAGAATTAGGTTTGAGGACTAATAAAATAACAGGAAAGGGGTTATGGATTGTTACAAAACTTCGAATTGACCATGTAAAACTTAAAGCAGAAGTCGGAAGAATTTGCAGCTGGGCTCTCACAAGGTCAGCGAGCTCCAATCACATGGAACAGAAGGTGAAGGCTGTCTCAGTAGCAGATCAGGACACTAGACAATACAAAGATAAGAGGTCCCTGCAAGGGTGGGTGAGAGTGTGTGTTTATGTGCAATATCAGATCGAAACTTAAAACAATGACTGCATGTGTTAAAAAAAGGTATAAATATATACCACTTAGTGTAATCAACATAGTTGGTTCAGTCAGAATGTTTTTTGAGCTATCTCTCCCTGCACGTGCCTGAATAAACTCTTGTGCATCATTCATTCGTAGAAGTTAGCGATGATGGATTGACAAGCAATAACAGAACTCTCTCTCTCCTGCTTGCTGAATGAAAGAACTGCTGTACTGTTATGAAAACTGAGTGCCCAGCACATCCTTTTCTGTAAACCTGAAATGATGCTGAATCTGCAGAGAAGGAAGAAGTACTAAAACGGAAGACTGAACTTCAGAAAGACATTGACTGGAAGTCATCCCAGTGCATCAAAGATCCTTATGCTTCTATTTTTATTAATATTTTCTTTCCCTTTCCACCACCCTTTCCCCCTGTGTTGTTTGCCTGTGTGTGTGTGTGTGTGTGTGTGTGTGTAGTGAGGTGGTGAGTTAAGAAGGAAGTGGGGAGGGGAGGTTTAACTCACCACCTGATGCAGTCCCAGTCTAGCAGCTATGTCCTTTAGGACCTGGCCATCTCAGTCTGTGGTGGTGCTATCGAGCCACTCTTGGTGATGGACATTGAAGTCCCCCACCCAGAGTATATTCTGTGCCCTTGTCACCCTCAGTGCTTCCCCTAGTGGTTTTCAACATGGAGGATTCATCAGCTGGCAATGGATGGTGCGTGGTAATCAATAAGAATAAGAATCTTTATTATTGTCACAAGTATTGTCGCAATGAAGTTACTGTGAAAATCCCCCAGTCGCAACACTCCGGCGCCTGTTCAGGTACACAGACGGAGAATTCAGATTGTCCAATTCACCCAACAGCACGTCTTTCAGAACTTGTGGGAGGAAACCGGAGCACCCGGAGGAAACCCACGCAGACACGGGGAGAATGTGCAGACTCCGCACAGACAGTGACCCAAGCCGGGAATCGAACCTGGGACCCTGGTGCTGTGAAGCAACAGTGTTAACCACTGTGCTACCGTGCCACCCAGGAGGTTTGCTTGTCCATGTTTAACCTGAAGCTATGCGACTTCATGGGTTCCTGAGTCAATGTTGAGGACTCCGGTGGCAACTCCCTCCTGACTGTATACCTCTGTTGGATCTATCCTGTCAGTGGGACAGAATATACCCAGGAATGGTGATAGTGCTGCCTGGGACATTGACTGTAAGGTATGATTCTGTGAATATGACTATGTCAAGTTGTTGGTTGACTAGTCTGCGACACAGCTCTCCTAACTTTGGCATAAGCCCCCAGATGTTAGTAAGGAGGACTTTGTAAGGTCGGCAGGGCCTGAGATCGACTTAATCATTTTCTCAAGGGTGTCGTTCACTTTTCTCCTGAATTTTCTCAGCTCACTCAGGATGGTGCTGCTCAGACCATTCCATCCCAGAATATGGTGCCTGGTGGGCCTGTTGCTGTGGAGAGCGGCTGTGGCTTTATGCTGCTTTATTTCTGTCACCCTGAAGTATTTTTGATTCACCTCACGTACGTCTCGTACTTTGGTTCATTCCGTGTCTATCTCTGCTCTCTGTTAAGTATTTTGGGGGGGTTTAATTAGTGGAGGTGAATTCATGTCAGAGGAACACTCAACCATTCGCCTCACGTCACTTGAGGAAAAAGCCCTTGAGTTGGCTGGCAAAGAACAGATCCGCACCTGCGCAGACAAAAGTGAGAACCCTCAAGACGCAGTCATAGTTCAAGCCTCACCTGAGTTAACTTTCTCCCATCAGTTATTCCCCCTTGATGCACTAGTGCCATCTCCCCTCCTATGCAAGTCAATCAGTGGACCAACCCGGACCATCCCGCTTCCCTCTGGAGACCATAGACCAGAGTAGTTCCGAGGGAGACAATTCAGAGACAAGCATTGAGGAGGTGTCACAGCTGGCACCTACACCCGCCCACATACTCACACTTGGTGCGATTAATTAGTAGGCAGGTTTCTGGATCACTCAATGATGAGCATCTCAAACCTGATGATTCACAGTAGGCAGGATGTGAAGGAGCAGCTTACGGATAAGTTTCCAAACACCCGTCTGAGATGCTGAGAGTCCATCTCGAGGATGGAAGCAAGACCTTTTCGTCAGCACACGAGGCTGCAAAGGGACTGAAAGGTCCAGGCCTCACCACGTGTCTCTCGGAGGGCAAGCGGCTGGAGAGATGTGCATCGCACCGGATGGCACTCTGCTGGCAGAAATCAGCTCTGACGTGATTCCTTGCTCAGCTGCCCGATGGTTCGTGGTGGTCAGGGCCTGCTTCAGGGACATGATGAGGGAGGGTGGTGCGAAAACAGTGGTGAGATACGTCTCAGGCATCAGTGGGAACAAAATGAAGCTGTTCCAATTGCAAACTCACTGGGAGGGTGGGAAATGGGGGTGGTGGGTGGGTAACGATGTGACGATGGACCAGGCCATGTCCTAGGTGAATCAGGCCAGTATGAGGACCTACATGGCCTTCTGCGCTTGCCGCACCCTCACCACAGCCGCCTGTCCTGCAGCCTCAGGCTGGGCTTCAGGTTCCTCCCCAGCCCCGTCCTCCAGCCCCTGCTGGTCCTGCACCTCCTCGTCATCCTCATCCCCGTCCCCCTCCTTCTCCTCCTCCCCCTCCTCTGAGGTGGCCACATGTTCCTCGTCACCAACCTCCAGCCCATCGCCCCACTGCTGTGCCAGGTTGTGGAGGACACAGCAGACCACAACAAAGCGGGCGACCCTCCAGGCCGTGCACTGCAGGGCATCTCCAGAGCGGTCGAGGCATCGAAACCCATCGTGTGGAGTCCGAGGCACCACTCGATGCCACCCCGGGTGACTGCATGGGCCTCGTTGCACCGGGTCTTTGCCTCAGTCGCCGGCCTCAGTACTGGTGTCATTATCCAGATCCTCAGCAGGTAACCCTTATCCCCCATGAGGGTGGGGATGACTGACTGCCCCAGGATGTAGCTGTCATGCACACACCCCGGGAAGCGGGCACACACGTGCATTATCTTTACCTAGTGGTCGCACACACACTGTGTGTTGAGGGAGTGGAACCCCTTTCTGTTAACATAGGGCACCCCCAGACGGCCCAGTGAGCACAGGGCAACCTGCACGCGGTGACATACGAGGTATTAACCCCTGGACCTGGGGCATCCCGGCAATGGTGGAGAAACCTGCAGAGAGCTGACCATTGGGTCTATAAATAATTTCATGCTCTCCATGCATGAGAAGGGCTTTAGAAAATGGTCTGAATCTAGTCTCATCCTCCTTCACCAGCTTTTCCAGCAGGAAAATCTAAAACCGTTTGAGCAGATCAGAGGGAATTTGGCCTTCCAACTACTGACTTTTTTTAGATATCTACAGATAAGACATTTTCTTTTAAAACATGAAGACCAAAACAAGGTAAGTCGTCCATCTTCAATAGAGTACTACAATCCTAGACCAAACCCCTACAGTGGCTAGGATACTGGACAGAAACCCCAATATTTTAGTTGAACTTTGTACGGCTGTGAGGAAAGAATACCTCGCCCCAGGAGTGATTTCACACAAACAGGGGTGGGGTACATTCAAACAAACTTTATTAATAACACAGTATTAACATATTGTTAACATCACACCAGCAAATAACTTACAATTACTCCTTTAACAATACTACCCAATGCAGTGAATACAATGCCCTTAATTCAAATCTTTATTCCCATTGAAACCACAAGAAAACAAATCCCAACTCTCAATCCACTATTAAATACCACTAGCATTCAGGAATACTTGCTTTACAGAGATGTTCTTTGAGAAGGAGAGAATTCATGACACTGCTTTAAAGACAAGATCTGACTCCTGTCAGACCCATGCAGAAACCCTGGCTGTATTTCGTCCGAAGCTGTTTCAGCTGGTTTATTCACCTTTCCAACCACACTGCTCTTGTGTCTGCATACATATCTTTTAACTGAGCTGCAGAGAGCAAATTGCTTGACTCTTGGTCACAGTTTCATCTAGAACCGCTTTCTGCAAAATGCCCGATGTCTTAGCTCCACCCAGCAACGACATCATCGAACCAAGCTCAAATCTAATGAACTCCACAGGGAATTCCCTTCATCCAATCAAAATTGCATTAGCCCAAGCCTTTTATGATGCTTTAATTACACCCCTGGCACCCGAAATATATTTGCCTTCCAAACTAGGAGTTCTTCTAAAGTATGACTGCAGCACTCACACACACACACTAACCCAGGCTTTTAACCCTTACTGCACCAAACACCTAGAATACAATGTATCTGAAATTCCTACATTCATCACAAGAGTCATACCTCAGAAACATCCAACGAGATGTCACTCAGGGAGAAGTAATAACCTGTATACATCAGACATGATCTCCATGGTGACAAGCAATTTCTTATACGTTAAAAGAAAATGGGAGGTTGAACTGTATCAGGAGATCCCGGTGGGAGGCTGGAATGAAATGTGTTGTGAGGTCCACCTTATCACCTCCTCAAGTATCTGGAGACAATCCAAATGGGTACTTCAGAACATCACACAGTGCTGTAAAAATTGACACCTCCCCACAAGAGAGACTGCGGGGCGCCACTTGGTCATCGCTTAAATTCTGGTCATGCCTCAAGTTGAGGAAGATCTCATTATATTTACCGTGCTTTCCTATATATTTCCGATCACCATTTTACACTGGAAACTATTTGTGCACAGAACAGCTATCATCATCAAATTCTTGTTTATCTGTTATATGGATGCTTGTCTGTACATGTAACGTGATTTTCTAAGCTAAAAGTGCTTTTGTATTATTGCTTCTTTCACATTTCTGTCAACATCGCTGATGATTAAAGTGATATACAATGCAAACTCTTTTAAGATGTTAATCTTTTCTTTCTGTGCACTGTGAGAAAAGAAAAACAAAAACAGTAAGTTCCAAAAGCACAAAGGCGTGAGGCATCGGAACGCGAGCAGGACCCTGGCTGTGCCCACTCACACCGGTTATGTGCGGGTTTGCCCTGCAATGGACAGAAAGGCAGAGTGTCGGCAGGGGTCCGACCAGTTCAGATGGTGATGAAGTCTGGCAAACGTGGGTCTTGAGTGGGAGCGGGGATGAGAACTGCAGTTTAGCTACTGGTGTGAACATGGGGAGTTGGCGGGGGGTGGGGGGGGGGGGGGGGCGGTCGCTGAGGACTGCAAGAATGGTGTTCAGAACCTGTGAGATGGCTGGGTGAGAGATTACTCTGGAGGTATGAAGGGAGTATGATTGGGGGCAGCGGGAGACATGAGGAGGCAGATTTATTCTGGCCACGTGTAGAATGTCATTCACCTTCTTGTGGAATTGTTGCTCTGACCTCTTCTGTAGTTAGCTGGCACTCACTGAGGCTGCCACTGCCTCCCAGGTGGGCGTGGTGACCTTGGTAGAAGGATGTATGCAGAAATGTGGGTATAGGATATCTAACAACGTTTGGAACGGTGTTTTCACAGCCCATGTCACAGAGAAGCAGTCTAGGAACAGTGGCCTTGCAGTCAGCATCACAGTGAAGTAGTCTGTGAACAGTGTTTTTGCAGTCAGCATCACAGTGACTGATGTTTTTGCAGTTAGTGTCGCAGTGATGTGGTCTGCGAATGGTGTCCTCACAGTTAGTATCCACATATTGAGCATCGCAGTGAAGCAATCTGGGAATGGTGTACTCGTACTGAGCGTTGCAGTGAAGTGGTCTGGAAATGGGGCCCCTGCAGCCAGTTGCAGTGAAGCAGTTTGTGAACGGTGTCCTCCTCGTCAGCATCACAGAGAAGCAGTTTGTGAACGGTGTCCTCCTCGTCAGCATCACAGAGAAGCAGTCTGTGAACTGTGTCCTTGTAGTCAGCCTCACAGTGAAGCAGTCTGTGAACTGTGTCCTTATAGTCAGCGTCACAGTGAAGCAGTCTGGGAAAGATGTCCTTGCTGTCAGCGTCACAGTGAAGCAGTTTGTGAATGGTGTCCTCCCAGTCAGCATCACAGAGAAGCAGTCTGCGAACTGTGTCCTTGTAGTCAGCCTCACAGTGAAGCAGTCTGTGAACTGTGTCCTTATAGTCAGCATCACAGTGAAGCAGTCTGTGAACTGTGTCCTTATAGTCAGCATCACAGTGAAGCAGTCTGTGAACTGTGTCCTTATAGTCAGCGTCACAGTGAAGCAGTCTGGGAAAGATGTCCTTGCTGTCAGTGTCACAGTGAAGCAGTCTGGGAACTGTGTCCTTGTAGTCAGTGTGAAGTTAAAACTCACCACTATTCTTAGAATTCCCCCTTCTTAGATATTCTAAATGGTGAACAGGGATTCTCACTCCCTGACTCCGATGCAGGCTTCGGTGGATGCTATTCAGGTCAAACTATATTTTCAAGTTATCCCCCGGTATAACCCATACCTTCACCGAAGAATTTTACCTACTTACCCCTTAGTAGCATCGATGTCCTGGGTCCTGCGTAGTTAAGTCAGTAAAGTAGGCTAATAACTACTGTTTCAGGTTAAAACTTTTAAGTTATTTTATTATTATATATTTTTTTAAAGCTGTAAACACTTTCTTAACAGAAAGGTAAAAAGGTCTTGCTTCTGGATCCTTCCTGTTGGTTGAAAGGACCTTCAGGTCCACCTTGACGCTCAATCTTCTTTAAAATCTGGTCTTCTTGAGATGTATTCGCTGGTGAACTCGGTTGCTGTGTCCTATCCTTCCCATGTACCGAGCTGTGAGAGCTGGCTCTGGCTCTGCTGGCTGTCCCCTTTCTTCGGGTTTATATTCTATTTCAAAGAGTTATTAAGTTTTAACGACTTTATTGAGCTATTTTTACTTTGATTGTTAAAAAGTATCTTTGATGTAAACATTTTAATACGACTAATTATTCATTTTGGGCATAACGTCACCTCTCAGAACTGATTTTAAAATGCTTTGGTTTCAATAGGTGTTACTTTTATTTCTGTGATTTCTAATTGTGTAATTTTCCAATTGTCCCCAGCTCATAATTTTGCCTTTGATTTTGACTTTAAATTATGTCTCTCGTAGACAGGTCGTCTCCAATTTTATTTTAATTGACTTGATGTTAGTAGAATTTTACACTTAAAATTGACACAAAATTCAACTGAGCATCATCCATCCTTTCCAGCTGTTTACTAAGAGAGTTTATTTTAATTAAGGTGTGAAACTTTGCTTTTAGCTGTATGCTAAAATTTAACTTGGTTATGACTTGAAAGACCTGCCTGTTTTAAACATTCGTCACTTAATTCAATTGAAACTCTCATCCATGCTTTTCCAGATGCTTCCTGAGATAGTTACATTCAATGAAGGTGTGAGCCATTGTTTTAGCTTACCACAAGGATCCTGTGTGTTTGCTAAGCCGGCTTGTGAGAAAGAATCTGCATTTTATAATCCTGCTCTTTGCAGCTGCTATTAACCTTTTGTGGGATTTTTCCCTGTATCCTCTCAGACCAGACATTGCCAGACTTCCATGTTTCAAATGACACATTTGTCTGTATTTTCAAGAACACCCCATCTTGACATTTGAAACATAACTATATCATTTGGTTAATTGTCCCCCCCCATCCAATTGTACTAACTAACATATATCCCCGATCTTTGTCATTTTGTATGCATGTGTTGGAATTTTAAATTGTGCACCAAAATCAATTTGTAAATGTATCCATATCTCAGACCAGTGTCGATAAGAGTCTTTTTTTTCATTCCAGTCCAATTACCGTGAACCATAGCCATAGCCGCTCAGGAAGGTAACACAACGTGTGTTCCACAACCTCCAAAGCATTTTACTTCCTTGGGGTAGCAGCACCGTAGAAGCTTCCTCATGTCCCTTAAAAACAGCACACAACAAACGGGCCTCACGGTAGCATGGTGGTTAGCATCAATGGTTCACAGCTCCAGGGTCCCAGGTTCGATTCCCGGCTGGGTCACTGTCTGTGTGGAGTCTGCACGTCCTCCCTGTGTGTGCGTGGGTTTCCTCCAGGTGCTCCGGTTTCCTCCCACAGTCCAAAGATGTGCGGGTTAGGTGGATTGGCCATGCTAAATTGCCCGTAGTGTAAGGTTAATGGGGGGATTGTTGGGTTACGGGTATACGGGTTACGTGGGTTTAAGTAGGGTGATCATTGCTCGGCACAACATCGAGGGGCGAAGGGCCTGTCCTGTGCTGTACTGTTCTATGTTCTAACTCAGTCCATCAGTAACCAAAAAGGTCTTTTGTCCATCACTGGCTGTTACGTGTCCCATTTTTCCGTCATCCAAATTGCTTTCCGTTTCTGATTGGAATGGTAATTATGATATCATGTACCACCCACTGATCCCCTTGCTTCATTAATTTAAAAGGTTCAATTCATCCTGCTTGTATTCCTAACTTCTCCACATTAATGTCTAACATTGTCGTGAACCATGTATGTCTGCCAGTTTACATGCGAGAATATCTTTCTGACAAATTTCCTTCAAGTCCCTTTCTTCTGTCATCATCTCCCTTACAACATGAAAGTGTATATTTTCCATTACAGCATTTGCAAAACCACATTGAACTGCCACTTTTCCAAATAAATTCTCCCTATTGTTAAATACATAGTAAAAAAAATTAAGTCTTATCTTAACACATTACTCATTACCTAACCACACAAATAGACTGTGTTAGATAGATAGATAGAGAAATACAGCACAGAACAGGCCCTTCGGCCCACGATGTTGCGCCGAACTTTTGTCCTAGTTTAATCATAGAATTTTGGACAATGTTTCATGGCCAATCCACCCAACCTGCACATCTTTGGACTGTGGGAGGAAACCGGAGTACCCGGAGGAAACCCACGCAGTCACGGGGAGGATGTGCAGACTCCACACAGACAGTGAACCAAGCCGAAATCGAACCTGGGACCCTGGAGCAGTGAAGCAATTGTGCTATCCACAATGCTACCGTGCTGCCCTTAAGAAGTTAACCTACACTCCATTATTCTACCTTAATCCATGTACCTATCCAATAGCCGCTTGAAGGTCCCTAACGTTTCCGACTCAACTACTTCCACAGGCAGTGCATTCCATGCTCCCACTAATCTCTGGGTAAAGAACCTACCTCTGACATCCCCTCTATATCTTCCACCATTTATCTTAAATTTATGTCCCCTTGTAATGGTGTGTTCCATCCAGGGAAAAAGTCTCTGACTGTCTACTCTATCTATTCCCCTAATCATCTTATAAACCTCTATCAAGTCGCCCCTCATCCTTCTCCGTTCTAATGAGAAAAGGCCTAGCACCCTCAACCTATCCTCGTATGACCTACTCTCCATTCCAGGCAACATCCTGGTAAATCTCCTTTGCACCTTTTCCAAAGCTTCCACATCCTTCCTAAAATGAGGCGGCCAGAACTGCACACAGTACTCCAAATGTGGCCTGACCAAGGTTTTGTACAGCTGCATCATCACCTCACGGCTCTTAAATTCAATCCCTCTGCTAATGAACGCTAGCACACCATAGGCCTTCTTCACAGCTCTATCCACTTGAGTGGCAACTTTCAAAGATCTATGAACATAGACCCCAAGATCTCTCTGCTCCTCCACATTGCCAAGAACCCTACCATTAACCCTGTATTCCGCATTCATATTTGTCCTTCCAAAATGGACAACCTCACACTTTTCAGGGTTAAACTCCATCTGCAACTTCTCAGCCCAGCTCTGCATTCTATCTATGTCTCTTTGAAGCCGACAGCAGCACTCCTCACTATCCACAACTCCACCAATCTTCGTATCATCTGCAAATTTACTGACCCACCCTTCAACTCCCTCATCCAAGTCGTTAATGAAAATCACAAACAGCAGAGGACCTAGAACTGATCCCTGCGGTACGCCACTGATAACTGGGCACCAGGCTGAATATTTGCCATCCACCACCATTCTCTGACTTCTATCGGTTAGCCAGTTTGTTATCCAACTGGCCAAATTTCCCACTATCCCATGCCTCCTTACTTTCTGCACAAGCCTACAATGGGGAACCTTATCAAATGCCTTACTAAAATCCATGTACACTACATCCACTGCTTTACCTTCATCCACATACTTGGTCACCTCCTCAAAGAAGTCAATAAGACTTGTAAGGCAAGACCTACCCCTCACAAATCCGTGCTGACTATCCCTAATCAAGCAGTGCCTTTCCAGATGCTCAGAAATCCTATCCCTCAGTACCCTTTCCATTACTTTGCCTACCACCGAAGTAAGACTAACTGGCCTGTAATTCCCAGGGTTATCCCTATTCCCTTTTTTGAACAGGGGCACAACATTCGCCACTCTCCAATCCTCTGGTACCACCCATGTTGACAGCGAGGACGAAAAGATCATTGCCAATGGCTCAGCAATTTCATTTCTTGCTTCCCATAGAATCCTTGGATATATCCCGTCAGGCCCGGAGGACTTGTCTATCCTCAAGTTTTTCAAAACGCGCAACACATCTTCCTTCCTGACAAGTATCTCCTCGAGCTTATCAGTCTGTTTCACACTGTCCTCTCCAACAATATGGCCCCTCTCGTTTGTAAATACTGAAGAAAAATACTTGTTCAAGACCTCTCCTATCTCTTCAGACTCAATACACAATCTCCCGCTACTGTCCTTGATCGGACCTACCCTCGCTCTAGTCATTCTCATATTTCTCACATATGTGTAAAAGGCCTTGGGGTTTTCCTTGATCCTACCTGCCAAAGATTTTTCATGCCCTCTCTTAGCTCTCCTAATCCCTTTCTTCAGTTCCCTCCTGGCTATCTTGTATCCCTCCAGCGCCCTGTCTGAACCTTGTTTCTTCAGCCTTACATAAGTCTCCTTCTTCCTCTTAACAAGACATTCAACCTCTCTTGTCAACCATGGTTCCCTCACTCGACCATCTCTTCCCTGCCTGACAGGGACATACATATCAAAGACACGTAGTACCTGATCCTTGAACAAGTTCCACATTTCACTCGTGTCCTTCCCTGACACCCTATGTTCCCAACTTCTGCACTTCAATTCTTGTCTGACAGCATTGTATTTACCCTTCCCCCAATTATAAACCTTGCCCTGTTGCACGCACCTATCCCTCTCCATAACTAAAGTGAAAGTCACAGAATTGTGGTCACTACCTCCAAAATGCTCCCCCACTAACAACTCTATCACCTGCCCTGGTTCATTACCAAGTACTAAATCCAATATGGCCTCCCCTCTGGTCGGACAATCTACATACTGTGTTAGAAAAGCTTCCTGGACACACTGCACAAACACTACCCCATCCAAACTATTTGATCTAAAGAGTTTCCACTCAATGTTTGGGAAGTTGAAGTCACCCATGACTACTACCCTGTGACTTCTGCACCTTTCCAAAATCTGTTTCCCAATCTGTTCCTCCACATCTCTGCTGCTATTGGGGGGCCTATAGAAAACTCCCAACAAGGTGACTGCTCCTTTCCTATTTCTGACTTCAACCCATATTACCTCAGTAGGCAGATCCCCCTCGAACTGCCTTTCTGCAGCTGTTATACTATCTCTAATTAACAATGCCACCCCCCCCTCCCCACCTCATTTACCACCCTCCCTAATCTTGTTGAAACATCTATAACCAGGGACCTCCAACAACCATTTCTGCCCCTCTTCTATCCAAGTTTCCGTGATGGCCACCACATCATAGTCCCAAGTACCCATCCATGCCTTAAGTTCACCCACTTCATTCCTGATGCTTCTTGCATTGAAGTATACACACTTCAACCCATCTCCTTGCCTGCAAGTACTCTCCTTTGTCAGTGTTACCTTCCCCACTGCATCACTATGTGCTTTGGCGTCCTGAATATCGGCTTCCTTAGTTGCTGGACTACAGATGTGTGTTACAACTTTACATATTTGCAACTGTTATCACAATTTAAATACTAGAAATAAGGTACAATATCGATACATCCCTTCGTGGCTTTGGGACCAATAGTCATTACATACTAAATATGGCATATAAACAACATCAATATTATTCGTAATGTTCTATGCAGTTAAATCAAGAATACACACTAAACTATGACTATTCCACCTCTATTAAAACATTCACACAGTTTAGAAATGTGGATCAAGTTCTTTAATGGCACACATACCCCCCTTATTATATATATATAGCAGTCCCTACCAATTTACATGAAATTTCTTTCTTTAATAACGATTACAGCTCTTCAATGCAATATTGTTTGCTGCATTGGTAACATTTTTCCCGCCGTGGCATCAAGCTACAAAAATTCTTAAATGATTGTGATTTATCATGTTGGGGTTCCTCGTCAGTCGCTGCTGTCTGCCGAGACCCTTAATAACTCCACTGCGTAGTACATACCCCGTGGAGACCACAGATCATTCATCAGCTAATGTCCAGTTAGATGTCTGACCGGAGGTTTCACTGTTCAGTAATAATTTGATATTTTGATTTGTTTCTAACCCGTAAAGTTGTCCTCCGGGCTCTGTCATTTAATTCCCTCAAATATGTAGCCAATTATATCCTTAGTTTTCTCCCAATCCTGTCTAAAAGATTCTTCTCTGGAGTGTAGTTCTCTTCCTTCTTGTAAACTGGTTTGTTATTTATTTTTTCCATCTGAAAAATCAAATAAACAGATCAAGGGTGGAGAGGGCCCTAAACTTTAATTTGTACTTTTTATTTTCATTTGGATTCTCCAGAAGTGCCCTCTCCAGGACTTCCGGATTTCTTTTGCCACCATTTCTTTTTGAACTGGTTTATTTTCCTTATCATTGATGTACATCATATAATTAAGGCCTGTTCAGCCTCCTCCTTCTGTCATTGCACCCCTGAGTGAGATGCGAAGAATCTCAAACTCCTCCTCTTTTGCTCACCCAGTGATCCAATCTGGTCAAAACCTTACCCTAATACTTTCCTGATATTTCTACTGCATTTACTTTAATTACTTTATTTTGATTACGACCGGATTTTTATGAAAGTAAGATCCAAACATGACATTTGAACTTTATCATCTGTCCAATCAATGCTGCTAACAGGTATTAACTCACTGTCTTCCCACCAATTGGGCCATGTGTTTTAATTGTGATGCAATTTCTTTTGCTCCAGACACCATGCTTCTCTAATTCAACTGTACGTTTACCCAGATTCTGAACAATCTTGTCTTTACATTTTACAGCTTCACCGATTTATTTTTCCTGCAGTTTTAGTTGGTAGCTTCACCCAAACGTCTTCTGTATTATCAATTCGTTTTAATATCTTAATTTTTCTGCATCAAATTTTCATTAAATCTTTTCCTACCAATCAGATTCTCATTTCCTGATATTGCAAGTAATTCTCCTAATCTAATTTCTGGTCCAATATCTTTATTCTCTAAAGCTCCTTCTTCAATGTGTTTAACATTCTAAACATCATTATTTTTGCTCGTGACTTTTTGTGACGGTCGAGCACTAGGACCCTGCGGAGCTATGCAGTGTCAATTTCAACGCCGCAGTTTCAAAGCCTGCAGCCGCTGACTGCTGCCCAGTAAAAACTTCTGTATCTGTTTATTCTGAGACCAATTTAGTTCTGAACATAGCGATTCACTATCCCATAATACTGATCACATTTCTACCTGCCATTTATAACTTCCAAGTTATGTGAAAATCGGTTTTGTAAAACACAACATTTTTTTAAAAAAATACAAACATTAACGGAAATTTGCAATTCCTTATTAGACATACACACACTCATTCATCCACTCAGATCTTGGATCTCTACTCTGTATGATTTCACAAATCCTTATTAAACACACACTCACATTTATCCACTGAGATCTTGGAACTCTATTTAGGGTTTTGGTTACTCTTAACAAAAATTGAGACCCTTCCATGCTGATAAGTTTCACTTATGCAGGAGTTTTTTTGCCTCTGTTAAGCTTTTCCACCCTTGTTTCATTGTTTCAACTCTCTTGACCGTGTTTCAGAGCAAGAGGATTATTCTCATTGCCATTTTTCGGAATTCAAGTTCTGTTCCTGGTTGTCCCTTTCAGGTGCACTCTGACATTAAGGATAAGTACCCTTTCTGGGCCCTATCCAAGGCTGACTAAGGCACTATCTTCCTGTTTTAGTTAAGGGTCGATTGATTATTAGTCTCTGAAGATTCTATGCGCCCCTATTTTCCAGAAAATGTCCGCACAATCTGCCTTACTCTGAGGATTATTTATTCTTTGGCCTCCTTTTGCCAGTAATGGATGCAAGATTTTAGTGCTGTCACCAAAATGTCTTGCAGATTTTTTCTCAGGGTCAGTATCTTCTAGTCTACTGATTTTCACACCCAACCTGAGTTTTATGTCCCCTCGATCCACAGAATATCCTTACAAAAGTCAATCACACATGACTTTCCAAACTAAACACGGCAGGTAAAGTTTGACTCACACATAGACTAGAAGCTTCTAATATTCTAGCCTTTGTGCCAGTTAGAAACTTCTAATATTCCAACCGTTTCTTGGGAACTAGAAACTTCTAATATTCTAGCCCCTACTCTGCTTAACTAGAAACTTCTAATATTCTAGCCTCGCTTTACCTAGAAACGTCTAACATTCTAAGCACCACGTTGGGCGCCATGAAGTTAAAACTTACCACTATTCTTAGAATTCCCCCTATACCAAAAAAGGGCCGACATTCTAAATGGTGAACAGGGATTCTCACTCCCTGACTCTGATGCAGGCTTCAGTGGGTGCTATTCAGGGCAAACTATATTTTCAAGTTATCCCCCGGTATAATCCATACCTTCACCGAAGAATTTTACCTACTTATCCAAGGACAGCATCGATGTCCTGGGTCCTGAATTGTTAAGTAAGTAAAGTAGGCTAATAACCACTGTTTCAGTTAAAACTTTTAAGTTATTTTATTATTATAATTTTTTTTTTAAAGCTGTAAACACTTTCTTAACAGAAAGGTAAAAAGATCTTGCTTCTGGATCCTTCCTGTTGGTTGAAGGGACCTTCAGGCCCACCTTGACAATCAATCTTCTTTAAAATCTGGTCTTCTTGAGATGTATTCGCTGGTGAACTCGGTTGCTGTGTGTAGAAGCCAGGAAAAGCAGGATCTGGGATACCAGATGTTTCCGTTGAAGATATGTTGGGGGATTTTGGGTCCTTCTTTCGTAAACAATTTGACCTATGTGAAACCTCAAGAAAAATTGAATCAAAGTATAATATCCCCAGAGGACAGTGGTCCTTTGATAATATCAAGAGAGCATGGGGAAAATGCACACGATTGCACAGTGCAGAACGTGTTAAATGGTCCCTGGCAATTATGGGACAATTACGCAGACAGCAAGAGATAATTACTAAAAATAAAACTGATCATGAATATAGGACCACTAAAAACCAACTAATTGCAGTTGTTGAAGAATTGCAAGATGCAAAAGCAAAACTTGAATCTGACGATGAAATTAGAACTGATTTGGAAAACAAAATCTCTGAACTCCAGCAGTTGCCTGTTCAAATAGCAGAAGTACAAAATCAAATTTCTGAAGTGGAGTTAAAATACCAACAGTTGCAATTAAAAACTGAGCAAATTGAACATGAAAATTGCAAATTAATCGAAGGAATTGATGAAAGATGTGTTTTAGAAAAAGAATTGCGAGATGCAAAATTCAGATTTGAACAGGATGATGCCAAACTCCAACAGTTATCTGTTCAATTAGCAGAATTCCACTGTGTCCTATCCTTCCCATGTACCGAGCTGTGAGAGCTGGCTCTGCTGGTTGTCCCTTTTCTTCGGGTTTATATTCACTTTCGAACAGTTATTAAGTTTTAACGACTTTATTGTAATTGAGGTTGTTTCATTTTGATTGTTAAAAAGTATCTTTGATGTAAACATTTTAATATAACTAATTATTCATTTTGGGCATAACGTCACCTCTCAGATCTGATTTTAAAATGCTTTGGTTTCAATAAGTGTTACTTTTATTTCTGTTATTTCTAATCGTTTAATTTTCCAATTGTCCCCAGCTCATAACTTTGCCTTTGATTTTGACTTTAAATTATGTCTCTCGTAGACAGGTCATCTCCAATTTTCTTTTAATTGACTTGATGTTAGTAGAATTTTACACTTAAAATTGACACCAAATTCGACTGAGCATCATCCATCCTTTCCAGCTGTTTACTAAGGGAGTTCATTTCAATTAAGGTGTGAAACTTTGCTTTTAGCTGTATGCTAAAATTTAACTTGGTTATGACTTGAAAGACCTGCCTGTTTTAAACATTCGTCACTTAATTCAATTGAATCTCTCATCCATGCTTTTCCAGATGCTTCCTGAGAAGTTACTTTCAATGAAGGTGTGAGCCATTGTTTTAGCTTACCACAAGGATCCTGTGTGTTTGCTAAGCCGGCTTGTGAGCAAGAATCTGCATTTTATAATCCTGCTCTTTGCAGCTGCTATTAACCTTTTGTAGGATCTTTCCCTGTATCCTCTCAGACCAGATATTGCCAGGCTTCCATGTTTCAAATAACACACTTTTCTGTATTTTCAAGAACAAGCGTCATAGTGAAGAATTCTGAATTGCTGTCAGAAATGGTCTGGGAACAATGCCCCCACAGTCAGCATTGCAGTGAAGCAGTCTGGGAACAGTGTCCTCGCAGCCAGTGTTGCAGTGAAGCAGTCTGGGAACAGTCTCCTCGTAGCCAGCATTGCAGTGAAGCAGTCTGGGAACAGTGTCCTCGTAGCCAGCGTTGCAGTGAAGCAGTCTGGGAACAGTGTCCTCATAGCCAGTGTTGCAGTGAAGCAGTCTGGGAACAGTGTCCTCGTAGCCAGTGTTGCAGTGAAGCAGTCTGGGAACAGTGTCCTCGTAGCCAGTGTTGCAGTGAAGCAGTCTGGGAACAGTGTCCTCGTAGCCAGTGTTGCAGTGAAGCAGTCTGGGAACAGTGTTCTCGCAGCCAGCGTTGCAGTGAAGCAGTCTGGGAACAGTGTCCTCGTAGCCAGCGTTGCAGTGAAGCAGTCTGGGAACAGTGTCCTCGTAGCCAGTGTTGCAGTGAAGCAGTCTGGGAACAGTGTCCTCGCAGCCAGCGTTGCAGTGAAGCAGTCTGGGAACAGTGTCCTCGTAGCCAGTGTTGCAGTGAAGCAGTCTGGGAACGGTGTCCTCGTAGCCAGCGTTGCAGTGAAGCATTGTTTTTAAAAAGAGGCCCAATACTCCATGCAATTTCCCGCCAGCACCCGATGGGTTCTCTCTGGTTTTCCCACCGGAATCAACACTTTGAATAATATGGTAAGGTTCCATCCATGGGGGGATGGTGGCACAGTGGTTAGCACTGATGCCTCACTGCGACGAGAACCCGGGTTCGATCCTGGCCCCAGGTCCTTGTGGAGTTTGCAAATTCTCCCCGTGTCTGCGTGGGTCTCACCCCCACAACCCAAAGATGTGCTGCGTAGGTGGATTGGCCACGCTAAATTGCCCCTTAAATGGAAAAAAAAAGAATTGGGTACTCTAAATTAAATAAAAATATTCTGTCCATGGTCCCTTTCACTGGGCCAGGCTGAACTTGTCTTTTAACACCAGCTGCATTTCTAATCTGTGTAAACATCAGAGACTAGTTGGTGCTGATCTACCTGAGCTATTCTCAGGTAGAAATACAGTAAGAAGTCTTACAACACCAGGTTAAAGTCCAACAGGTTTGTTTCAAACACGAGCTTTCGGAGCGCAGCTCCTTCCTGACTTTAACCTGGTGTTGTAAGACTTCTTACTGTGCTCACCCCAGTCCAACGCCGGCATCTCCACATCAGGTAGAAATAGTGCAAAGGAATTAGGACTTGGCAGCTGTTTCAAACAAGCTTGCCAACATATATTTTGGCAAAATTATTCCCTTACGGGAAGGATCAATTTGGTTGTGTTGACTAATGTTAAAGGTGTGGCTGGATTCCAACAATATTATATTCAAATAAGGACAACCAGCATTTCTATAACACCCCAGCACACCGTGTTGCCAAATCTGATAGGAGATGTTGGGAAAGATGGTTAAAAGCTTGGTCAAAAGGGCAGCACGGTGGCGCAGTGGGTTAGCCCTGCAGCCTCACGGCGCCGAGGTCCCAGGTTCGATCCCGGCTCTGGGTCATTGTCTGTGTGGAGTTTGCACATTCTCCCCGTGTTTGCGTGGGTTTCGCCCCCACAACCCAAAGATGTGCAGGCTAGGTAGATTGGCCACACTAAATTGCCCCTTAATTGGAAAAAATGAATTGGATACACTAAATTTATAAAAAAAAAGCTTGGTCAACGAGGTCGGTTTTAAGGAATTGTCACAAAACACTTTGCTATTATTTGCGTGAATTTCCCAAATTGGAGCGCCAGTTCAAGGGGGTGTATAGTTTGATTTTGTTTTGGAGACAAATGAAGACCCAGTGTGAATAAACAGCCCAGTCACCATGTAACAATTATTAAAGACTATTTATTAAAGTAAAGAAAAGACAAATAATACACACATAACAGGAATACTCTACTATCACACAATTAAAACGTATGAATTACGAAACAGACACAGTTTATACAGAATGTGCACCTTGTTACACAATATGTCTACGACACCTGAACTCTGTAAGACTTGTCCTGTTCCCCAAATAACATCCAAGTTGAATAGCCAGTTATAGGTACCACGATACTAAAAATATAGATACGAAAATCAAGCAAACGTCTTTTTCTTGGTCCAGTGAAGATATTTTCAAACTGCAGTCACAAAGGTTTTCTGCACTGCCTTGGCTCTAAGATTTAGAAGCTTGCTTGCTGTAAACTTGGCCTTCAGGTTTGCTGGCTGGAAAATGGCCTGTCCACTTTCTGAGACTACTAAATGGTAACTGCCTCACTTCCTTCTCAGGGACTAGTCAATTATACCTTTGTTGTTCTTTGATTATACCTTCTGTGCATTTGGCTGTCTGCCTCCATCGATCCCCTTGACTATGCATTAACATACATATATCTCAGGGACCATGCTTCTCCTCCATAAGGTATTCGCACTTGATTATTATCTAAACTACCGTTCTTCCCTGTGAAGTATACACATTCTTCCCGTGTCCGCCTGGGCCCCGCCCCCACAACCCAAAGAAGGGTAGGTGGATTGGCCACGCTAAATTGTCCCGTAATTGGGAAAATAAATTATGGAACAAAAAAGAAATTCCGGTCTAACCTCACTACCAGGAGGGATGCAAACTGATTGAGGCCCATTGAACACTGCTGTCTCCTGACAGGTGGATGGCAAAATGCCTTGAAGGGGAGGGAAAGGTCGAGAGAAACGGTTTAGAGGAGGAATTTCAGAGCTTAAATGGATCCGTGCACACCAGGTTCCTCCAAAAAAGGCTGTTCTCAGAAATATGTTCTGAGAATGTCACAATATCCTGTCAACACAACACTCTTTAAGTATGCTGACAGCTTACTGAGAAAAGCACAAATGTTTCTCCACGTCATCTCTTCTCCCGCTCTCCCCTCCCACTTTCTTCCCATCCTGGCCCTCCCTCTCTCCATAATATCCTCCATTTTCTACTGAGTGCCAGCCTCCACTCTCACAAACTTCAGCTCATCCGAAACAAACCCATATCCTAACTCTTACCCCATCACCCTCTCCCTGCTCACCTACATTGTCATTTGGCCAGCAATGCCTTGATTTTAAAATTCTCCACCTTGTTTTCAGATTTCTCCACGTCCTCTCTCCTCTCCCTCTCCCCTCTCTCCTCCTGCTCTCCCCTCTCTCCTCCTGCTCTCCCCTCTCTCCTCCTGCTCTCCCCTCTCTCCTCCTGCTCTCCCCTCTCTCCTCCCCCTCTCCCCTCTCCCCTCTCTCCTCCCCCTCTCCCCTCTCTCCTCGCGCTCTCCCCTCTCTCCTCCTGCTCTCCCCTCTCCCCTCCCACTCTCTTCTCAACCTCTCCCCTCCCTCTCTCCATTATATCCTCCAGCCCCACAGTTCTCTCGCAGAAGAGATTTACCAGGATGTTGCCTGGTATGAAGGGCATTAGGTATGAGGAGCGGTTGAATAAACTTGGTTTGTTCTCACTGGAACAACGGAGGTTGAGGGGCGACCTGATAGAGGTCTACAAAATTTATGAAGGGCATAGACAGAGTGGATAGTCAGAGGCTTTTCCCCAGGGTAGAAGGGTCAATTACTAGGGGGCATAGGTTTACGGTGTGAGGGGCAAAATTTAAAGGAGATGTGCGAGGGAAGTTGTTTTTTACACAGAGGGTAGTGAGTGCCTGGAACTCACTGCCGGAGGAGGTGGTGGAAGCAGGGACGATAGCGACGTTTAAGGGGCATCTTGACAAATACATGAATAGGATGGGAATAGAGGGACACGGACCCCAAAAGTGTAGAAGATTTTAGTTTAGACGGGCAGCATGGTCGGCGCAGGCTTGGAGGGCCGAAGGGCCTGTTCCTGTGCTGTACTTCTCTTTGTTCTTTGTTCTCTGAGATCTCTGCACTTCACCAATTCCAGCCCCTTTTGCATCTCTGATTTTAGTTGCTGGAGCATTGCCGGCTGTGCCTTTAGCTGCTTGGGCCCAGAACCCACTAACTCTCTCTCCTGCTGAAAGACGCAACTTAAACATACCTCTTTAAATCAGCTTAAATCTCCTGATGTGACCCCCGTGTCAAGTTTTGTACGTAAATGCATGGTGTACAGTGAGCAAAACAGGGGAAATGGAAGCAGAAATTGCTCTAGAAGCATATGACATAGTAGCTCAAACCAGAACAGGACTGGATACTTAACATTTCTGGGTATAAGGTTATCAGTAGAAACAGGGTGGGTAAAAAGTGAGGTGGTGTAGCTGTCTTGGTCAAAGATAGTATCATAGCCCTTAAACGAGATCCACTTCCTGAATTAGAATCGAAGATTGGAGGTGAGAAAATGAAGGGTGCAGTGACCTGGTTTGGTATTTATTATAGATCTTCAAATAGTGGGGAGGAAGTGGCAAAGAGCATTTTGTAGGCAGGTTATGGAAATCTGCGGGGATAGTAGGGTTGTGAAAGCTGGGATTTTAATTATCCTACGGCAGACTGGGACAAGGGTAGAGTGTGGGGCACGGAAGGAGAGAAATTCCTGCAGCATGTGCAGGGCAACTTTCTGGAACAGTGGGTGGGGCCGGGCCAGAGAATCCCCGCGGAGAAGGGAGCCACTGCGCATGCGCGCGTTGGCGCCGGTGCCACTGCGCATGCACGGACCCCCACGGCGCCCAGTTGATGCCGGGATCAGCAGCTGGAGTGGTGTGGGTCGCTCCAGTGCCGTGCTGGCCCTCAGTAGGGGCCAGAATTGCTGATCCTGAGGCCACGTTGACGCTGTTGAGAAACGCAACGCCGTTTCCGACGGCGTCAACATTTAGCCTCAGGATCAGATAATCCCGCCTAGTACATTTCAAGTCCTACCAGGGGGCAAGCTGTGCTGGATCTGGTCCGAGGAAATGAAGCAGGGCAGGTGGAGAACATCAGAGTGGGGGAGCCGTTGGGAAGGAGCGATCATAATACAATATAATACGATTCAATATTAAGTTGGAAAAGGATAACAGTTAGTCACGGATTAAGATCACAGACTGGAAAAAGGCAAATTTTATGGGTCTAAAAATTGAACTGGAGCAGGTTGACTGAAAGCGCATTTTGGTGGATAAAACAGTGGATGAAAAATCGTAGACTTTCAAAGAAGAAATGAATCAAGTGCAAGCTAGGTACGTACCCATGAGAATTAAATGTGGGGCATCCCTGGGTGACTAAGGATATTTACCCGGGTTCAATTCCGGCCTCGGCTGACTGTCTGAGCGGAGCTTGGACTTTCTCCCCGTGTCTGCTCCAGTTTCATCCCACTGTCCAAAGATGTGCAAGTAGGTGGATTGGCCATGCTAAATTGCTCTTTTGTGTCCAAAAGGTTAGGTGGGTTACGGGGGACTGGGTGGAGGTGTGGGCGTAAGTGGGGTGCTCTTTCCAAGGGCCGGTGCAGACCCGATGGCCCGAATGGCCTCCTTCTGCACTGTAAATTCTCTGCTGAGGAGGGTGCTGCCAGCCACGCTGACGCAGGCCTCGATTTCTCTAATCCCAAAAAGGACAAAGATCCCCATAAGTGTGGGTCTAATAGGCCTATTTCACTATTAACCACCGATGCAAAAATGCAAAACGTTTGGAGGGGTGTTTGCCAGAAGAGATCTCGGAGGACCAGACAGGGTTTATCAGGGGTCAATAGTTGTCGTCCAACATCAGGAGGCAATGTACAAGATCTGGAGGAAAAAAGGGGTTGAGAGGTTTCGAGATTTGTTTCTGGAAGGTAGGTTTGCGAGTATAGAGGAGACATTTCAACTCCTGAGGGGGAGTGCATTTAGGTATTTACAGGTGAGGAACTTTAGTCGTAAAGAGCTGTCTTCATTGCCCCAGTTGCCAGGACCTACACTGATTGGATGCTATCACGGAATGAGATGGCACATCTCTGATACATATGGGTGTTTGCTGGAGACGGGGAAACCATTGCTAGAATAGGTGATGGGAAAGTGGGGAGAAGAGCAGGGCTTCGGGCTAGAGGGAGGGGTGTGGAGTGAGGTCTTGTATAGGGTGAACTTTACCTCCTTCTGAGCTAGATTGAGCCTGTAAAGTAGCACATAGAGTGAACTTAACTAAGATGCATATGAGTGGGTTCTTCCCCGGGGTGGGGATCAGATGTGAGCGTTGTTCAGGTGGGCCTGCGAATCACTCACACATGTTCTGGACCTGCCCCAAGCTAGTTGGCTTCTGGATCTTGTTTTTGAGATCATGTCAGAAATCAATGGGGTCAAATTAGAACCCTGTCTGCTGGGGGCAATCGTTAGGGTGTCAGACTCCCTAGGGCTCCTGTCAGACTCTCCAGAACTCCTTGGCCTTTGGCTTCTTCGTGGCCCGGAGGCGAGCGGCTTGGATGGAGGTCGGCGGTACTGCCCAGGGCCTCGGCATGCTGGAGTAACCTGGCAGAATTCCTGCAATTGGAAATGATTAAATATACCCTGAGAGGGTTGGAAGAAAGGTTCTATTCCAGATGGATGTCATTCATCACTTTCTTTAAGGACCTGTTCGTAGCCAGTAGTTAGGGGGATGGGGCAGAAGGGTTCGGAGGGGAGGGGGTAAGGAAGGGAGGATAGTCTGGATGAGGGGGGCAGGGGATTTAGGGTTGTTGCTGTTACCTTGTTAAAATAAAAATGACAAATTGTTTGTATGATATATTTATGCCTTTGTATGTGAGAATGTAATATGTTTGGAATAAAATATACATATTTTTTTAAAGTATGCGTCAGCGAGAAACACATTGTATCATCAGGAGGCGACCCCTGATTCATCCGGCCTGCGTGACATCAGCAAACGCACACAACTTCCTCGATGTCTGTAGTCCAGGACTACTCCAGGCGAGAGATAGCCCCTGTCGCGATACCATGGTTGTTTTGTAAATCACCAACTGACCACTAGGAGTCTCATGAGTATATAAGTGAATGTTGGAGTCATGTGACCTCAGACTGATGAGGGAGCTGGGGGAGAGATAGTGGGCGAGATTCTCCCAAAACGGGAGAAATCGTAAAGCTGCCGTAAAACCCGGGCGGGTTTTACGGCAGCGCGCCCCTTCCCGACCGGGGACCGATTCTGGTCCCCGGTCGGGGCTAGCAGCCCGATGCCGTAGGCTCCGGCAAGACGGGCTTAACGAAAATCGTTAAGCCCGCTTGCTGGAGTTAGCGCCGGCTGACGCGTCATATGACGTCAGCCGCGCATGCGCAGTTTGGAATACTCCAACCCGCGCATGCGCGGGTGACGTCATCGCGTTTTTGCGCGAAACCCGCGCATGCGCAGGCCGGGTTGCCCCTCAGCCACCCCGCGAATGGATACTGCGGGGCGGCGGAAGGACAAGTAGTGCGCGGGCATCGGGCCCGCTGCCCACGATCGGTGCCCACCGATCGCGGGCCCATGGCACCCTTGGCACGGCCGTGGTACTGCCGTACCAATCGGTGCCATGGTTATTAATAGCGAGTTTGTGATGCCGTTTTCACGAACGGCAAGACCAGGTGTGTTTGCCGTTCGTGAAAACGGCGGAAAGGGCTGGGACTTCGGCCCATCTAACAGCTGAGAATCGCTGCCGGCCGTAAAAAAACGGCGGCAGCGATTCGGGTCGGGACTTCGGGGGGGGGGGGGGGGAGAATAGCGGGAGGGCGGCAAAAATGTCGGGAAGGCCCTCCCGCTATTCTCCCACCCGTCGTGGGGGTCGGAGAATTTCGCCCAGTGTTTTGTACATAGTTGACCCACAATTTTTAAAAATAAATTTAGATTCTCCAATTAAGGGGCAATTTAGCGTGGCCAATCCAGCTAACCTGCACAGCTTTGGGTTGTGCGGGTGAAACCCACGCAAACATGGGGAGAATGTACAAACTCCACATGGGCTGTGACCCAAGACCGGGATTCGAACCTGGGTCCTCAGCACCGCAGTCCCAGTTCTAACCATTGCGCCACATACCGCCAGTTGACCCACAGTTAATGTTAATAAATTGTTTATAGCTTTGGCTACAAGTGTCCTCGTAATATAAATCAGACCATCTGACAAGAACAGTACAGCTCCCAAAATAAAGAAGCAACATAAATTCAAGTTTAATGACCTGTCACTGGGTCACCATCTAAATGCCATTGAGGACCAGCATGACCTTCTCCACTCTCACATTGGCCGGAGGAGGTCCACTGAGGTCAGCAGCCCGACCTGTTAGGTGGTGTCCTGAGGGTTAACTCTGTCAGGAGGGGAACAGGGATCCAGCGGCACAAATTGGTGAATGACCTCGTCAACATAAACAGGGCAAGCCACCTTTCCCATCACTTTCACCTCAACATTCGCAGGATGACAGTCCACAGGGAACTCACATCTTCCTTACAAGGGACATCCTTACTATTGACACATTGACATCTCCGTCTGCTCTCACATCCTGCGCAGTTCCAAACAATGCACAGCTCCACTCAGCACACAAACAAGGCAGGAATCTTAACATAGAACATAGAACATTACAGCACAGAACAGGCCCTTCGGCCCTCGATGTTGTGACGAGCAATGATCACCCTACTCAAACCCACGTATCCACCCTATACCCGTAACCCAACAATCCCCCCTTAACCTTACATTTTAGGACACTGCGGGCAATTTAGCATGGCCAATCCACCTAACCCGCACATCTTTGGACTGTGGGAGGAAACCGGAGCACCCGGAGGAAACCCACGCACACACGGGGAGGACGTGCAGACTCCGCACAGACAGTGACCCAAGCCGGAATCGAACCTGGGACCCTGGAGCTGTGAAGCATTTATGCTAACCACCATGCTACCGTGCCGCCCCATTGGCTTTGGCAAGCTTCCAGCTCACACATAATAATAATCTTTATTAGTGTCACAAGTAGGCTTACATTAACACTGCAATGAAGTTACTGTGAAAAGCCCCTAGTCGTCCCATTCCGGCGCCTGTTCAGGTACACAGAGGGAGAAAGTCCAATTCACCGAACAGCAGGTCTTTTGGGACATGTGGGAGGAAACCCACGTAGACATGGGGAGAGCCTGCAGACTTCACAGACAGTGACCCAAGTAGGGAATCGAACCTGGGACCCTGGCATTGTGAAACAATGGTGCTAACCACTGTGCCACCATGCTACCCATGCAGGCCAATCTCGCCCACAATAAGAGAGGCCAGTAGGGCCATGCCAGAGACCACTGAGAAGGAAAAGAGTATTGTACACTTGGCCCAAGGGAACCAAGACCGTGCCAGCAATGGTGCCCAAGTGGGCACCCAGCACCAGCTGATGCTGCAGACAGCGATACTGTGAGTGGAATTTTCTAATTTTTGCCCATTCTTTCCCCCTCCAGTCATGCCGCCCCAGTCTCCCCCCCCCCCCCCCCAGTCATGTCAGTGGGAACCCTTCCCCAGTCTCCTCCCAGTCATGTCGGTCCGAACCCTGCCCCAGTCTCCCCCCAGTCATGTCGGTGGGAACCTGCAGCAGTCTCCCCCCAGTCATGTCAATGGGAACCCTTCCCCTGTCTCCCCCCAGTCATGTCGGTCGGAACCCTGCCCCAGTCCCCTCCCAGTCATGTCGGTGGGAACCCTTCCCCAGTCTCCCCCCAGTCATGTCAATGGGAACCTGCAGCAGACCCTTCCCAGTCATGTCAGTGAGAACCCTTCCCCAGTCTCCCCCCAGTCAGGTCAGTGGGAACCCTTCCCCAGTCCCCTCCCAGTCACGTCAGTGGGAACCCTTCCCCAGTCACCCCCCAGTCATGTCAGTGGGAACCCTTCCACAGTCCCCCTCCCAGTCATGTCGGTGGGAACCCTTCCCCAGTCTCCTCCCAGTCATGTCAGTGGGAACCCTTCCCCAGTCACCCCCCAGTCATGTCGGTGGGAACCATGCCCCAATCTCCTCCCAGTCATGTCGGTGGGAACCCTGCCCCAGTCTCCTCCCAGCCATGTCGGTGGGAACCTGCCGCAGTCTCCCTCCAGTCATGTCGGTGGGAACCTGCCCCAGTCTCCCTCCAGTCATGTTGATGCGAACCTGCTCCAGTCTCCCCCCAGTCATGTCAGTGGGAACCCTTCCCCAGTCTCCCCCCAGTCATGTTGATTAGAACCTGCCCCAGTCTCCCCCCAGTCATGTCAATGGGAACCCTTCCCCAGTCTCCCCCCAGTCATGTCAATGGGAACCCTTCCCCTGTCTCCCCCCAGTCACGTCAGTGGGAACCCTTCCACAGTCTCCTCCCAGTCATGTCGGTGGGAACCCTTCCCCAGTCTCCCCCCAGTCATGTCGGTGGGAACCTGCAGCAGTCTCCCCCCAGTCATGTCAATGGGAACTCTTCCCCTGTCTCCCCCCAGTCATGTCGTTGGGAACCCTGCCCCAGTCCCCTCCCAGTCATGTCGGTGGGAACCCTTCCCCAGTCTCCCCCCAGTCATGTCAATGGGAACCCTGCCCCAGTCCCCTCCCAGTCATGTCGGTGAGAACCCTTCCCCAGTCTCCCCCCAGTCATGTCGGTGGGAACCTGCAGCAGTCCCTTCCCAGTCATGTCAGTGAGAACCCTTCCCCAGTCTCCCCCCAGTCAGGTCAGTGGGAACCCTTCCCCAGTCCCCTCCCAGTCACATCAGTGGGAACCCTTCCCCTGTCTCCCCCAGTCATGTCAATGGGAACCCTTCCCCAGTCTCCCCCAGTCATGTCAATGGGAACCCTTCCCCTGTCTCCCGCAGTCACGTCAATGGGAACCCTTCCCCAGTCTCCCCCAGTCATGTCAATGGGAACCATTCCCCAGTCTCCCCCAGTCATGTCGGTGGGAACCCTTCCCCAGTCTCCTCCCAGTCATGGCAGTGGGAACCCTTCCCCTGTCTCCCCCCAGTCATGTCGGTGGAAACCTGCCCCAGTCTCCCCCCAGTCATGTTGATGCGAACCTGCCCCAGTCCCCTCCCAGTCACGTCAGTGGGAACGCTTCCCCAGTCTCCCCCCAGTCATGTCAGTGGGAACCCTTCCCCAGTTCCCCTCCCAGTCATGTCGGTGGGAACCCTTCACCAGTCTCCCCCCAGTCATGTCGGTGGGAACCCTTCCCCAGTCTCCTCCCAGTCATGACAGTGGGAACCCTTCCCCAGTCTCCTCCCAGTCATGTCAGTGGGAACCCTGCCCCAGTCTCCTCCCAGTCATGTCGGTGGGAACCCTGCCCCAGTCTCCTCCCAGTCATGTCGGTGGGAACCTGCCGCAGTCTCCCTCCAGTCATGTCGGTGGGAACCTGCCCCAGTCTCCCTCCAGTCATGTTGATGCGAACCTGCTCCAGTCTCCCCCCAGTCATGTCAGTGGGAACCCTTCCCCAGTCTCCCCCCAGTCATGTTGATTAGAACCTGCCCCAGTCTCCCCCCAGTCATGTCAGTGGGAACCCTTCCCCAGTCTCCCCCCAGTCATGTCAATGGGAACCCTTCCCCTGTCTCCCCCCAGTCACGTCAGTGGGAACCCTTCCCCAGTCTCCTCCCAGTCATGTCGGTGGGAACCCTTCCCCAGTCTCCCCCCAGTCATGTCGGTGGGTACCTGCAGCAGTCTCCCCCCAGTCATGTCAATGGGAACCCTTCCCCTGTCTCCCCCCAGTCATGTCGGTCGGAACCCTGCCCCAGTCTCCCCCCAGTCATGTCAATGGGAACCCTGCCCCAGTCCCCTCCCAGTCATGTCGGTGAGAAACCTTCCCCAGTCTCCCCCCAGTCATGTCGGTGGGAACCTGCAGCAGTCCCTTCCCAGTCATGTCAGTGGGAACCCTTCCCCAGTCCCCCTCCCAGTCATGTCAGTGGGAACCCTGCCCCAGTCTCCTCCCAGTCATGTCAGTGGGAACCCTTCCCCAGTCTCCTCCCAGTCATGTCAGTGGGAACCCTTCCCCAGTCTCCCCCCAGTCATGTCGGTGGGAACCCTGCCCCAGTCTCCTCCCAGTCATGTAGGTGGGAACCCTGCCCCAGTCTCCTCCCAGTCATGTCGGTGGGAACCTGCCCCAGTCTCCTCCCAGTCATGTCGGTGGGAACCCTGCCCGTCTCCTCCCAGTCATGTCGGTGGGAACCTGCCCCAGTCTCCCTCCAGTCATGTCGGTGGGAACCTGCCCCAGTCTCCCTCCAGTCATGTCGGTGCGAACCTGCCCCAGTCTCCCCCCCAGTCATGTCAGTGGGAACCCTTCCCCAGTCTCCTCCCAGTCATGTCGGTGGGAACCTGCCCCAGTCCCCTCCCAGTCATGTCGGTGGGAACCCTTCCCCAGTCTCCTCCCAGTCATGTCGGTGGGAACCCTGCCCCAGTCTCCTCCCAGTCATGTCAGTGGGAACCCTTCCCCAGTCACCCCCCAGTCATGTCGGTGGGAACCCTGCCCCAGTCTCCTCCCAGTCATGTAGGTGGGAACCCTGCCCCAGTCTCCTCCCAGTCATGTCGGTGGGAACCTGCCCCAGTCTCCCTCCAGTCATGTTGATGCGAACCTGCCCCAGTCTCCCCCCCAGTCATGTCAGTGGGAACCCTTCCCCAGTCTCCCCCCAGTCATGTTGATGCGAACCTGCCCCAGTCTCCCCCCAGTCATGTCGGTGGGAACCCTTCCCCAGTCTCCCCCAGTCATGTCAATGGGAACCCTTCCCCAGTCTCCCCCAGTCATGTCAATGGGAACCCTTCCCGAGTCTCCCCCAGTCATGTCAATGGGAACCCTTCCCCTGTCTCCCCCAGTCATGTCAATGGGAACCCTTCCCCTGTCTCCCCCAGTCATGTCAATGGGAACCCTTCCCCAGTCTCCCCCAGTCATGTCAATGGGAACCCTTCCCCTGTCTCCCCCAGTCATGTCAATGGGAACCCTTCCACAGTCTCCCCCCAGTCATGTCGGTGGGAACCCTTCCCCAGTCCCCTCCCAGTCACGTCAGTGGGAACCCTTCCCCAGTCTCCCCCCAGTCATGTCAGTGGGAACCCACCCCAGTCCCCCTCCCAGTCATGTCGGTGGGAACCTGCCCCAGTCTCCCCCCAGTCATGTCAGTGGGAACCCACCCCAGTCCCCCTCCCAGTCATGTCGGTGGGAACCTGCCCCAGTCTCCCCCCAGTCATGTCGGTGGGAACCCTGCCCCAGTCTCCTCCCAGTCATGTCGGTGGGAACCTGCCCCAGTCTCCCTCCAGTCATGTCGGTGGGAACCTGCCCCAGTCTCCTCCCAGTCATGTCAGTGGGAACCCTTCCCCAGTCACCCCCCAGTCATGTCGGTGGGAACCCTGCCCCAGTCTCCTCCCAGTCATGTCGGTGGGAACCTGCCCCAGTCTCCCTCCAGTCATGTCGGTGGGAACCTGCCCCAGTCTCCCCCCAGTCATGTTGATGCGAACCTGCCCCAGTCTCCCCCCCAGTCATGTCAGTGGGAACCCTTCCCCAGTCTCCTCCCAGTCATGTCGGTGGGAACCTGCCCCAGTCCCCCTCCCAGTCATGTCGGTGGGAACCCTGCCCCAGTCTCCTCCCAGTCATGTCAGTGGGAACCCTTCCCCAGTCACCCCCCAGTCATGTCGGTGGGAACCCTGCCCCAGTCTCCTCCCAGTCATGTAGGTGGGAACCCTGCCCCAGTCTCCTCCCAGTCATGTCGGTGGGAACCTGCCCCAGTCTCCCTCCAGTCATGTCGGTGGGAACCTGCCCCAGTCTCCCTCCAGTCATGTTGATGCGAACCTGCCCCAGTCTCCCCCCCAGTCATGTCAGTGGGAACCCTTCCCCAGTCTCCCCCCAGTCATGTCAATGGGAAGCCTTCCCCAGTCTCCCCCAGTCATGTCAATGGGAACCCTTCCCCTGTCTCCCCCAGTCACGTCAATGGGAACCCTTCCCCAGTCTCCCCCAGTCATGTCAATGGGAACCCTTCCCCAGTCTCCCCCAGTCATGTCAATGGGAACCCTGCCCCCAGTCTCCCCCCAGTCATGTCGGTGGGAACCCTTCCCCAGTCCCCTCCCAGTCACGTCAGTGGGAACCCTTCCCCAGTCTCCCCCCAGTCATGTCGGTGGGAACCTGCCCCAGTCTCCTCCCAGTCATGTCAGTGGGAACCCTGCCCCAGTCTCCTCCCAGTCATGTCAGTGGGAACCCTTCCCCAGTCTCCCCCCACTCATGTCGGTGGGAACCTGCCCCAGTCTCCCCCCAGTCATGTCGGTGGGAACCTGCCACAGTCTCCCCCCAGTCATGTTGATGCGAACCTGCTCCAGTCTCCCCCCAGTCATGTCAGTGGGAACCCTTCCCCAGTCTCCCCCCAGTCATGTCAATGGGAACCCTTCCCCTGTCTCCCCCCAGTCACGTCAGTGGGAACCCTTCCCCAGTCTCCTCCCAGTCATGTCGGTGGGAACCCTTCCCCAGTCTCCCCCCAGTCATGTCGTTGGGAACCTGCAGCAGTCTCCCCCCAGTCATGTCAATGGGAACCCTTCCCCTGTCTCCCCCCAGTCATGTCGGTCAGAACCCTGCCCCAGTCCCCTCCCAGTCATGTCGGTGGGAACCCTTCCCCAGTCTCCCCCCAGTCATGTCAATGGGAACCCTGCCCCAGTCCCCTCCCAGTCATGTCAGTGGGAACCCCTCCCCAGTCCCCCTCCCCAGTCCCCCTCCCAGTCATGTCGGTGGGAACCCTTCCCCAGTCTCCCCCCAGTCATGTCGGTGGGAACCTGCCCCAGTCCCCTCCCAGTCATGTCGGTGGGAACCCTGCCCCAGTCACCTCCCAGTCATGTCAGTGGGAACCCTTCCCCAGTCACCCCCCAGTCATGTCGGTGGGAACCCTGCCCCAGTCTCCTCCCAGTCATGTCAGTGGGAACCCTGCCCCAGTCTCCTCCCAGTCATGTCGGTGGGAACCTGCCCCAGTCTCCCTCCAGTCATGTCGGTGGGAACCTGCCCCAGTCTCCCTCCAGTCATGTTGATGCGAACCTGCCCCAGTCTCCCCCCCAGTCATGTCAGTGGGAACCCTTCCCCAGTCTCCCCCCAGTCATGTTGATACGAACCTGCCCCAGTCTCCCCCCAGTCATGTCAGTGGGAACCCTTCCCCAGTCTCCCCCCAGTCATGTCAATGGGAACCCTTCCCCAGTCTCCCCCCAGTCATGTCAATGGGAACCCTTCCCCTGTCTCCCCCAGTCATGTCAATGGGAACCCTTCCCCAGTCTCCCCCAGTCACGTCAATGGGAACCCTTCCCCAGTCTCCCCCAGTCATGTCAATGGGAACCCTTCCCGAGTCTCCCCCAGTCATGTCAATGGGAACCCTTCCCCAGTCATGTCAATGGGAACCCTTCCCCAGTCTCCCCCCAGTCATGTCGGTGGGAACCCTTCCCCAGTCTCCTCCCAGCCATGTCGGTGGGAACCCTTCCCCTGTCTCCCCCCAGTCATGGCGGTGGGAACCCTTCCCCTGTCTCCCCCCAGTCATGTCGGTGGGAACCTGCCCCAGTCTCCCTCCAGTCACGTTGATGCGAACCTGCCCCAGTCTCCCCCCAGTCATGTCAGTGGGAACCCTTCCCCTGTCTCCCCCCAGTCATGGCGGTGGGAACCCTTCCCCTGTCTCCCCCCAGTCATGTCGGTGGGAACCTGCCCCTGTCTCCCCCCAGTCATGTTGACGCGAACCTGCCCCAGTCTCCTCCCAGTCATGTCGGTGGGAACCTGCCCCAGTCTCCCTCCAGTCACGTTGATGCGAACCTGCCCCAGTCTCCCCCCAGTCATGTCAGTGGGAACCCTTCCCCAGTCTCATCCCAGTCATGTCGGTGGGAACCCTGCCCCAGTCTCCTGCCAGTCATGTCGGTGGGAACCCTTCCCCAGTCTCCTTCCAGTCATGTCGGTGGGAACCCTTCCCCAGTCTCCCCCCAGTCATGTCGGTGGGAACCCTTCCCCAGTCTCCTCCCAGTCATGTCGGTGGGAACCTGCCCCAGTCTCCCCCCCAGTCATGTCGGTGGGAACCCTGCCCCAGTCTCCTCCCAGTCATGTCGGTGGGAACCCTTCCCCAGTCTCCTCCCAGTCATGTCGGTGGGAACCTGCCCCAGTCTCCCCCCAGTCATGTCGGTGGGAACCCTTCCCCAGTCTCCTCCCCAGTCATGTCAGTGGGAACCCTTCCCCAGTCTCATCCCAGTCATGTCAGTGGGAACCCTGCCCCAGTCTCATCCCAGTCATGTTGGTGGGAACCCTTCCCCAGTCTCCTTCCAGTCATGTCGGTGGGAACCCTTCCCCAGTCTCCCCCCAGTCATGTCGGTGGGAACCCTTCCCCAGTCTCCTCCCAGTCATGTCGGTGGGAACCCTTCCCCAGTCTCCCCCCAGTCATGTCGGTGGGAACCCTTCCCCAGTCTCCTCCCAGTCATGTCGGTGGGAACCTGCCCCAGTCTCCCTCCAGTCACGTTGATGCGAACCTGCCCCAGTCTCCCCCCAGTCATGTCGGTGGGAACCCTTCCCCAGTCTCCCCCCAGTCATGTTGGTGGGAACCCTTCCCCAGTCTCCTTCCAGTCATGTCGGTGGGAACCCTTCCCCAGTCTCCTCCCAGTCATGTCAGTGGGAACCCTTCCCCAGTCTCCCCCCAGTCATGTCGGTGGGAACCCTTCCCCTGTCTCCCCCCAGTCATGGCGGTGGGAACCCTTCCCCTGTCTCCCCCCAGTCATGTCGGTGGGAACCTGCCCCTGTCTCCCCCCAGTCATGTTGATGCAAACCTGCCCCAGTCTCCTCCCAGTCATGTCGGTGGGAACCTGCCCCAGTCTCCCCCAAGTCATGTCGGTGGGAACCCTTCCCCAGTCTCATCCCAGTCATGTCAGTGGGAACCCTTCCCCAGTCTCATCCCAGTCATGTCGGTGGGAACCCTGCCCCAGTCTCCTGCCAGTCATATCGGTGGGAACCCTTCCCCAGTCTCCTCCCAGTCATGTCGGTGGGAACCCTTCCCCAGTCTCCCCCCAGTCATGTCGCTGGGAACCCTTCCCCAGTCATGTCGGTGGGAACCTGCCCCAGTCTCCCCCCAGTCATGTCGGTGGGAACCTGCCCCAGTCTCCCTCCAGTCACGTTGATGCGAACCTGCCCCAGTCTCCCCCCAGTCATGTTGGTGGGAACCCTTCCCCAGTCTCCTTCCAGTCATGTCGGTGGGAACCCTTCCCCAGTCTCCTCCCAGTCATGTCAGTGGGAACCCTTCCCCAGTCTCCCCCCAGTCATGTCAGTGGGAACCTGCCCCAGTCTCCTCCCAATCATGTCGGTGGGAACCCTTCCCCAGTCTCCCCCCAGTCATGTCAGTGGGAACCTGCCCCAGTCTCATCCCAGTCATGTCAGTGGGAACCCTTCCCCAGTCCCCCCCCCCCAGTCATGTCGGTGGGAACCCTTCCCCAGTCTCCCCCCAGTCATGTCGGTGGGAACCCTTACCCAGTCACCCCCTAGTCATGTCGGTGGGAACCTGCCCCAGTCCCCTCCCAGTCATGTCGGTGGGAACCCTTCCCCAGTCACCCCCCCCAGTCATGTCGGTGGGAACCCTTCCCCAGTCTCCCCCCAGTCATGTCAGTGGGAACCTGCCCCAGTCCCCTCCCAGTCATGTCGGTGGGAACCCTTCCCCAGTCTCCTTCCAGTCATGTCGGTGGGAACCCTTCCCCAGTCTCCTCCCAGTCATGTCGGTGGGAACCCTTCCCCAGTCTCCCCCCAGTCATGTCAGTGGGAACCTGCCCCAGTCTCCTCCCAATCATGTCGGTGGGAACCCTTCCCCAGTCTCCCCCCAGTCATGTCAGTGGGAACCTGCCCCAGTCTCATCCCAGTCATGTCAGTGGGAACCCTTCCCCAGTCCCCCCCCCCAGTCATGTCGGTGGGAACCTGCCCCAGTCTCATCCCAGTCATGTCGGTGGGAACCCTTCCCCAGTCTCCCCCCAGTCACGTCAGTGGGAACCTGCCCCAGTCTCCTCCCAGTCATGTCGGTGGGAACCCTTCTCCATTCAGCCCATTGAGCCACTGCACCATTCAATGAGATCATTGTTGATCGGTGACCTAACTTCATACATTAGTTAATTCTCTTTTTAGAAGACTCATTATCCATTTACTCAATCTCACCCGGACCGAAGATACTCCCTTCAACCACCGGTGAACTATCCAGTTGGACTGTTTTGACTTTGGTCCCACATTGTTGGTCATGAGATGCTGTTCCGATGGGAATCTGTCAACATAGCCTATCTTTATCATTTTAACCTTTAAGTTCATCCATAATATTTACAAATCTAACGTTTAAAATCTGTTGCATATTGGACTTTTTCCCGAAACCTATTCATATCTGGACAAGTTTCCATAAACAGATCGCGTCAGTCATGAAAGTTGCATCCTCAATAAGATCTTGAAAAAACAATCTTTGATGGTGGATTACTTGAGGAAACATCCACACAGAATCTATACTATCATAGAATCATAACATTTACAGTGCCAAAAGAGGCCATTCGGCCCATCGCATCTGCACCAGCCCTTGGAAAGCGCACCCCACTTAAACCCACACCTCCACCCCATCCCCGTATCCCATTTAGCATGACCAATCCACCTAACCTACACTTCTTTGGACTGTGGGAGGAAACCGGAGCACCTGGAGGAAACACACAAAGACACGGGGAGAACATGCAGACTCCGCATAGACAGTGACCCAAGCCAGGAATCGAACCTGGAACCCTGGAGCTGTGAAACAACAATGCTAACCACTGCGCTACCGTGCTGTCAAGACAGAAAAAAAAGCTTTGACTTTATTTTATTCTTTCATAGAATGTGGGTATCATTGACTGGGCCTGCATTTATTGTCCATCTCTAATTGTCCTTTATCATAACCTTCACGAGGTCCACAGGGAAACCATTATCAATCTCCTCCTGGGGTTTGGGGAGTACCAGCTTCCCAGGTAGGGGATGGAAGCCACCCAACTGGGGCTCATTAACCCGGTTAGAAAAGCCGGCCCGAGCAGGGACTGTGATTGTAGATTGTTACTGCCGTGGGCACATTATTGTAAAGAGTAAAATAAATCTTTTCCTTCCTACCGCTGGCTTCCTTGATCATTAAACCGTTGAACTGAGTGGCTTGGGAGGCCATTTTAGAGGGCACTTTAAGAGTCAACCACGTTGCTGTAGGTCTGAAGTCACACGTAGGCCAGACCGGTGTGGTGTCACCCGGGCTGTGTGGTGGAAGGATAGTACTTTCCTCCAGTTTCTGGACAAGATTTTCCTGACCAATATAGCCACAGGAAGTCACATGGCAGACTGATGAGGAATCGGTCTAACGAGGATCACCTGATCAGGCTACTCTGTCCGGCTAAGAAGAGGCCCAGTGGGTGGATGAGAGGAGGCTGCCTTGGAGGGAATGGAGGGAAGGGTAGCATGGTGGTTAGCATAAATGCTTCACAGCTCCAGGGTCCCAGGTTCGATTCCCGGCTGGGTCACTGTCTGTGTGGAGTCTGCACGTCCTCCCCCTGTGTGCGTGGGTTTCCTCCGGGTGCTCCGGTTTCCTCCCACAGTCCAAAGATGTGCGGGTTAGGTGGATTGGCCATGCTAAATTGCCCGTAGTGTAAGGTTGGGGGGGGTTGTTGGGTTGCGGATATAGGGTGGATACGTGGGTTTGAGTAGGGTGATCATTGCTCGGCACAACATCGAGGGCCGAAGGGCCTGTTCTGTGCTGTACTGTTCTAAAAAAAAAAAGGTCAAATTGTCTATTTTCTTTTATTTAACCCTGGACACTTTACCCTGCCCTGGATGAAGTTTGTAGCAAAAACGTGAAGGTCGCCTGGCCGATTGTTCGGACTCGATCCCGGCTCTGGGTCACCGTCCGTGTGGCGTTTGCACATTCTCCCCGTGTCCTTGTTCCCAACAACCCAAAAAGATGCGCAGGTTAGGTGGATTGGCCACGCTAAATTTCCCCTTAATTGGAAAAAAAGGAATTGGGTACTCTAAATTTATTTTTTAAAAGTGGACGGGCTACAGAAAACTGCCCCCAATTGCCTCCTTAATGGCCTGAATTGCCCAACTAATTGTCAGCGGGCACAATATTCCAACTCCCACAAACACCCACCGACTGTAATATTGCGATGACATCGGGACACGCTCCTGACGTCTTCCCACCCGGTCTGGTACGATTCCAGGCAGGGCCCGCGCTTGTAGGGTCACTGTTGAATTCTGGCCCGAGTGATTTTAATGGGGGATTTTTATTTTTATCCAGGTTGGCATAAACAGACATGCACATGTCAGAAAGGAAATGAATTTCCTGAGTATGTCTGGAATCATTTTCCGTAACAATATGTCCCAGAACCAACAATGGGACTAGGCAGATTTGATGTCGTAATGAGCCCAATTTGACTGACACTCCAATGATGTGTGAGTATTTATCGAGCCAAGGCTATAATATGAAAAAATAGTGTTTGAAATACAGAACAGTTGCTCATTCTAACCCCCAGCAGGACAGTTTGGTGGCAGGACAGCACAGTGGCACAGCAGTTTGCACTGCTGCTTCAGGGCGGCGAGGACCCGGGTTTGATCCTGGCCCCGGGTCACTGTCTATGTGGAGTTTGCACATTCTCCCGTGTCTGCATGGGTCTCACCCCTTAAATCCAAAAATGTGCAGGGTAGGTGGATTGGCCACGCTAAATTGCCCCTTACAGGTAAAAATGAATTGGGTACTATAAATGTTTTAAAAAGGACAGTTTGAGGACTCTTGGGGCGAAATTCTCCCAAAGGGAGACAAAGGGCGGAATTCTCCGCAACGGCCGAGGCCGTCGTGAAACCCGGAGTGTTTCACGACGGCGTCGGAGGCCACTCCTTGCCCCCTATTCTCCTCCCCCCCCCCCCTCGGGGGCTAGGAGTGGCGTTTCGTGCAACTCGGCAGCCGGTCCTTGACGTTGGGGCAGCAGGGTAGCATGGTGGTTAGCATAAATGCTTCACAGCTCCAGGGTCCCAGGTTCGATTCCCGGCTGGGTCACTGTCTGTGTGGAGTCTGCACGTCCTCCCCCTGTGTGCGTGGGTTTCCTCCGGGTGCTCCGGTTTCCTCCCACAGTCCAAAGATGTGCGGGTTAGGTGGATTGGCCATGCTAAATTGCCCGTAGTGTGCTAATAAAAGTAAGGTTAAGGGGGGGTTGTTGGGTTACGGGTATAGGGTGGATACGTGGGTTTGAGTAGGGTGATCATGGCTCGGCACAACATTGAGGGCCGAAGGGCCTGTTCTGTGCTGTACTGTTCTATGTTCTATGTTGGCGTCAAGGCCCGGCGCGCCGAGAATGACACGGCCGGCAGTGCCTAATGACGTCAGCCGCGCATGCATATGATGCATGCCAGAATAATAATAGCAAAGAAATCAGGATCAGTACCTCAAATGGAGGGGAGGTGCTAAGGCTGGAATAAGGAAAGGTAAGAGGAAGCATGAGGAAAGGGGGCAGGCTGTGCTAAAACAAATAGCACAATGTTCTTCAAGTATGTTAATGGTAAAAGATTAGTGAAGGATAGAGTGGAGCCCATTAGGAATAAGCAGGGTAAACTGTCACTAAAATGGAGGGTATGGCAGTGATACTAAATGAATACTTTGCTTCAGTCTTTACCAAATTAGAAGGTGACAATGGTTCTGTTGAAAATGCTTAGCAGGGTAGTGATAATGAAAAGGTGCTAAAAGGCTCGCAGCACTCAAGGTAGAGAAGTCACCAGACGCGGATGGGTTGCATCCTAGATTTCTGAGAGAGGGGTAGGAGAGCATCTTGCGGAGCCATTAGCAGAAATTTTCCAGGCCTCTCGGAACACGGGATTAGTCCCAGGGGACTGGAGGATTGCAAATGCCACGCTGTTGTTTAAGAGAAGGGCAAATGATTTAGAAGTGGGTGTTGGGGGCAAAATCTCTAAATTTGCAGATGATACCAAGCTAGGGAGAATAGTGAATTGTGAGGATGACGCTGAGCGACTTCAGAGGGCCACTGGCAAGTTGGCCAAATGGGCAGACAGTTGTCAGATGAACTTCAATGTAGCGAAATGTGAGGTAATGCCTTTTGGTAGCAGAAACAAGGGGAGACAATATAGGCTCAATGGCAGCGCCGGCCCTAGGGTTGCTGGCGCCCCGGGCAAGCTGAACTTCGGCGCCCTACGGGGGGGGGGCCAGGGTGGTAGGGGGGCGGGGCCGGGGGGTAGGGGGGCGGGGCCGGGGGGTAGGGGGGGCAGGGGGGGCGGGGCCGGGGGTGGGGGGGGCAGGGGGGGCGGGGGAGGGCGGGGGGGGCCAAGGTGGGGGCGGGGCCGAGAGGGGGGCGAGGGGGGGCGGGGCCGAGAGGGGGCGGGGGGGCCGAGAGGGGGGCGGGGGGGCTGAGAGGGGGGCGGGGGGGGGCCGAGGCGGGGGGGGCAGGCCCGTGTCGGGGGGGCCGAGCCCGAGGCGGGGGGGGCCGAGGCGGGGGGCGGGGCCGAGGAGGGGGGCGGGGCCGAGGCGGGGGGGGGACCGAGGCGGGGGGGCCGAGCGGGGGGGCGGGCCCGAGGCGGGGGGGCGGGCCTGAGGCGGGGGGGCCGAGCGGGGGGGCGGGCCCGAGGCGGGGGGGGCGGGCCCGAGGCGGGGGTGCGGGCCCGAGGCGGGGGGGCGGGGCCAAGGGGGGGCGGGGCCGAGGCGGGGGGGGCCGAGGCGGGGGTGGCCGAGCGGGGGGGCGGGCCCGAGGCGGGGGACGGGCCCGAGGCGGGGGGGGCCGAGCGGGGGGCGGGCCCGAGGTGGGGGGGGCGGGCCCGAGGCGGGGGGGCGGGGCCAAGGGGGGGCGGACGGGGGGGGCGGCCGGAGGGGGGCGGGAGGGGGGGAGGCGGAGGGGGGGGAGGCCGGAGGAGGGGGGGGCGGCGGGAGGGGAGGACGGAGGGGGGGGGGAGGCCGGAGGGGGGGGCGGAGGGGGCCCGGAGGGGGCCCGGAGGGGGCCCGGAGGGGGCCCGGAGGGGGCCGCCCTGGGGGAGGGTGGCCACCGCGCATGCGCTGGTTGGCACCCGCCCAACTGCGCATGCGCGGGACCCGAGTCTCTGGCGCCCCCTAGCACATGGCGCCCTGGGCGACTGCCCGAGTTGCCGGTGCCTTGGGCCGGCCCTGCTCAATGGTACAACTTTTGAGGGGAGTACAGGAGCAGGGAGTCCTCGAGATTCAAGTGCATAATTCTCTGAATGTGGCAGGCAAGTGGAAACAATTGTTAAGAAGGTGAATAGGATCCTCGGGTTTGTCATAATATCCACTCATGTATATAATGTGGTGCAGACAAGCAGTGATTGACATACAGGCTGACCAGTAAGCACACAACACAGTGCAGCCAATCACCAGACAGGACACTACCACTATAAAGCCAGAGGACACTAGGTTTCCTGCTCTCTCTGCACCCAGCTACTGAGACAGTCAGAGCCCACGAGCTAGCAGTGCAAACGCCATGCGGTCGCTAGTAAGTCTGGTCAGGCTAGTACTAGGTCTCCAGTTAGTTCAGTATAGTGTCAACCCACAGCTGAATATGTTTATCAGTTCTATTATTGAATAAAACAGTGTTGGATCTTCTCCAGTGTTAGACGTCTGTTTCTAGCTTCCCTGCATCGAGTGCAGTCCACATCGAACCAACCTGCCTAACACATCAGGGTTTAAATAGAGGCACAGAGTATAAATGCAAGGAAGTGATGCCAAACCTCTACAAATCGTTGGTCAGGCCATATTTGGTGTATTGTGTTCACCTTGTTCTGGACACCTTGGGCGCGATTCTCCGCACTCCATGCTGGGGGGAGAATCGTGGGAGGGCTGGGCGAATCACACAACGCCAGCCTGGTAGCCCCGCAATTCTCCCACCCCCCACCCCCCCCGAAATGGCGTGTCGCATTATGCGAAAGAGAATCGGCGCTCGCCGTTTCACGCGGATATCGGCGATTCTCCCGCTCGGATGGGCCGAGCGGCCTGCCGAACCTGACCGGTTCACGCCGGCGCCAACCACACCTGGTCGCTGCCAGCGTGAACAGCACGCGACCGGTGTTTGTGGGGCCTGTGGGGGGGCGGAGGGAGGATCGAGCACCATGGGCGTGCTCAGGAGATGTCTGGCCTGCGATCGGTGCCCACCGATCGTTGGGCCGGCGTCTCTAAAAGACGCACTCTTTTCCCTCCGCCGCTCCGCAAGACCAAGCCGCCGCATCTTGCGGGGCAGCGGAGAGGAAGACGGCAACCGCGCATGCGTGGCTGACGTCACTTAGGCGCCACGGCCACGTCATTCCCGGCGCGCCGCTTTGACGCAAGCGTCAAGGCCGGGCGCTCGGAATTCACGCGCCGCCGCACCTAGCCCCCCCGGCGGGGGGGGGGTGGGGGGAGAATAGGGGGCGAGGAGCGGCCTCCGACGCTGTAGTGAAACACTCCGGGTTTCACTCCGCCGTTGGCTGTTTGTCTCCCTTTTGGAGAATTGCGCCCACCTTGGTGGGATTCTCTGACCCTGAGGCTAAGTGTTGACGCCGTTGCGTTTCCTGACGACGTAAACATGGCCTCAGGATCAGCAATTCTGGCCCCTACAGGGGTCCAGCACGGCACTGGAGCGACCCACGCCGCTCCAGCTGCTGATCCCGGCTGTCAACTGGGCACCGTGGGGTCCGCGCATGCGAGGTGACATCGGTGCCAATACGCGCATGCGCAGTGGCTCCCTTCTCCGCGCCGGCCCCAGCACCAAATTGCGTAGAGCTACAGGCTCGGAAGAAAGGAGGCCCCAACCCGAGAGGCAGGCCCGCCGATCGGTGGGCCCCGATCGCGGGCCAGACCACAGGGGAGGTGCCCCCCCCCCCCCCCCCCCCCCCAACAGGCCGCCCCGGACCCTTCCACGCCGAGGTCCCGCCGGGTAAGACGAGGTTAGGACGGTGCCAGCGGGACTTGGGTTTCTTGGTATGGCCGCTCGGCCCATCTCGGGCGGAGAATCCCGTCCCGGCGTCGGGGCGGCGTGGCGCAATTCGCGCCGGTCGCAGCGATTCTCCGGCCCGGCCCCGGGCTGAGAAAATCCCGCCCCTTATTTAAGGGAGGATGTTAAAACCCTCAGGATAGTGCGGAGGAGATTTACTAGAATGATACCAGGAATGAGGAATTTTAGATGGAAAAAATTGGGCTTGTTCTCCTTGGAGTAGAGAGGATTGAGAGGTGACATTATTGAGGTGTTCAAAACTCTGAACAATTTTGACTGGGTAAAGAAGGATATTCTGTTTCCACTAGTTGGTACGTCAGTGACTCGGGGTCACAATTTCAAGATGTTCAGCAAGAGAGTTAGGAGGATGAGGAGAAACTTCTTTACTGGGAGTTGTTGGGGTTTGGAATGCGCTGCCTGGGAGAGTGGTGGAGGCGGAGTCCATAGGAGGTTTCAAAAGAGAGCTGGGTATATATTTGAAAGTGATGAGTTTAGAGGGCTGTGGAGATTGGGCTGGGGAATGGAATTAACTCGGTTGCTGTTTTGGGAGCCGGTGCAGACACGATGGGCCGAATGGCCTGCTTCTGTGCTTGTACCCAGGCCCCCTCTCTCACCTTTTTTTCTGGCATGTTTGGTGTTGCTTCCTCTTCTCACACTGAACTGGAAAATGCCATCAGCTTTCCGGCCTTCTTTTACCTTCACCTGGTCCTTCTCTGACTTTTCCCCTCCTCGGCTGCTCTATCCCTATTTCTGGAGCTAGGCTATCTACAAATATTAATTGTAAGTCCTTCGGCTCCCACAGATACCCCCGACATACTTCCCCCTCACACCCTGCTTCCTGCTAGCGCTCCATTCCGTGAAGTCAGTGGTGAGGGAGAGCAATTTGGAATGTGGACTGGAGACAATGGCTCTGGCCTTCCCGGTATTTAACTGGAGGGACTGTTTTTCACCCAAGACTTGCAATGGTTAGAATGGTGGCAGCATCGGAGCAGAGGTGACGGAGCTGAGGAAAATGGAAAGGAGTCCTTCTAAGAAACACGGTGTGAAGAAGTGTATTCAAGGCAGCTGTGGGGATCCGTGGGCTTAAAGTGACACCAGACAGCCAGAGAAGATCAAATAAGAGGGAGGTAGAGGTCAATGGACGGGTAATCCAAAGAGCCAGGGTGATACTCTGGGTCCCAGGTTCGAATCCCATCACAGCAGATTGTGGAATATGAATTCAATAATAACATTTCTGGAAATAGAAGTCTAATGATGACCTGGAAGCCATTGCTGATTCCAGTAAAAATTGGGCTACGTGTGACTCCAGGGGCAGGATTCTCCAATAACGGGGCTATGTCCCCACACAGGCAGGAAAACCGGCGCCAACTACTCCGGCGTTAACCGCCCATGATAGTAAGGAAGTCTCCCCTTCCTAGGGGGCTAGGTTGGTGCTGGCGTCGTACCCGCAACTCCAGCCGGCGCGAACGGCCTGCACGGGTTCGCGCATGCGTGGAACAGCCGGCACGAATGGCCTGCACGGGATCGCGCATGCGTGGAACAGCCGGCGTATTTCCGCACATGCGCGGGGTTCCCTTCTCCGTGCCACCTACAAGGGCCCGGCGCGGAGTAAAGTAGGCCCCCACAGAACCAGCCCGCCCGCCGATCGGTAGGTCCCAATCGCGGGCCAGGCCACTGTAGGGGCCACCCCTGGGGTTCTGGGGTTGGATAACCCCCCCCCCCCAGGACGGCCCCCACACACTCACCTTCCAGGCCCCGCCGTGTGGGACCTGAGTAACCCACACCGGCGGGACTCGGCCAAACTCATCGGCCATTCAGCCCATCGGGGCCCGGAGAATCGCCGGGCGGGGTCGCTGTCAACGGCCCCCGACCGGCGTGGCGGCGATCCTGCGGGCGCCCAAAAATCGGCACCGGAGAATGGTGAAGCCGGCCCAGATCTACAACAATGATTCTTAAATACCCTCTGAAATGGCCGGGAAAGTCACACAGTTGTATCAAACCACCAGAAAGTCAAAAAGGAATGAAACTGAATGGTTGACCTGGCATCAACCTCGGCACTAGAAACCCTATCTGTCCTGCTTATTGGGGCCTAATGCCACAATTGGAGAGTTGGCTCACAGCCTAGTCAAGCAACAGCCTGATATAGTCATGCTCACGGAATCATACCCTACAGATTAAACCCCAGACACCACTACAGTACCACTATTCTTGGGTATATCCTGTCCCACCAGGTGGCAGCACAGTGGTTTACAGTAGAAGGAGTTGCTCTGGGGGACCTTGTGCCCAGCTTCACTTTTAATCCCCCCCCCCCCCTCATCCCCCACCCTGCCCCATAACCTGAAGACCAAAGCCAAGAAATCGCAGACATTTTTTTAAATTCTCTAGAGATGGTAAGGCAACTGGAAGACTTCAGGAATATTGGATTCTAAGCATTGGGCAATTTAAAGGTTAAAGGCCTGGGGTTAGAGTGTGTTTGACTGCAGTGGCCTTTTTTTTTAATGAATCCTGTTTTGCAGGGCCTGAATGCTTTTAGCAGCCAGAAGGTGAAATTGACAAAGAAAATGTGTTTTTCAATCTGGGCTAATGCAATGTGGTTTCACTGGGAAAGTCCTTGAGGAGTGAATGTGCTTTGCAGCCCGCAGAGATAGTTTGATTTTCACTTGGGGAGATGAGATCATTGCTGGATGGAGCCAAGGAAGGCAGAGAGACATTTTGAAAAGCTCAAGAGAGGCAGTTTTTTTGGAGAAAGCCTTGGAGAGTTGAATTCTGATCTGCCTGATGCTGGGTTCGTAACTGACCCACAGTAAGATAGTTTGAGAGCTGTATATTTATTTTCTTATTGTTTAATGGGAAATTGTGTAGTAATGTTTAAGGGGTAATTGTAAGCTGTTCTTTTCAGGTGTAACGTTAAAAAGTTTAATATTGCAGTTATAATAAAGTTTTGTTTTAAAATAAAAAAGCCCTTGAACAGGGTAAACGGGGCCTCCTCTTGTGCAAGGATAAGCCTGATACAGTTTCAGGTGGTGCACAGGCTACATATAACTCGGGCGAGAATGAGTGGGTTCTTTCAGGGGGTAGCAGATGAGAGTGAGAAGCGTGGACGGGGGCCAGCGAATCACGCGCACATGTTTTGGGGTTGTGAAAAATTGGGAAGATTCTGGCCAGGAGTGTTCGCTGTCTTAGCCAGGGTAGTGTAGGAGGAGGTGGACCCAGATCCTTTGGTGGCGATATTTGGGGTTTCAGAGAAGCCAGAGCTCATGGAGAGGGGGAAGGCCGATGTCGTGGCCTTCGCCTCTCTGATTGCACGGTGGCGGATTTTGCTGGAGTGGCGGTCAGCATCACCATCGAGGATAGCGGCTTGGTTGGGTGGTCTGTACAACTTCCTGCGGTAAGAGAAGATAAAGTATGAGTAAAGAGGCTCAGCAGGGGGGGGTTGAGAAAAGGTGGGGGTTGTTTGTGGCCATGTTTGAGGACCTGTTTGTCGCAGTGGGGTGGGGGCTGGGTGGTGAGGGGAGGGAGGAGGGGAAAAATCTGTACAGACTGTATAGTTGATTGTTGGGAAGTATGTTTCCCGGGGTGTATATTTGCAGTAAGCTGCTTTGACACATGTTTGTAATAAAATATGTTTTCAAAAAATAAATAAATAAAAATGCCCTACTTCTTCATGCAATCCCTCCTGGGGCGAATCATACTTTCCACGCAGTCTTTCAAATAAACTACAGTGTTGTGGTTTCGGCCCAATACCTTGCCTCTGTTGGGGTCTGGCCTGGGGTTATAATAATGGCAAAACAGTGAGATCACCGCTCCCCCCACCCCACCACACCTCAGGGACTCAGGGAAGTTACACCAGTGCAGTCAGTGGCAGCTCTCTTTAAACACACAGTGTTGCTGTTTGGATTATTATATCTCGGCAAATGGCTGCTGAAAGCTGCAAAGTGAAAACAGCAGCCAGATGTGTGCAATAAATCAAAAGCAGAACCCTATAGGTGCAGCCAGATGAGATGTGCAATGGCTAAAATGGGATTGGATTTGTTTATTGTTACTTGTACCGAGGTACAGTGGAAAGTATTTTTCTGCGAGCAGCTCAACAGATCTTTAAGTACATGGGAAGAAAATAAAATAAAAAGAAAATACATAATCGGGCAACACAAGGGCCGGGATTCTCCCCTACCCGGCGGGGCAGGGGTTCCCGGTGTGATGGAGCGGCGTGAACCACTCCGGCGTCGGGCAGCCCCAAAGGTGCGGAAGTCTCCTTTGTCTCCGCACCTTTAGGGGCCCAGCCCTAACATCGAGGGGCTAGTCCCGTGCCGGAGTGGTTCCCACTCCGCCGGCTGGCGCGAACGGCCTTTGGCGCCATGCCAGCCGGGGCAGAAAGGACCTCGCCGGCCGGCGTAAGTCCGCGCATGCGTGGAGCGTCAGCGGCTGCTGACGTCATACTGGCACATGCACAGGGGAGGGGGTCTCTTCCGCCTCCGCCATGGTGATGATCATGGCGAAGGCGGAAGAAAAAGAGTGCCCCCATGGCACAAGTCTGCACGCCGATCGGAGGGCCCCGATCGCGGGCCAGGCCACCGGGGGGCACCCCCCGGGGTCAGATCGCCCCGCGCTCCACCCCCCAGGACCCCGGTGCCCGCCCGCGCCACCAATCCCGCCAGTCAGGTAGGTGGTTTAATCCACGCTGGCGGGAGAGGCCTGTCAGCGGCGGGACTTCAGCCCATCGCGGGCCGGAGAATTGCCGCGGGGGGCCCGCCGACCGGTGCGGCGCGATTCCCGCCCCGCCAAATCTTGAGGGGGGGGAGAATTCAGAACACGGCGGAGGCGGGATTGATGCCAGCCCCGGGCGATTCGCCAACCCAAGGTACACAATGTAACTACATAAGCACCGGCATTGGATGAAGCATACAGGCTGTTGTGTTAATGAGGTCAGTCCATAAGAAGGTCATTTAGGAGTCTGGTAACAGCAGGGAAGAAGCTATTTTGAGCCTGTTCGTGCGTGTTCTCAGACTTCTGTATCTCCTGCCCGATGGAAGAAGTTGGAAGATGGAGTAAGCCGGGTGGCAGGGGTCTTTAATTATGCTGCCTTTTTTTCCAGGGAGCGGGAGGTGTAGCTGGACTCAATGGATGGGAGGCAGGTTTGTGTGATGGACTGGGCGGTGTTCACGACTCTCTGAAGTTTCTTGTGGTCCTGGGCCGAGCAGTTGCCATACCAGGCTGTGATGCAGCCAGATAGGAGGGGCGGAATTCTCCGACCCCCCGCAGGGTCGGGGAGTCGCCCGGGGCCAGCGTAAATCCCACACCCGGCCGTGGTGGGAATTCTCCGCCACCCGGGAATCGTGCCCCCCGCGCCGATCAGCGGGCCCCCCGCAGCGATTCTCCGGCCCGCAATGGGCCTAAGTCCCGCCGCTGACAGGCCAATCCTGCTGACGTGGTTTAAACCACCTCTGTGCCGGCGGCATTGGCTGCGCAAGTGGGCCCCGGGGTCCTGGGGGGGGCGCGGGGCGATTGGACCGCAATTGCGGATCGCAATTTAAAGGTTAAAGGCCTGGGGTTAGAGTGCGTTTGACTGCAGTGGTCATGTTTTTTTTTAATGAATCCTGTTTTACAGGGCCTGTGTGCTTTTAGCAGCCAGAAGGTGAAATTGACAAAGGAAATGTGTTTTTCAGTCTGGGCTAATGCAATGTGGTTTCACTGGGAAAGTCTTTGAGGAGTTCATGTGCTTTGCAGCCTGCAGAGATAGTTTGATTTTCAGTTGGGGAGATGAGATCGTTGCTGGATGGAGCCAAGGAAGGCAGAGAGACATTTTGAAAAGCTCGAGAGAGAGAGAGAGAGAGAGAGAGAGAGAGAGAGAGAGATAGAGGCAGTTTTTTTGGAGGAAGCCTTGGAGAGTTGAATTTTGATCTGCTTGATGCTGGGTCCGTAACTCGCCCACAGCAAGATAGTTTCAGAGCTATATGTTTATTTTCTTATTGTTTAATGGGAAATTGAGTAATAATGTTTAAGGGGTAATTATAAGCTGTTCTTTTCAGGTGTAACGTTAAAAAGTTTAATATTGCAGTTATAATAAAGTTTTGTTTTAAAATAAAAAAGCCCTTGCAAAGGGTAAACGGGGCCTCCTCTTGTGCAAGGGTAAGCCTGATATAGTTTAAGGTGGTGCACAGGCTGCATATGACTCGGGCGAGAATGAGTGGGTTCTTTCAGTGGGTAGCAGATGAGAGTGAGAAGTGTGGGCGGGGGCCAGCGAATCATGGTGCAATGTTGTGGGGTTGTGAAAAATTGGGAAGATTCTGGGCAGGAGTGTTCGCTGTCTTAGCCAGGGTAGTGTAGGAGGAGGTGGACCCGGATCCTTTGGTGCCGATATTTGGGGTTTCAGAGAAGCTGGAGCTCATGGAGAGGGGGAAGGCCGATGTCGTGGCCTTCGCCTCTCTGATTGCACAGTGGCGGATTTTGCTGGAGTGGCAGTCGGCATCGCCATCGAGGTTAGCGGCTTGGTTGGGTGATCTGTTGTTTCTCGTTATGCTTTCCTTAATTTGCTCTGTTTTAATTACCTTTGCTCAAGAGCAGCCAGGTATCTTTCTGATACCACCACAAGGTTCAAAACTGAATACTGATCAATGACTCGATACACCAGTTAGTAAGTTTTAAATCAATGCACATTTATTTACACACAGTCAATTATTACTCTTGCACAAACTCTACTCACTAAACTACAACTACTACTAAAAGCCTATACTTAGCTTCGGGGGGCCCACTTAGTCAGAGGAACAGTGGCCATTGTCCGGTTCTGATACTGCTGGCCTCGAACTGGTATAGAATAGTAGCTAGGAGCGTCTATCTCGTAGCGTGCGTTGTCCTTAGACTTACTTGGCTGGTGCTTGGCGGGCCTCTCGTCGCTGAGAGCCAAAGGCCAAGGTGAAGATGAAGATGGAGAAATAAGAGAGCGAACTGACCTTGGGGACTCTGCTTTATACCCCAAGGAGTTTTGCTCCCTTCTGGGCGGACCCTGGGCTTGGTCCCAATTAATTGGACCATGTCCCAATCGTTTGTATCGATTCTCTCCAATAACGGGGTCGTTACCCAATCGCTGGGCGGGCCCTAGGTAACCGTTGGCCTGCCTTTGTTTTAGTTTCCACTGGCACCGGGGAGTCTGCCCTGGTACCGATTGTTTCAATGTTTCTTTTTGTCCCCGGAGATAGCTCATTACTATGCTAATGACTTGTAGTATCAGTTCTGTCTGGGTTCTGCAAGTTCCAATCCACAGGCAAACCTTGCACCTGCTTGTTTTCCTAGTACTGTCCAATTTTCCCTGTACTCTTTGCGAGTGTCCGTTTTGGAATCGGGACGTGGCCACCCCAGGTGGCTACACTGCACAACTTCCTGCGGTAAGAGAAGATAAAGTATGAGTTAAGAGGCTCAACAGGGGGAATTTGAGAAAAGGTGGGGATTGTTTGTGACAATGTTTGAGGAGCTGTTCGTCGCAGGGGGGCGGTGGGTCTGTACAGACTGTATAGTTGATTGTTGGGAAGTATGTTTCCCGGGGTGTATATTTGCAGTAACCTGCTATGATACATGTTTGTAAAATACGTTTTAAAAAAACAAATAAATAAAAACTTCTTTATGCAATCCCTCCTGGAGCAAATCATACTTTCCACGCAGTCTTTCAAATAAACTACAGTATTGTGGTTTCGGTCCAATACCTTGCCTCTGTTGGGGTCTGGCCTGGGGGTTATAATAATGGCAAAAACAGTGAGAACACCGCTCCCCCCACCCCACCACACCTCAGGGACGTTACAGCAGTGCAGTCAGTGGCAGCTCTCTTTAAACACACAGTGTTGCTGTTTGGATTATTATATCTCGGCAAATAGCTGCTGAAAGCTGTAAAGTGCAAACAGCAGCCAGATGTGTGCAATAAATCAAAAGCAGAACCCTATAGGTGCAGCCAGATGAGATGTGCAATGGCTAAAATGGGATTGGATATGTTTATTGTTACTTGTACCGAGGTACAGTGGAAAGTATTTTTCTGCGAGCTGCTCAACGGATCTTTAAGTACATGGGAATAAAATAAAATAAAATGAAAATACATAATCGGGCAACACAAGGGCGGGGATTCTCCCTTACCCGGCGGGGCGGGGGTTCCCGGCGGGGCGGGAGGTCCCGGCGTGTCAGAGTGGCGTGAACCACTCCGGCGTTGGGCAGCCCCAAAGGTGCGGAATTCTCCCCACCTTTATGGGCCAAGCCCTCACATTGAGGGGCTAGGCCCGCGCCGGAGTGGTTCCCACTCTGCCGGCTGGCGTGAATGGCCTTTGTCGCCATGCCAGCCGGGGCCGAAAGGACTTCGCCGGCGGGCGTAAGTCCGCGCATGCGCCCAATGTCAGCGGCTGCTGGCGTCATACCGGTGCATGCGCAGGGGAGGGGGGTCTCTTCTGCCTCCGCCATGGTGAAGGCCATGGCGGGGGTGGAACAAAAAGAGTTCCCCCACGGCACAGGCCCACCCGCCGATCGGTGGGCCCCGATCGCGGGCCATGGCACCACGGGGGCATCCCCCGGGGTCAGATCGCCCTGTGCCCCCCCCCACCTCCCGGACCCCGGTGCCCGCCGCGCCACCAATCCCGCCGGTCAGGTGTGTAGTTTAATCCGCGCCGGTGGGAGAGGCCTGTCAGCGGTGGGACTTCAGCCCATCACGGGCCGGAGAATTGCCGCGGGGGGCCCACCGACCGGCACGGGGGCCCCATTGACCAGCACGGGGGGCCCCATTGACCGGCACGGGGGGCCCATTGACCAGCGCGACGCGATTCCCAACCCCGCTGAATCTCGGGGGGGGCGGAGAATTCGGGACACGGCGGGGGCGGGATTGACACCGGCCCCGGGCGATACTCCGACCCGGCGGGGGGTCGGAGAATCCCGCCCAAGGTACACAATGTAACTACATAAGCACCGGCATCAGGTGAAGCATACAGGGTGTAGTGTTAATGACTTCAGTCCATAAGAAGGTCGTTTAGGAGTCTGGTAACAGCGGGGAAGAAGCTGTTTTTGAGTCTGTTTGTGCGTGTTCTCAGACTTCTGTATCACCTGCCCAATGGAAGAAGTTGGAAAAGTGAGTAAGCCGGGTGGGAGGGGTCTTTGATTATGCTGCCCGCTTTCCCCAGGCAGCGGGAGGTGTAGATGGAATCAATGGATGGGAGGCAGGTTTGTGTGATGGACTGGGCGGTGTTCACGACTCTCTGAAGTTTCTTGCGGTCCTGGGCCGAGCAGTTGCCACACCAGGCTGTGATGCGGCCAGATAGGAAGCTTTTTATGGTGCATCTGTAAAAGTTGGTACGGGTTAATGTGGACATGACGAATTTCCTTAGTTTCCTGAGGAAGGAAAGGCGCTGTTGTGCTTTCTTGATGGTAGCGCCAACATGGGTGGACTAGGACAGATTTTTGAAGATGTGTACCCCTAGGAATTTGAAACTGCTAACCATCTCCACCTCGGCCCCGTTGATGCTAACAGGGGTGTGTACAGTACTTTGCTTCCTGAAGTCAATGACCAGCTCTTTAGTTTTGCTGGCATTGAGGGAGAGATTGTTGTCGCTGCACCACTCCACTCGGTTCTCTATCTCCCTCCTGTATTCTGACTCGCGTTATTCGAGATCCGGCCCACTATGGTCGTACCGTCAGCAAACAGGAACTGGTCTTTCAAAGCCTTAGTGGTCAGTTAGCTGATACAATAATAGCCCCTTTGACCTGTTAAGCCCAGTCTCTTTGAAGTTCTTCAGAAAAGGAGTTTGCAGCTTCCTAGCCTGCTGTAAACATAAATTTATCTGTCGGTATTCGCCAGTGAGAGTGTTATTTGTAAAGGGTGATTAGCAAAATGATAGAGGGCAGAGTGGAGAGAAGGTGGAGGTGGCTCTGGCTGTATGAGGAGGGTGTAATTAAAATGATCTTATTGTTTGGCTCAAATACCCAGCTGGCTTGACACTTCCTTCATTGCCCTTTTTTTAACTGGTGAAGTTAAAAGCTCACCACTATTCTTAGAATTCCCCCTATACCAAAAAGAGTCGATATTCTAAATGGTGAACAGGGAATCTCACTCCCTGACTCCGATGCAGGCTTAGGTGGGTGCTATTCAGGTCAAACTATGTTTTCAAGTTATCCCCCGGTGTAACCCATACCTTCACAGAAGAATTTTACCTACTTACTACTTAGTAGCATCAATATCCTGGCTCCTGCGTTGCTAAGTAAGTAAAGTAGGCTTTGTAATAACCCCTGTTTCAGGTTAAAACGTTTTAGTTATTTTATTATTATATTTTTTCTTTTAAAAGATGCAATCACTGTCTTTACAGAAAAGTAAAAAGATCTTGCTTCTGGATTCTCCTGGTTGGTTGAAGGGACCTTCAGGCCCAACCTGACAATCACTTTTTTTTAGCTTTTGGTCTTTCTCAGATGTATTCGCTGTTCTGCTCGGTTGCTATGCTCTATCTTTCCCATGTACCGAGCTGCGAGAGCTGTCTCTCTCTCTTCTTTCAATTCTGGTCTTCCTTAGATGTATTAGCTGTTTTAGTTCGGCTGCTTTGCTCTGTCCCTTTCCCATGACCGAGCTATGAGAGCTGACTCTGAGGTGACTCTTGTTCCTTCTCTGCTTCTCGGCCCCTTTCTCAGGGTTTATTTCTCCCTTCGAGCAGTTATTAAGTTTTTATGACTTTATTGTAAAGTAACTTTTATTTAACTTGGATTGTAATAGGTATCTTTAATCTAAATTTTTCTAACACAACTTAAGTATTCATTTTGAGCATGACCTCAGCTCATAGATCCCTGATTACATTGTTTCCTTTGTGATGTTCAAAAATGCTTTGATTTCAACGTGGTGTGACTTTTGATTCCTATCATTTCTATAGTTTTATTATTATCAAATTGTGTCCCCAGCTCATAATTTTGACTTTGTTTTGGGTCTAATTTGTGTTCTCGTAGACACGTTGTCTCCAGCTTTCTTGAATTTACCTGATATCAGCAGAACTTCACACCTTTGTCACCTAATTCAATTGAAAACCTCATCCATTCTTTTCCAGCTGCTTACTTAACTTCAATGAAGGTGTGAAATATTGCTTTTAGCTTTATACTAAAGATTCAATTGGTGGTGAGTTTAAAAGACTTGCCTCACATTTAAACATTTGTCACCTAATTCAGCTGAACCTCATCTATGTTTTACCATCTGCTTCCCCAACTTCAAAAGGAGGTGTAAAACATTGGGTGTGATTCTCCACTCCCCACGCCGGGTGGGAGAATCGCGGGAGGGCTGGGCGACTCACGACGCGCCTGCAGTTCCCGACCGGTTCACGACGGCGGCAACCACACCTGGTCGCTGCCGTCATGAACATGGGCGCCAAATGCTCGTATGTGGCTTGTGGGGGGCGGAGAGGGGAGTGAGCACCACGGCTGTGCTCGGGAGGGGACTGGCCCGCGATCGGTGCCCACCGATCTTCGGGCCAGCGTCTCCAAGCAACGCACTCTTTCCCCTCCGCCGCCCCGTAAGATCAAGCCGCCACGTCTTGCGGGGCAGCGGAGGGGAAGACGGCAACCGCGCATGCGCGGGTTGGAGCCGTCAGCCGTCGTAACATCAGCCGCGCATGCGCGGGTTGGAGCCGGCCAACCTGCACATGCGCGGCTGACGTCACTTAGGCGCCGTCGTCGCGTCATTCTCGGCGCGCCGCCTTGACGCAAACGTCAAGGCCCGGCGGCCAAGATTTACGGAGCGCCACTCCTAGCCCCCTGGGGGGTTTGAATAGGGGGCGAGGAGCGGCCTCCGAGGCCGGTGTGAAACTCGGCCGAGTTCACGATGGCCTTCCCGATTCCGCGCTGGAGCGGAGAATTCCGCCCGTTGCTTTTCGCTGTATACTAAAATTCACTGATTGTGCCTTGAAAGACCTGCTTGTTTTGTTTCCTAAGCTTGCTTGACCAAGGCTATCTGCATTTCACAGCCCTCTCCTGGCAGCTGCTGTCAACCCTTCGTGGGATTTTCCCTAAATTCTCCGCCGCAAGTACGCCACAGGCATGACACCGACAATGGAAAAATCCATTGACTTCGGGCGGGATTCTCCGGGCGGAAGCGGCCAGAGAATTCCGCCCTTTGTATTGTGCAGAGAGAGGCACATGTGAGGCAGGGAGGGACAGAGAGATGTGGACGGAGGGGCAGTCATGATGGAGACACGAGGAGAGGCAGAGCCGAGGAGAGAGTGGCAGAGGGGAAGATAGAGAGAGGGAGAGATAGAGACCTGCACAAAGGGAGGGAGAGAGATAGAGTGGGGGAGATAGAGAGTTGCACAAAGGGAAGGAGAGAGATAGAGAGTGGGAGAGATAGAGAGTTGCACAAAGGGAGGCAGAGCGGGAGGGAGAGATGGAAAGCTGCACAAAGGGAGGGAAAGAGCGAGACCGAGAGCTGCACACATAGAGAGAGAGATAGATCTGTACAAAGGAAGGGAGAGAGCGAGGCAGAGAGCTGCACAAAGAGAGAGGGAGGGAGCGAGGCAGCGAGCTGCACAGAGAGGGGAGAGAGAGAGAACAAGGCAGAGGCACGCAGAGAGAGAGGCAGAGAGCTTGGCAGAATCCCAGACAGAGAGGCTGAGGGTGCAATTCTCCGGAAAAAATTCCAAGTGCTGTAATTGATGGAACCATCAATTCACTAGACACATGCTTTAAGATATGAACAGTGGTTTTAATCTACTTACAACAGAGCCAGCCTGTTCCACGTTGAACTATCGATGAACTGAACGACTGGCTCCGAGCATTGGTATTTATACAGCAGCCCAGGGGGAGGAGTCTTGGGCGGAGCCAAGGGTGGAGCCCTGTACAAACTCCTAAGCATTCCCAGCTCTACTCCCCCTAGTGGTCGGGCAACGCAACTGCGCTTACAAATGCATGGTCTCATGTATATACAATACAGTGTGAATTACGGAGTTACATTCACCACAGTAATGAGTGGGAATTGCCGCGCGTTGCCCCACCTCAGCCCAGCAAGGGAAGCAACACTGCGCGCTGGTCACCCCCCCCCCCCCCCCCCCCCACAATACTGTCATCGACAGGTACATCTGTAGCAGACAAGTTAGTGGAGATGAAGTCACGTGTGTAGGCTGCAGTAAAGGTATGTTCATTGGATTGGATTTTGTTTATTGTCACGTGTACCGAGGTACAGTGAAATGTATTTCCCTGTGAACAGCTCAACAGATCGTTAAGTACATGAAAATAAAATGAAATAAAATAAAATGCGTAATAGGGCCACACAATGTAACTACATAACACCGGCATCGGTTGGAGCACACAGGGGTGTTAATCAGGTCAGTCCCTAAGAGCATGTTGCCTCCCTCCCCACTTGCCCTAGACCCAGTCAAGCAGTCATGTACTTTAGGGCCTGACCAGCTTTGTTTATAGTGGTAACCTTCACCACATTGAATGACATTACCATCGTGGAATGCCCCGCTATCAACATCCTGGGAGTTGCCATTGACCAGAAACGGAACTGGACCAGCCGTATAAATTCTGTGGCTGCAAGAACAGGTCAGGGCTAAAAATCCTACAGTAACTCACCTCCTCCCCAAAGCCTGTCCAGCAGCTACAAGTCAGGAGTGTGGTGGAATACTTTTCTCTTGCCTGGATGAGCACAGCTCCAACACTCAAGAGGTTTGACGCCATTCAGGTCACAGCAGCCTGCTTAATTGGCACCCCACCCACAAACATTCACACCCTCCACCCCCGGTGCACAGTGGCAGCCGTGTTTGCCATCTACAAGGTGAACTGCAGGAACTCACCAAGGTTCCTTAGGCAGCACCTTCCAAACCCATGACTGCTGTCTAGAAGTACGAGGGCAGCAGACACATGGGAACGCCACCACCTGGAGGTTTCTCTCCAACTCACTCACCATCCTGACTTGGAAATATATCGCCGTTTCTTCACTGTCGCTGGGTCAAAATCCTGGAACTCCCCCCCTGACAGCACAGTAGATGTACCTACACCATGTGGACTGCAGCGGCTCAAGAAGATGACTCACTGTCACTTTCCCAAGGGCAATTAGAAACGGACGATAAATTCTGGTAAGCCAGTGAAGCCCATCATTAGAATCCTCACGGGACACTAAAAGATTTGTTTCTTGGGGGTCGGTTTGCAGGAACAAAGAACAAAGAACAAAGAAAAGTACAGCACAGGAACAGGCCCTTCAGCCCTCCAGTCCTGCGCCGATCATGCTGCTCGTCTAAACTAAAATCTTCTACATTTCCGGAGTCCGTATCCCTCTATTCCCATCCTATTCATGTATTTGTCAAAATGCCCCTTAAATGTCACTATCGTCCCTGCTTCCACCACCTCCTCCGGCAGCGGGTTCCAGGCACCCACTACCCTCTGTGTAAAAAAAGTACCTCGTACATCTCCTCCAAACCTTGCCCCTCGCACCTTGAACCTATGACCCCTAGTAATTGACTCATCTACCCTGGGAAAAAGTCTGATTATCCACTCTGTCTATACCCCTCATAATTTTGTAGACCTCTATCAGATCGCCCCTCAATCTCTTTTGTTCCAGTGAGAACAAACCAAGTTTATTCAACCTTTTCTCATAGCTAATGCCCTCCATACTAGGCAACTGGTAAATCTCTTTTGCACCCTCTATAAAGCTTCCACATCCTTCTGGTAGTGTGGCGACCAGAATTGAACACTATACTCCAAATGTGGCCTAACTAAGGTTCTATACAGCTGCAACATGACTTGCCAATTTTTATACTCAATGCCCCAAACATGCCGTATACCTTCCTGACTACCTTCTCCACCTGTGTTGCCCCTTTCAGTGACCTGTGGACCTGTACACCAAGATCTCTCTGACTGTCAATACTCTAAGGATTGAGGGAACTGGGAGCGAAGTATGGGCTGTGTTGTGTTATGTACTCTGGGATAACACAGGCTGCAACTCGATGCAGCTTTGACCAAAGGATACTCCAGACTTTGAAGTAAGTTCAATGTGATTTATTGAACCATTAGCACAGTTTTCTATGAGTTCGACTCTCCTGCTAATCTCGCTATAGTAACTCAGCCTAACTAACCAGTCTGCTCTAAGCCACATGGTGGGTCTGATGCTTCTGATCTGCCCCTGTCCTACTCTCTAAGTGTCGCCTGTGGAAAGAGACAGAGCATGTGTGCCCTGTCCTTATATATGGGTTGTGTAATGCCCCCTTGTGGTAGTGTCACCTCTGGGTGTCTTGACTGCCCATTGGTCGTGTCCTATTCTATGTGTTCATTAGCTGTATGTTTGCATGTCATGACATCTCTGGTGCTCCCTCTAGTGTTTACTTAGTCGTAGTGTATTTATATTAACCCCTTGTGTATTTACAGTGATGCATATCACCACAGGCTGGAGCGAGGGAAATATTTAGATACATGCAAGTTCGAGACTTTGCCAGAAAGGAGATACAGAGCTTCCCGGTGGAGCCGGCTTCCACATTGCTGGAGGAGGTGCTGACGACAGGGGAACTGGAGAAGGGGGGTAGTGTCAGCGGTTTACGGGGCTATTTTGGAAGAGGAGAAGGCACCACTGAAAGGGATCAAAGCAAAGTGGGAGGAAGAGTTGGGAGAGGGTATGGAGGAGGGATTCTGGTGTGAGGTGCTCCGGAGGGTGAATGCCTCCACCTCGTGTGCGAGGTTGGGGCTGATACAGCAGAAGATGGTAATCATGTTCGTATGTTTTGGTCCTGACCAAAGCTGGAGTATTACTGGAAGGATGTTTTTAGGGTAATTTCTAAAGTGGCGCACGTGAAACTGGACCCGGGTCCCCAGGAGGCCATATTCGGGGTGTCGGACCAGCCAGGGTTGGAAATGGGTGCGGAGGCAGATGTTGTAGCCTTCGCCTCGTTGATCACTCAAAAGCAGATCCTGTTGGGATGGAGATCAGCCTCTCCACCCTGTGCCCTAGCGTGGTTGGGGGGGGGGGGGGGGGGGGGGGGGGGACACCGTACCTGGCACAAAGAAAGATGGTTGTGTTTGTTGGAGGTCATTCGTCTCAGCTCCAGGACAGCACTGCAGGAGTTCCTCAGGGTAGTGTCCAAGGCCCAACCATATTCAGATGCTTCATCAATGACCTTCCTTCCATCTTGAGGTCAGATGTGGAGATGCTTGTTGAAGACTGTACAGTATTCAGCACCATTCGCAACTCCTCCTTTACTGAAATAGTCCATGTCCAAATGCAGCAAGACCTGGACAATATCCAGGATTGGGCCGACACGTGGCAAGTTACATTCGTGTCACATAAGAGCCAGACAAAGGCCATCACCAATAAGAGAGAATCAAATCATCACCCTTGACATTCAATGGCATTATCATCACTGAATCGCCCACTATAAAATCCTGAAGGGGTTACTATTGATCAGAAACTGATCTGGTCCCGGGTTCGATCCCGGCCCTGGGTCACTGTCCGTGAGGAGTTTGCACATTCTCGCTGTGTCTGCGTGGGTTTCACCCCCACAACCCAAAGATGTGCAGGGTAAGTGGATTGGCCATGTTAAATTGCCCCTTAATTGGAAAAAAACGAATTGGGCACTAAATTTACTTGAAAAAATAAAAATAGAAACTGATCTGGATTAGCCATATAGATACTGTGACTACAGGAGCGGATCAGGGGCTGGAATCCAACAGCGAGTAAAACTCACCTCCTGCCTCCCCAAAGCCTGTCCACCATCGACAAGACACAAGTCAGGAATTTGTTGGAATATTCTCCACTTGGCTGGATGAGTGCATCTCGAACAAGATTCAAGACGCTCGACACCATCCAGGACACTGCGGTCGCCTGATTGCATCTCTTCCACAAACATTCACTCCCTCCACCACTAGCACAGTGGCAGCCGCGTGTACCATCTACAAGATGCACAGCAGCAACTGACAAAGGTTCCTTTATCAGCACCTTCCGAACACATGACTGCTACCATTCTAGAAGGACAGCGGCAGCAGAAGTTCCCCTCCAAGTTACTCACGACCCTGACTGGGAAATATATCAGCCGTTCCTTCACTGTCGCTGGGTCAAATTCCTGCAACTCCCTCCCTGACAGCACTGAACCTCAGGGGCGGCAGTGGTTCAAGGGGTGGCACGGTGGCACAGTGGTCAACACTGCTGCCTCACAGCGCCAGGGACTCAGGTTCAATTCCTGCCTTGGGCCACTGTCTGTGTGGAGTTTGTATGTTCTCCCCGTGTCTGCGTGGGTTTCCTCCGGGTTCCCCAGCTTCCTCCACAGTCCAAAGATGAGCGGGTTAGGTGGATTTGGCCACGCTAAATTGCCCCGTAGTGTTCAGGGTTCTGCTGGTTAGGCCGTGGGCTTAGAGGGATAGGGTGGGGTGGACGGGGATGTGGAAATGGGCCTCCTTCCGCGCTGTAGGGATTCTATCATTGCAAGAAGACAGCTCACCACCACCTTCTGAAGGACAATTAGGGATGGGCAGTAAATGCCGGCCTAGCCAGCAACGCCCACCTCCTGCAAATTAATTTTTAAAATTCTGATCGGGACGATTATTATCACAGGAAATGTTTGTGCAAGGAGGTACGTGAGTGGAAGCTGAAATTTAATATTTTGTACAGGATGAACTGATAGTCGACATGAATAAACTTGTTCCATACACGACACCATCAAGTATCACAATGATCGTCAATCTGTACCTGACAATCCAATCGTATCCCCTCAATCACCAAGACCGGTGACTTACTGCTCTGTAACATGGCTCATCTCACCTTAGCCGCCGCTGTGACCCTCAGACATAACTTTATTACCTCAAGGCTCGGCCATTCCAGTGCACTCCTGCCCAGCCTCTCCTGTTACACCCCCTATAAACTGTGCTTAGCGAGAAATTGGCTGCTCCATTTCCAAGCTGGTCATTCCTCAGCTATCCCGAACGACACTGGCTCCTGATCCAGCAACACTTTGATAAGAACTTTTCAAATCATTGCTTTCAGATCCCTCCTCGTGGACATTTCGATGGGCCTGAGGCTCAGCGAGGAGCTCCCTCATCTCGGACTCTGAAAGGTGTGGGTGTAAGTCCTAGTTCAGGGGCTTGAGCTCAAAATTTAGGCTTCAGTTCCCTTCTGAGGCCCTGTGTCTTTCCAAACGTAATGGGCGCGATTCTCCGACCCCCACGCCGGGTGGGAGAATCGCGGGAGTGCCGGGCGAATCACGCCACGCCGCCCTGGCACCCCCACGCGATTCTCCTCCACCCCAAAAACGCGTGTCGCGTTTTGCGACAGGCCGCTCGGAGAATCGCCGTTCCGGTCGAGCGGCGATTCTCTGGCCCGGATAGGCCGAGCAGCCTACCGAACCCGACTGGTTCACGCCGGCGCCAACCACACCTGGTCGCTGCCGGCGTGAACATCGTGCGACCGCTGCGTGCGGCCTGGGGAGGGGGGATCGAGCACGGGGGGTGCTCAGGAGGGGTCTGGCCCGCGATCGGTGCCCACCGATCGTTGGGCCGGCATCTCTGAAAGACGCACTCTTTTCCCTCCGCCGCCCCGCAAGATCAATCCTCTATGTCTTGCGGGGCAGCGGAGGAGAAGACGGCAACCACGCATGCCGGGGTGGGGGGGGGGGGGGGGGAATAGGGGGTGAGGAGCAGCCTCCAACGCCGGAGTGAAACACTCCGGGTTTCATTCCGGCGTCGGCACTCAGTCTCCCGTTGGGAGAATCCCGCCCAATGTAAAAATTTGATGGCACTTTTAAAGAAGAACAGGTGGCCTGGCCGGTATTTACCCCCAATTAAATCACAAGTACAGATTCACTATCGCATTGCTGCTTGTGGAATCTTGCTGTGCGCAATAGATTTTTGCCTTTCCTACATTACAACAACGATTGCACTTCAAAATATTTCATTGGCTGTAAAATGCTCTGAGACATCATGTGCCTGCGAGGGGCGCTACATCGGTGCAAGTCTTTTTTTCCTCCATGGTCCCTTTCCCACCCCTTCCCTCTCTCCAGTCCGCTCTCCCTCACATCTCTATAACTTTCTCCAGCCCCACAGATGGTAATATAGGTGCTATATAAAGGCAGGCTGTTGTTGTCGGGGGTCTTCTCCAGGCCTTTGTCAGGGTCTGCAGGACCAGGAGGAGCTTCATTATTGGTGCTTGACCCACCCACAGCTCAGCTGGAGCCCCCACTATCGTAGCAAAGCCAGACAGTTCAAGCAAGAGCCCATGACAATCCTTGACCCCTTTGCTATGAAACAGAGTTCATTTGCCTCCTCGATATCCTTACAAAAGGGACAATTGAATTTTCTTTTTAAAATTATGACTAATTTTGAGGATCCAGTTTACAAGTTCAACCAGGTCGCAGACTCGCTTTTCAAACACTGCTAAACCTCCCTATACAATTGGTTCAACTCTGATTCCACATCAGTGATCTTTGGCAGGTATCTCGCCCACTCTAGCTTCTATTTTTTCCAACATTGATCAGAAACTGAACTGGACTAACTGTGGCTACAAGAGCAGGTCAGATGCTGGGGACTCTGTGGTGAGTAACTCACTTCCTGACTCCCCAATTCTGTTCACCATCCGCAAGGCACAGGTCAGGGGTGTAATGGAATACTCTCCACTTGCCTGGATGAGCGCAGCTCCAACAACACTCAAGAAGCTCGACACCACCCAGGACAAAGCAGCCCATTTGATTGGCACTCCATCCGCAAACATTCACTCCCTCCACCGGAGGCAGCTGTGTGTACCATCTAAAAGATGCACTGCAGGAGCTCACCAAGGTTCCTTTGACAGCACCTCCCAGACCCACAACAGCTACCATCGAGGGCAAGGTCGGGAGACACATGGGAACTCCACCACCTGCAAGTTCCCCTCCAAGTCGCTCACCATCCTGACTTGGAAAGATATCGGCCATTCCCTCACTGTCATTGGGTCAAAATCCTGGAACTCCCTCCCTAACAGCACTTCAGGTGTACCTACGCCACATGGACTGCAACAGTTCAAGAATGCAGCTCAACACCACCTTCTCGAGGACAATTAGGGATGGCCAATAAATTCTGGCCTAACCAGCGATCCCATAGATGTATTAAAAAAGCTTCTTGTTGCTCAGTGTCCTCGAGCTCTTCATTCTGCACTCTGATCACTCATCGCCTCCTTTTCTGATCTTCAACTGCCGCTGCCCATCATCAAACCACTGCCTCCTCTGCTTCCCTTCCCTACATCGACTCTCGGGAAGATGCCAAAGGCACCATTAAATAGCTCCTAATTCCGCCTTTATTCATGGAAATTGACTGTCCAATTCCTTAGGGGAGTTACTGCATGGTTTGAGCAATAAGCTGATCTGACATGACTCCCTGTGACCTCTCCCCACGTCCTGGGGCTGCTAAAATTAAGCCACACTGTCAGAGAGTCAGCACTGAGGGAGTGCTGCACTGTCAGAGGGTCAGTGCTGAGGGAGTGCTGCACTGTCAGAGGGTCAGTGCTGAGGGAGTGCTGCACTGTCAGAGGGTCAGTGCTGAGGGAGTGCCGCACTGTCAGAGGGTCAGTACTGAGGGAGCGCTGCACTGTCAGAGGGTCAGTGTGAGGGAGTGCTGCAATGTCAGAGGGTCAGTACTGAGAGAGTGCCACACTGTCAGAGGGTCAGTACTGAGGGAGTGCCGCACTGTCAGAGGGTCAGTACTGAGGAGTGCTGCACTGTCAGAGGGTCAGTACTGAGACAGTGCTGCACTGTCAGACGGTTAGTACTGAGGGAGTGCTGCACTGTCAGAGGGTCAGTACTGAGGCAGTGCTGCACTGTCAGAGGCTTAGTACTGAGGGAGTGCTGCACTGTCAGAGGGTCAGTACTGAGGGAGTGCGGCACTGTCAGAGGGTCAGTACTGAGGGAGTGCTGCACTGTCAGAGGGTCAGTACTGAGGGAGTGCTGCACTGTCAGAGGGTCAGTACTGAGGGATCGCTGCACTGTCAGAGGGTCAGTACTGAGGGAGCGCGTTACTTCGTTACTGCTTGTTTTTGACTGAGATATTAAACAAAGAACCTGCCTGAACCATATCGGATATAAAGCACCGCTTGACACTGTATTGCAGGTGAGCAGGGGTGTTCTCCCCCACCAATATTTATTCTTCAACGTCACAAAAACAAAGAAGCATATTAACTGGTTCTTGTCACATTGCTCTTTGTGGGATCTTGCTGTGCTCAAATTGGCTGCTATGTTTCCTGCAACAGTGACGACATTTCAAAAAGAGTGCTCTGCACTGTCCAGTAGTCACGGAAAGTGTGGAAGGAATTGTTCTCATACTTAGTGTCGAAGGTGAGGGTGGAGTGGAGGGTAGAGGGACTGAGGACAAGCAAGACAGTTTGCAGGAAAGGAACATCAGGAACCTGCATTCGAGGCTGGCACGGAATAGTGCACGGTTTCACAACACGAGCAGGAGCCAGTTATTTTATTTCTATTGAGATATAGGCGTCACTGGCTAGACCAGCATTTGTTGCCCATCTCTAACCGCCCTTCAGCAGGTGGTGGTCAGCTGCCTCCTTGAACCGCTGCAGTCCATGTGGTGTAGGTACACCCACAGTGCTGTTAGGAAGGGAGTTCCAGGATTTTGACCCAGTGACAGTGAAGGAACGGCCGATATATTTCCAAGTCAAAGCACCCTCTTTATCCTGCATTCAACAGCAGCTCTGGAGAATAATATCCTGGGTAATGTAGAGACGATTATCCTGAAACTCGCCAGAGTTTCTTCTCATCTGTTTTCCTGAGTGTTCTCCAGGCTCCCTCTCCTGGGCCGCTGGTGAAGGGTTTTCCGAGGCTGATTAAGGAAAATCAATGTTCAACAGGCGTCGATTTAAACCTGTCACTGACTGAGGAGAGAGCTTCGGGGAAAGAGAGTCCTTGGCGTAGTAGTGATGTCACTGGTCTCATAATCCAGAGCTCCAGGTTAATTCTCCAGGCAAACGAGTTCAAATCCCACCACGGCAGCTGGTGGAATTCAAATTCAATTAAATGAATAAATTCGCAGTGGAAAAACCCTCATCAATGGTGACCACGAAACCATTGTCAATTGTTGTAAAAACCCATCTGGTTCATACTGTCCTTCAGGGAAAGAAAGGGAAACACGGTAGTATAGTGGTTGCCGTCCCCTTTCTCCTTCCCCCTGACTTCACTCATTCACTTACTGGGCAGAATTCTCCGACCCCCCCCCCCCCTCCGGCAGGGTCGGAGAATCGCCCGGGGACGGCGTCAATCCCGCCCCCGCCGTGGCCCGAATTCTCCGCCATCCAGGAATCGGTGGTGGCGGGAATCGCGCCACGCCAGTCGGCGGGCCCCCCGCGGCGATTCCCCGGCCCGCGATGGGCCGAAGTCCCGGCTGACAGGCCTCTCCCGCCGGCGGGAATCAAAGCTCGGTGGGATTGGCAGCGCGGGCGGGCACCGGGGTCCTGGGGGGCGGGGGCACGGGGCGATATGGCCCCGGGGTGTGTCCCCATGGTGGCCTGGTCGGCGATCGGGGCCCACAGTGGCTAGCACTGCTGCCTCGCGGCGCCGAGGATCCAGATTCAATCCCGGCTCCGTATCACTGTCCGTGTGGAATTTGCACATTCTCGCCGTCTCTGAGTGGATTTCACCCCCACAACCCAATGATCCCCAGCTCCTGCCGAATTTTGGTTCAGGCCGGAAAGTGGAGCTGAGTCCACAAAAGATCAGCCATGATCTAATTGAATGGCGGAGCAGGCTCGAGGGGCCAGATGGCCTACTCCTGCTCCTAGTTCTTATGTTCTTATGTTCTTATGTGCAGGGTACGTGGATTGGCCACGTTAAATTGCCCCTTAATTGGAAAAAAAAGAACTGGGTACTCTAAATTACCCAGCTCTGTTCAGGCGCAACCCATCTTGCTTGTACAGGTGCCATCTCCCCTAGAGTCAGCCCCTGTATTCCAGGCCCTCTTTCATGCACCATCTTCCCAGCCACGTATTTATCTGTCTTACCCTCCTATTTCTGTACTAAATTGCACGTGGCACTGGAAATAATCCAGAGATTACGACATTTGAGGTTCTTCGTGTTAATTTTCCACCTTTCTCCCTAAATTCTGATTGCAGGACCCCCATCCCCTTCCCTACCTAGGTTATGGGCACCAATGTGGATCACAACCTCTGGCTGTTGTTATGGGAGAGGTGTTTTCAGAACCCCAAAATGCATCATGGAGTTCAACCAACCCCCACCTTTAATGGATCGTTGCTTGTGAAGCACACGGCTTGCTCCCCATGTGCAGTATTACAATTATACACACATGGGCGAGATTCTCCCCAAATGCGGAGAGTCGTAAAGGCTGCCGTGAAACTGGCCGTGTTTCACGGCAGCCTTCGCCCGTTCCCGGGACCGATTCTCCCCCCCCATTGGGGCTAGGAGCGGGACCCCGGGAATCACGGCGTCGCGGCCTTAACGACGGTCGTTAAGGCAGCGCGCCAAGATGACGCGCGGCCGGCTCCAACCCGCGCATGCGCAGTTCCGCATTTCTCCACCCCCCGCCGACAACATGTGGCGGCTTGATCTTGTCGGGCGGCGGAGGGGAAATAGTGCGTCCCTTTTGGACGCAGGCCCGATGATCGGTGGGCACCGATGACGGGCCTGTCCCCTCCCGAGCACAACGGTGGTGCTCCCGCCCCAAACGGGCATCCAGCGCCCGTTTTTACGACGGCAGTGAGCAGGTGTGTTTGCTGCCGTGAAAAAACGGGCGTAAAGGCCCGGCGCTCGGCCCATCGGCCGCGGAGAATCGCCGCTCGCCTTAAAAAGCGGCGAGCGACGATTCGTGACTTGGGTCGGGCGAGGGGGGGAGAATAGCGGGAGGGCGTGAAAAATGTCTGGAGGCTCTCCCGCTATTCTCCCAACCGGCGTGGGCAGCGGAGAATCGCGCCCATGGTTTTTAAACCATGCACCTCCTGCCTCATTCTCTTCGGGTGATCAATGAGGCAAAGGCTATAATATCTGCCTCCGCACCCGTTTCCAACCCTGGCTGGTCCGACACCCTGAATATGGCCTCCCGGGGACCCGAGGCTAGTTTCACACGCACCACTTGGAATGCTTGGTGGTCAACCATTCCCTCTCTGCCTCCAAGCCCATAGGCTGCGGTGTGACTGCCTCACAGTGAGCCACAGTGACTCCAGCCATCGCTCGAGCTCTGAAACCCGGAGCTTACGTTTCTGCATTTGGGAGCACTTCCTGCACGTCTGGTCACCGAGCATGCGGGAGCATCCATGACTTTCGATTTAGATCTATTGTCATGTGTACCGACGTACAGTGAAAAGTATTGTTCTGCGTATAATCCAGGCAGATCGTTCCATACATGAATAAATACACAATGTAAATACAAAGACATAGACATTGGGTGTTGTGCTAAAAACAGTAGAGAAGATGCATAGAGAGATCAGTTCAGTCCACAAAAGGGCCATTCAGGAGTCTGGTCGCAGCAGGGAAGAAGCTGTTTTGAATCTGTTGGTACGCGTTCTCAGACTTTTGTATCTTCTGCCCAATGGAAAAATTGGAAGAGTGAATAACCTGAGTGGGAGGGGTCTTTGATTCTGCTGTCCGCTTTCCCAAGGCAGCAGGAGGTGCAGACTGAGTCAATGGATGGGAGGAGGATTCGCGTGATGGATTGTGTTCATGACTCTCTGTAGGTTCTTACGATCTTGAACCGAGCAATAACAATAATGAGAATCTTTATTATTGTCACAAGTAGGCTTGCATTAACTGCAATGAAGTTACTGTGAAAAGCCCCTAGTCCGATGCCTGTTCGGGTACATGGAGGGAGAATTCAGAATGTCCAATTCACCGAACAAGCATGTCTTTCGGGACTTGTGGGAGGAAACCGGAGCGCCCGGAGGAACCCACGCAGACACAGGGAGAATGTGCAGACTCCGCACAGACAGTGACCCAAGCCGAGAAGTTGCCATACCAGGCTGTGATGCAGCTAGATAGGATGCTTTCTGTGGTGCATCTGTAACAGTTGGTAAGAGTCAATGTTGACATGCCGAATTTCCTTCGTTTCCTGACGAAGTATAGGCACTATTGTGCTTTCTTGGTCATAGCATCAACGTGGGTGGACCAGGACAGGTTGTTAGTGATGTTTATACCGAGGAATTTGAAGCTGTCAACCATCTCCACCTCGGCACCATTGATGCAGACAGGGGCATTTATGACACTTTGCTTCCTGAAGTCGACGACCAGCTCCTTAGTTTTGCTGACACTGGAGGAGAGATTGTTGTTGTTACACAACGCCACTAGGATCTTCCTCTCCAAAGGTCGGCACAGATAAGCATGTTAACCTGTTCTATTAACTTTATTTATAAGTTGTATTTGAACTATATTGGGGTTGCTTATTTGAAGTTGGTGGCAGGTATAGAAAATAAGTAAGTTTTTCCTTGTGTTTGAGAACTGTTTAACTGATAATTGTAAATATTTTTCTTTGATGCTAATGTGGTTAATTCTTTTTTTTAAATAAATTTAGAGTATCCAATTATATTTTTTCCAATGAAGGGGCAATTTAGCATGGCCGATCCATCTACCCTGCACATTTTTGGGTGTGGGGGTGAGACCCACGCAGACAACGGGGAGAATGTGCAAACTCCACACGGACAGTGACCCAGGGCCGGGATTGAACCCGGGTCCTCGGCGCTGTGAGGCAGATATAATTGACTTAAAACTGCCTCTATTTCCTAACACAGTCAAGATGGTTGAAGTCAGGAACAGGATTGGAAAGCCAGAAACTGCCCGTTTACTTCCATTCCCAACCTTGGATCAGGCCCAAGGTTTGCAAGGTCCGATTTTAACTCTGTGCAATGACTGTGTTTTGAATACTTTCAACTTGGGGCTGTTGAGTTTATGGAGAGTCCTAGATTTCTTTTAACTTTATCATATTCTCGGTGCATGTAAATCCCTTTAGTGCCCTCCTATCCCTCTCCTTGTTCATGGGATGACAAGACTGTACCTTGAACAGTGATTGGGAAAACAGGGCCTCTATTCTTGAGAACACGGTTTCCCAAACTGGGCCCAAAAGTTGGGGAAAGCAGACCTCAGTGCGGGAAAAACAGCCTCGAAGTGGGAAAAGATCGGATTGGATTGGATTTGTTTATTGTCACGTGTACCGAGGTACAGTGAAAAGTATTTTTCTGCGAGCAGCTCAACAGATCATTAAGTACATGAAAAGAAAAGAAAAAGAAAACACATAATAGGGCAACACAAGGTACACAATGTAACTACATAAACACCGGCATCAGGTCAGAAGCATACAGGGTGTAGTGTTAATCAGGTCAGTCCATAAGAGGGTTGTTTAGGAGTCTGGTGACAATGGGGAAGAAGCTGTTATTGAGTCTGTTTGTGCATGTTCTCAGATTCTTGTATCTCCTGCCCGATGGAAGAAGTTGGAAGAGTGAGTAAGCCGGGTGGGTGGGGTCTTTGATTATGCTGCCCGCTTTCCCCAGGCAACAGGAGGTGTTGATGGAGTCAATGGATGGGAGGCAGGTTCGTGTGATGGACTGGGCGGTGTTCACGACTTTCTGAAGTTTCTTGTCGTCTTGGACCGAGCAGTTGCCATACCAGGCTGTGATGCAGCCAAATAGGATGATTTCTATGGTGCATCTGTAAAAGTTGGTAAGAGTTAATGTGGACATGCCAAATTTCCTTCGTTTCCAGAGGAAGTATAGGCACTATTGTGCTTTCTTGGTGGTAGCGTCGACGTAGATTTTTGGCGATGTGTACCCTTAGGAATTTGAAGCTGCTAACCATCTCCACTGCGACCCCATTGATGCTGACAGGGGTGTGTACAGTACTTTGCTTTTTGAAGTCAATGACCAGCTCTTTAGTTTTGCTGGCATTGAGGGAGAGATTGATGTCGCTGCACCACTCCACTAGGTTCTCTATCTCCCTCCTGTATTAGGACTCATCGTTATTCGCGATCCGCCGCAGTATGGTTGTATCGTCAGCAAAACTGTAGATGGAGTTGGAACCAAGTTTTGCCATGTAGTCATGTGTGTACAGAGAGTATAGTAGGGGGCTAAGTACATAGCCTTGCAGAGCCTGGCCCCCACCAGACGCAACCACCTACCTTCCACAGGGTTGGAAGTCTCCCATCGGACCCGGGGACTATCCATCCGCAGCCGCCGACCGAGGAATGAACTTAACGCCAAACTTACCTCTCAGAGGGAAGTAAGAGACTGTTGTGTGCTCTGTTCCACAGAGACATGGCTCACCCTGGCCTCACCGGACTGTGCCACACAACCTGAAGCTTTCTCAATTCATTGGGCAGACCGCACCATGTCATCAGGCAAAGCGAAGGGTGGAGGGGTTTGCCTCTTCATCAACTCCCCCTGGTGTTTGAATATGGCGTCCCTGGTGACCTGCTGCGCCCTCAAATGAGCCTCAGAGTAGGGGAAAGTGGCCCTGGGAATGGAGGATGGAGGGCCTCGGAGAGGGAGTGAGAAGGAAAGTGGGTCTTTGACAGGGAGTGAAAGGGTGAATGGGCCTTGGAGCGAGAGTGAGAGGGCGACGGGAGGAGAACAAGGTGTGGGTTCGGGCGCAGGGTGGGTTGGGGCACAGGGTGAATTGGGATCACCAGCATGTGAAAGAGTGGGCTGAGGGTTTATCTGTGTGTAAGAGAGAGAGGTGACTGTGTTTGTGTGTGAGCAAGAGATGTGAGTGTATGTGTGAGAGAGAGAGGGGGCTGTGTGTATTTGTGTGAGAGAGAGGTGAGCGTGTGCTTGTTTTGTGTGAGAGAGAGGTGTGTGTTTGTGTGCAAGGGAGACGTGAGTGTGTGTGTCTCAAAAAGAATTGAGAATGAGAGTGAGTACACTGTGCATGCACGCAGTGTGTGTGTGTGTACGATTTTTGTTTCCTGTGAACTATTTTCACGCATCATCTTAATTATTAAAATTAACACGTTAGAAATTGCCATTTCTACAGGGGTCGGGCAGCATGGTGGCGCAGTGGTTAGCAGTGCTGCCTCACGGTGCCGAGGTCCCAGGCTCGATCCCGGCTCTGGCATCACTGTCCGTGAGAAGTTTGCGCACACTCCCCGTGTTTGCGTGGATTTCGCCTCCACAACCCAAAGATGTGCAGGGTAGGTGGATTGGCCATGCTAAATTGCCCCTTAATTGGAAAAAATGAATTGGGCACTCTAAATTTTTTTTTTTAAATTCTACTGGAGTCAACATCAACGTGATTTACCGTCATTTTTTTTTTGAAATTATTTTATGAACGCATTTATAATTTTAACACTTTTAAACAGAAAAATCCAACAAAGACAAAAAACCCACAATAACATAGCCATCTGCCCCCAAACACAGACCCCAAACAACATGATCCATATGAACACTCCATCTTACCCTCATTTTTTTTAAAGGGATTTTGTTTTCCAATGAAGGGGCAATTTATCGTGGCCAATCCACCTACCCTGCACATCTTTGGGTTGTGTGGGCGGAACCCACGCAGACACGGGGAGAATGTGCAAACTCCACACGGACAGTGACCCAGGGATGGGATCGAACACGGTTCCTCAGCGCCATGAGGCAGCAGTGCTAACCACTGCGCCACCGTGCCGCCCTGACCTAAGCACATTATTAAATAAGGAAACATTTTAATTACAGTAAACGTATACATATAAGGAATAGAAATTACCTATAAATTAGGTTTTGTTGTTTGTACCCATTGCGCAAAAAATAATTTTTTTTTGTGATTTGACTCTTCAACACAATAAGAATGTTTCTCAGGGGTTCATTCAGTTGTCTGAGGAGTTCAAAGGGTGCCAGGGTGGGAAATGTTTGGGAAAAGCAGCTGGAAAGTTTTGAAGACTGAGAGGTGATCTTATCTGAAAGGGATAGACAGGGTAGATGCAGGTCAAGTGTTTCCTCTGGTTGGGGAATCTAGAACCAGGGAGCACAATTTCAAAATAAGGGGGAAAATCACTTAGGACCAAGATGAGGAGAAAGGTTTTTACTCAGAGCATTGTGAATCTTCGGGATTCTCTGGTCCAGAGGATGGCCAGTCACTGGAGTATGTTTAAAGCAGAGACTGGTGGGCAGCGCAGTGGCGCAGTGGGTTAGCACTGCTGCCTCACGGCGCCGAGGTCTCAGGTTCAATCCCGGCTCTGGGT